>NW_027556402.1:210158394-210630894 GCF_003287225.1 Phascolarctos cinereus | reverse complement strand
TTGGAGGCCATCTAGGTCAGATCCTCATTTTACAAATGAGGAAACTGAGACCAAGAGAGGTTTGCCCAAGGTCACCCAGGTAAAGGTGATATTTTGGAAAGAATTACTTTCCACAGTATTCATACTGCCTCCTGATGAAATGACCATTTCTCTGGATTCCCTATCCAGGATTTTCCCCACTAGATTATATGGCCTCCCTAGGGTAGAGGAGCCTGTAAACTCTACCCTTTCCTAAGTACAGTTGAGAGAAGGCCTTTCCTGATTCTTCTGGATGCTTCTCTTGGGTTTCCACAGAATTCTTCCTCCCTTCTCTTGCCTTCCGTCTGTTGCTAGCACAAGCCCTAGAGAAAGACCCTTTTCAGATTCATGTCAGCTCACCTTGAATTCGGCTAAGTGATTTGTAACATTTGACTCTGGGCCTGGAGCGAGCTATCTATATAATTAAATCTGCCATTGCCAAAGGCTGTTTTCTGCTGTTTCAGGGAAATTCCCAGCCCCATTCCTATGGGACTGCCTTTATTTAGTAACACCACCTTCCCCTTCCCCTTCCCCTTCCCCACCCTACTCCATGTTGGAGACGGGAGGACCCTTGATTTTCACTGAGCAGGGTCTTTCTTGCCCAGAGGAAGAGGAGCTGTCACTCCTGGACCGGAGTTCTTTGTCTCAAGAGGGCAGCTCTCCTAAGGCCAGGCTTCCTTGGACTTAGGGGCACAGAGATGCCATAAGGAATTCAGTAGCTGGAAATGCTAATAGCAAGATCATTTCTGATCATCTTGGTGAAGAATGTAGTTGGAATCCAATGCCAAGTTCATTCCAATACTTAGCTTTTATTGTGCTGGGCTAAGCAGCTCCTGAGCCAGAGAGATGCTCTCACATGAATGATGTATATGCCTCCTGCACCTTGGCAAAGCTTGGTTCATTATCTATTCCAAATATATTATCTTTTTTTTGAAAGAAGGTGATAAATAACCAGCCAGGCACTCCTTAGAGATAAGGTTAGCTACAAGGGACTCAGAAATCATCTTTTCTCCTTGCTTCTGTCTCTGGGCTCACTTTGGGCATGGCAAACTACTGCCATTCTTGTGCCTGGGTTTTTTTCTGTATAGCAGTCTCTATATTATCTCATTAGTTAGCTCAGAAATACCTGGAAAGTCAAGAAGGAAGATGTAAGGGAAGTTGTTAGAGGAGAATAAGAAATGTTAAATGTCTTACCTCACTTCATCCAGCAGGTAGGGTTAAGGGTACCAGGGTTTCTCTCCACTCTGCTCACCTTTCTGTCAGCAAATCAACAAACATTCAGTTAAATTCAACAGCTATTTATTCATTTTTAAATTTAACATTTTATTTTTTCCACAAATTACATGTAAAAACAATTTTTAACATGCATTTAAAAAATTTTTGAGTTCTAAATTCTCTCCCTCCCTTTCTCCCCTTTCCCCCTCCCCACTGAGAAGGCAAGGTTATACACGTACAGTCATGTACAACATATTTGTATGTTAGTTATATTATGAAAGAAAATACAGGAAAAAATCCCAAGAAAACTGAAGAAGGTAAAGAAAAAGAATGCTTTGATCTGTATTCAGACTCCACCAGTTCTTTGCCTGGGGATGCATAGCATTTTTCATCACAAGTCCTTCAGAATTGTCTTGGATCATTTATTGCTGAGAATAGCGAAGTCACTCACAGTTGATCATCAAACAATATTGCTGCTACTGTGTACAGTTTGGTCCTGCTCATTTCACCTCACATAAGTTCATGTAAGTCTTTCCAGGTTTTTCTGAGAGCATTCTACTTATCACTTGTTACAGCACAATAATATTCCAATACAATCATGCCATAACTTGTTCAACCATTTCCCAGCTGATGGGCATCCCCTCAGTTTCCAATTCTTTGCCATCATGGAAAGAGCTGCTATAGATGTTTTTGTACACATAGGTCCTTTTCCTTTTTCTTTTGTCTCTTTGGGATACAGACCTAGTACTGGTATTGCTTGGTCAAAGTCCTTTGGGCATAGTTCTAAATTGTTCTACAGAATGGTTGAATCAGTATACAACTTCATCATCAGTGCATTAATGTCTCAATTTTCCCACATCCCTTCCAACATTTGTCATTTTCCCTTTCTGTCATATTAGCCAATGTGGTAGGTGTGGGGTGGTAGCTTAAAGTTGTTTTAATTTACATTTCTCTATTCAGTAGTGATTTAGAGTATTTTTATATGGCTTCATCTGAAAAGTGCCTGTTCATATCCTTTGACTATTTATCAATTGAGGAATGGTCAGCAGCTATTTATTTAAGCACCCATTATGTTTAGGGCTCTTTGCTCCTTACTGGGAATAAACAGATGAAAAATAGCATTGTTCCTTCCTTCAAGGAGTCTATAGTCAGTAAGGGATCCCCATGTATTGGGTACCTCCTCTACATGAGGTACAATCTTCAGAGCTTTAGTTGTCTGGGACTTGGGTCTCCTGGGATCTTTGGGCTCTGATAGATCTAGGAATCTATTCTGTTTGGCTCTTCTTAACAGGAAAGGAGAGATCCTGGAGCAGTACACAAATAATTGTTCTACCTTAGGGCCTCTAACGGGCAATTCCTTATAGCCATTTATCTCTGATAGCCAATTTATTGCAGAAGCTGCTGTAGAAAATAATTGAGTAGAGCAGGCAGCCTGATATGATAGACTTTAAGTGAACTTGAGAGTCAACAGACCTGAGTTCCAGTCTTGGGCTGACCTTGGATAAGGCATGCTCTTTCCAGCCTCAATTTCCTTCCTCATCCCCTCCTCCAAACTTCTCTCTTTCTATTGATAGCACCATCATTCTTCTGGTCTCCCACATTTACGAGCATGGTGTTGTCTTTGGCTTCACTCACTCTCCCTTGCCCCAGACATCTATTACACATCTTTCTATTTTAACCACCACAACATCTCTTACATCTGACCCTTCTCTCCACCCACACAATTGTCATCTTAGTTTAGGTCCTTAACGCCTCTTGCCTGGCCTATTAAAATGGACTCCTAACTGGTTTTCCTGTCTCAAGTCTCTCACCTCTACAATCCACCCTACACCTGGCTGCCAAGGTAGTTTTCTTCAAGTGCAAATCTGACCATATGATTCCACTCTTCCATTAATTCTAGTGGCTCCTTATTCCCTTTAGTAAAAACCAGAGCAAAGCAAAAGAAAACATAAACTCTTGCTTAGTGTTTGAAGCCCTTCATGACCTGGCCCCAACCCATCTTTCCAGCCTCACTAGTTAGTAAGGACCTCTCTCTCACACATGGCAATCTAGCCAAACTGCCCTTTTCTCTGCACTGGCTGTGCCCTGGGCCTGGAATGTACTGCCTTCTTACCTCTCTACCTTCTGGAGTCCCCCTCTTCCTTTAAGATGAAACTGAAGCACCATCTGCACGAAGCCTTTGTTGACGTCCTCACCTACTCGTGCCCTCTCTTTCAAACTGCCCTATATTTAACTACCTCACATATATGTATTATTTATGTTGTATGTATTTATATATGCATATGTTGTCTCTCACGTTAGAATGTGAATTTCTCGTGAGCAGGGGTTATTTTGTTGTTTGTACTTGTATCCTCAGCACCTGGTGTAGTGCCTCGTGTACAGCAGGTGCTTAATAAAGGCTTATTGAACTGTTGATTGATATATATAAAACTGGGAGAGACTTTAAAGATCTATACAATCCCCTCATGTTACAGTAGGGGAAACTGAGGCACAGAGTAGTGATGGGACTTTCCCAAGGTCACATAGTGAGTAGCAGAACCAAGAATAGAGCTTGGGTCCTCAGATTAAAATCCACTATTTTTTGCCCATTACATCATAACTAGCCTTTCCTTCTATAAAATGGAATCATTTTATGATTTAATTGGTATCTTGGGTTTCATAGACTCTGATTCCAATATTCTGCAGGGAGATTTTCTCTTGCTTAGGTCAGAGTATGACTGGTGGGACCTTATGCCAATTAGGGACCATTTCTGTCCTAAGTAATTTGATTTCTCCTCTGTTTTGGCTGTTCTGATCCTTTTCATGTCTTCCTCCCACCCTGCTGGTCATCCCCTTCTTTTCCTGACCTCTGGAAAACAGAACAAGTCCTATTATCTGTTTCTCCTGCCCTTGAATCTGCTTTCCTCCCCTCCCCTCTCTCCTGTTCTCTCACTAACTGATCCAGCTGCTTAAGCAACCAACCTAAATAGGTGACACTACCCTCTCTTTGAACCTTCTTGCCATCCCAATAGCACGGGGCTTTCAGACAGGGTGTTCCAGCTGTCTGCATCCTTATAATTATCCCAACCACATGCCATTGGCCCAAGAAGGCTCCCCCCAGGGATGCCTCAGAACATCAGAATTCATGATCAGAAGAGTGGTTGGCAAGTGGTTGGTTCTTCCCAGAAGGTTCCTGAGATGCTTGGGCCAAAGCAGGGGAAAATGACCTCATCCATAGGTTAGGAGATGATATAATGTTGTAAGGGAAGGTAGGAGAGAATCCCAGCCAGGGAAGGAAGGAAGAGCAGCTTTTTCCAGTAGGTGACATCTAGAATCATAGGAGACATCTATCTCCTTTAGGATGCTGGCAGCTCAGGAGCAGGCCTGAGACTGCAGCATTGAGGGATGAGTTGGGGGTAGGTATAGTGGTGGGCAGCTAGGTAGCTCAGTAGATAAGGAGCTGGGCTTGGAATTCAGGAAGACTCATCTTCACGTGTTCAAATCTGGCCTCAGACACTTACTAGCTGTGTGACCCTGGGCAAGTCACTTCACCCTGTTTGCCTCAGTTTCCTAATCTGTATAATGAGCTGGGGAAGGAAATGGCAAACCACTTCAGTATCTTAGCCAAGAAAACCCCAAATGGGATCATGAAGAGTTGCGATGGTAACAAGAAGTCTCCAAAATCCAATCCTCTATCCCCTGGGCCACTTTGCTGCCTGGAGAGAGCTGATTTTATTTGGATCCAATCATGTCACCATCTTTACCCTAAGACCTGTTTCCTTTGTCATAGCTCATCACTTGTGGCATGAAAGGAAAAATCAGGTTATTTTACTCTAAAGGCATGACTTGGTGGCTGCTTACACTAAGTTAACCTGCCACCTTTACATCAAATTTACGTGGTTTCCCCTGTGCTTTCTCTCCATAGGCTCAGTATTCACTCCCTGGAACGTTGTCTGGGTCAACATGAAACTTGCCCTTTTTGGACCCTGACTCTTACAGATCTCTTTGGAAAATGGTGCCTAAGATTGCTAAGAGTCCCAGTCCTGGGGGCACTTCCTATTGGGCCGTCTTCATCCAGAACCTTACCTTGCCTTCCTGTTTTAAGCCGCTCTGTACTGACGATGAAACCATTTCCCATGGGGAATATTGCCATGGCTCTGTGAAAGCAGGGTCTGTTTGCCGGTTCCCGCTTGTCCCCAGGCTCATTTGTCTCCTTAAAGAGCTCTGGGATTATTAGTGAGATTCTGTTTCCCTTTATAGAAGCCGTCATACCTTTCCCATAACAGATTATGCCTACTTAAGCACTTAATGAGCCTGCACTTTGTTATGAATCCCGTGTTTAAGGAAAAGAGAGAAGGGGATGAGCATTTATTAAGCACTGACTACGTGCTAGCTATGGAGCAAAAATGCTTCCTGAATTTCATTTGATCCTCACAATAGCCCTGGGAGGGAGATGCTGTTATTATCCCTATTTTACAGATGAGGAGACCGAGGCTAAGTGAGGTTAAGTGACTTCTCCAGGGTCACGCAACAAGTAAGTGTCTGGATTTGAACTCAGGTCTTCCTGAGACTCCTGGCCTAGCACATAATAATAATAATAATAATAATAATAACAACAACAACAATGATAATAGCTAATATTTTTATAGTGCTTGCTATGCTAAGTGTTTTATAAATGTTATCTGATCCTCACAACAACATTGTGCTGTTATTGTCCCCATTTTACAGATGAGGAAACTGAGGCAAACAGACTTGCCCAAGGTCACACAGTGAGTAGATGTCTGAGGCTAGATCTGAGCTCAGATCTTCCTGAGACTCTTGGCCTAGCACATAATAATAACAGTAACAACAACAACAATAATAATAGCTAGCATTTGTAAAGTGCTTACTATGCTAAGTGTTTTATAAATATTATTTGATCCTTACAACAATATTGTGAGGTGGGTGCTGTTATTATCTCCATTTTACAGATGAGGAAACTGAGGCAAACAGACTTGCCCAAGGTCACACAGTGAGTAAATGTCTGAGGCTAGATTTGAACTCAGGTCTTCCTGAGATTCCCAGCCCAGCACTCTCTCCACTGTGTCAGCCAGCTCCCTATCAGTCCTGGGATTGGTCACCATCCCTATTCCAGGTGAGGCTTGACCCAAGTTCATGATTAAGTTTTCTTGGAATGCTCATGCATTGGCCTGCCTGGTCTTGGTCAGCTACTTGGACTGGTAATGGCTTTTTAGTAGGAAGTAGGAAGAGGACATTGTACAATTGTGCCTTTGGACAGTGGAAGAATGGTGTGATGGAAAGGAATGAAAGTCAGGAGACCTCCCCGGATTCCCATTGCAGGGCCTAAGGATGGGGGACCCCATGTGAGGTGATGAGAGGTTAGATGGTCTCATCTAGGAAACTTCCCTCGATCTGATGGTCTCATCTGAAACCCAGCCGAGGCTCACTCAAGGAGGCCACATATCATCAAGGAACCTTGAAGCCAATGGTGTAAAAAGGTTTGGAAGGAGATCAAGCTGAGGGGTTTGGCATTTCTTGAAAGGCAGATTGGCACAACATTAAAAGGGCTGGAATTGGAGCCTGAAGACGTGAGTTCAAATCATGGTGCTAACACTTGATAGCTATGTAGTCTTGGGCCAAACACTTGCCCCATCTAAGTTTTGTTTCCCTCTTCTGTAAAATAGGGATAATAATATCTGCATTCCTTATTGCATAGAGTTGTGAGGAAACAGCTTTGTAAGCTTTCTAGAAATGAGTGTTGTTTTAATTGTTATACTCAGAGCACTGTAGACTTGTAGAACCAAGAGGGTTGCTTTGGAGTCAGGAGCTGCGTTCATATCTGGCTCCTCTACTTACTCACTGCGTGACCTGGGGCCTCTCTACAACTCAGCTCCTCCTCTGAAAAAACATGGGAGGTTGGATGAGGTGATCTCTAAGGCCTGTTTCACCTCTACATCTGCAGTCCCTTTAAAGAGCCCTTTCTCTTGCAAAGGAGCTCCAAAGAGTGGAAAGAACTTGGCTGACTCCACAGGCATGATTAGCTTCAGAACACTGTTGAACCCAAGCCTTCCAATTCCCAGTCCAGGACCATGTCTGCTACACCAGGATGCCTCCCTGGCTTTGCCTGGCTGTCTAAGGGCTGTTCAGAGTCACCCTTCCTATTCTCCCTGAGCTGGAGTGAGATCCAGGTGGGCCGATCTAGACTGGGCTGGGCTAGGCTGGAGATCCACTGAAGACAGATCTTTGTACTCCTCACATCTCCATTTCTTCTCCGGAACTCCAGGCAGATATACAGAGAGGCTGACAGGGAGTTATGATGATTCACGATCCTGACTCCCTGGGCTACACTCAGGCTTGGCCACCGCAAGAAATGGAGGAGCGTTTGTTAATTGCCTTGCCTATAAAGCAGTCTGGTTTATAGGTTGTATGATTGCGGGTCAAAGTCCCTTGGTGGCAAGGATTTGAGAACCAGGCTAAGCTTGTTTCAGGGATGGGGGGGTGAGAAGGCGATGCTTTCCCTGACCTTTGCTGCTCCTTTGAAGTCTGTATTTCATCATAGATTGTCAGGACTGAAAGGGCCCTTGGAATCCTTCTTATCCAGCCCTCATCTTTTACCTCGGAGCCAGCTGAAGTCTAGAGGAAATAATATGCCAAGGTCACATAGCAGGGGAGCCAAGATTTCCCCCCTCAGGTCAACTAAATCCCAGACCAGGGCTCTGCACACTCTGCCTTTCCGACTTGGTGAATGTTGTGATTGGTGTGAACCATGGGTTTTGTGTAGTCCTGGGAAATATTGCTGTATATGACCCAAGTCTATGAAGATTTTAATTGTAGCGTATTTCTTTGTGACAAGAGGAGAGAAAGAAACAAACATTTATTAAGTGCTTACTGTGTGCCAGGAAATGTTTATGAATATTATGTCATTTGATCAATTATAGCAGGATGATTTTATCTCTTGGGAGGTTGCCATTATGTCTAACATATTGACAATGATATGTCTCCTTCTTTTCCACCAACTTTTTAATGCTGGTAGTCAGCCTACTCCACCAGTACCATAATCAAGGTTGGGTCAGGGTGCTAACATTTAAAGGACACTGACAATACTTGAGGTTCCTTTAGCAGCATAGATACAACTGAACTTAGTACCTTGTTAGCAAGCATAATTAGTTAAAATAGGAAAGTATCAGATGATGACTTACCTTGACTGTGACATCTTGTATTATCTCCCCTTCTCTTCAACAGACTGGTTTTATCTGTCTCCTTGTCTTTGCCTCCACATATTTGTCTGAAAAATATTGATTTAAGGGCATATTCTGTGTTGTTTATCCCCAGTGTGTTTTGTGAAGGTTGCCTTGCCTGGCCTCCATTCTTTACTTTCTAGTCCCTTCTAGAGGACAAAACAGCACAGCAGAAAGAGAGCTGGGTTAGAATTTAGAGGGTCTGACTCTGCTACTTATTTTCTGTGTGTCCTTGGTCTGTTACTTCCTTTCTCAGAGGATTTATAGCCAGAAGGTACCTTAGAGACCTGGAGTGGTCTGCTAGTGTGTGTGTGTGTGTGTGTGTGTGTGTGTGTGTGTGTGTGTGTGTGATGTGCACCATGAATATGAAGCCCTCTGCGGTAACTTGTCTCTCTCATCTTTCTATGTCATTGCAGGAGGGGGGTGTTGTGGCCCTCTTCAAGATTTGCCGGCAGGATTGTTTCCGGTGCCTGTATCCCCAGACATTACGTACTCTTGCTTCTATCTGCTGTGTAGAGGAAGGCATTCACCAGCTGGAGAAGGTACTGTCTCTCTGACTCTGCTTTACAGAAACAGGCATTTAGGAGAAAAATATCAGGAGGGGGAGGGGGTGTTGAGGCAGGCCTCTGTTGCTGCTACAACCCGTAGTTTTTTTTTGAAATGGTGTCTGGGAGAGAACCTTGAAGACTTTTCATCTTACTCCTGACTCCACTGGGCCTTATTTTTTCCTGGGCTTGGCAGGAATATTAACATTTCTTCCAAAATCCTCATGGATAAGATGGGGGGTGTGGACTAGATTATGATGCGTTTAGGTGGATTTGGGATTAAGTGAACAGCCAGATATGATCATGATGTTATAATATAATATAATATAATATAATATAATATAATATAATATAATATAATATAATATAATATAATATAATATAATATAATATAATATAATATAATATAATATAATATAATATAATATAGATAAATAATAGATGGATATAATCTGAAGGAAGGCCTCTGGTAGGCTGTAGGACTGTCTTTATAGTTCTACAATGTGACATGTTTATTAATGGCTCAGATGAAGGCATAGGTGTCCCACTTATCCAATTTGTGGATGTCAGAAAGCTGGGAAGGACTGCTGGTTCAGATCCATAGAAGATCCGGATGGGTTGGGACCAAAGGCTGGATCTAGTAAGAAAAAAAATCTAATAAGGACAAATGTAAAGTCCTACTTTGGGGTTAAGAAATACATGGTATAACTAGAGGATGGGAAAGCCAAGGCTAGGGAAAGGTCCTGTGAAAAGACTTTTAGATTTCAAGTTTGCTAGGAATCAAGAGTATGCTGTTATTATTATTAGAGCTCCTGAATCTGAGGGGATATTAAGTGGCATTAAGTGTTCTGAGGTATATGGGTCCTGCTGCCCTCTGTCCTGGTCAGACCATAGTTGGAGGCCATGTTTTAGGCAGGACATTGACATCCAAAGCTGGACTGGATCTAGAGGTGTGGGAATTCAGATGGTCATAGGGCGTAGATTTAGAGCTGGAAGGGACATTAGCGTCTGTCCAGTCAAAGCGCCTTGTTTTCCAAATGAGGAGACTGAGAAGGGCTTGCTTCTCCAGTCACTGTTCCTTCCAAAGAGCAGCAGGTAGAGGGAGTGGGTAAGGGGAGAAGGGGGATGGATTTGTGCAGATGCCTGGAATTATAGAACTACCTGCAAAGGCCATTCCATCCACCCATGAATAATGGGAGGAAAGATAAAAGTGACCTCCTGTTTGCCGGGGTAGGAGCACCTCTGTCAGCCTGCCCCCGATGAGCTCAGCTGTCCTGGCACACAGAAGACACCTTCCAGAGCTGAAGGACGAACCTCTTCAGCGTGATGATAGGTAGCTTTGGCTGCTCCATTTCAGAGGCAGCCAAGGGCCCCCAGTCTGAGGCCCTGAATATAAACAGCGGCTGTACATCTGTGACCCAAATCAGGAGGCCCCGCAGAGAGTGTTCTAGGAAGACCAGGCTTCAGTGCCGCTCTCTCCATGTCTACCCTCACCATTGGCGTTTGTCTTCCCCAAGTTGTGGTCTCCGATTCTTTCTCCCTGCCTTCCTGCCTCTAGACTGGGAGGCTTGTTGGGGTAGAGGAGAGCTCACCGGCCTGCAGTGTCTAAGTGCAGGGGGAGAAGAAGATCCTGGACCACAGGGAGTATTGAGAAGGAAGGTTTAGGCAGGAAGCTGGTGACTGAGGACCCTGAGGGGTGCCCTGGCCATCTCATTTCATAGGATCCTAGGTCTGGATGACATGCATTCCGAATATCCCTTCCCCTAGTCTGTCCTTTCTTCTATCTCTCCCCCTTTCTCTTATGCCCTTCTCCTTCTATTTTCCTGTAGGGCAGGATAAACTTCTGTACCCCATTTCCTGTATTTCTTATTTCCCAGTAGCATGTGAAAACATTCTTTTAAACACATGTTTTTAAAACTTTAGGTTTCAAATTTTCTCCCTTCGTCCTTCCCCACCCACTCTCATTGAAAAGGCAAGCAACTCAATGTAGGTTATACATGTGCAGTTATGCAAAACACTTCCACAGTGGACATGCTGTGAAAAACTAACTCTATCTCCCTTAATCCTATCCTGCCCTCCCATTTATTCTATTCTTTCTTTTGACCCTGTCCCTCCTCAGAAGTATTTACTTCTGATTACCCTCTTTCCCAATCTGCCCTCCTCTCTATCATCCCCCTGCTGCTCTCTTGTCCCCTTCTCCCCCTATTTTGCTGTAGGGTAAGACAGATTTCCATACCCAATTGAATGTGTATGTTATTCCCTCCATAAGCCAAATCCCATGAGAAATTTCATTCATTCCCTCTCACCTTCCCCTGTTTCCCCTCCACTGTAAGAGACTTTTCTGTTTTTTTTGTGAGATAATTTACCCCATTCTACATCTCCCTTTCTTCTTCTCCGAGTATAATCCTCTCTCATCCCTTAATTTTATTCTCCAGATATGACCCCTTTAATCTTCAACTCACCCTGTGCCCTCTTCTATCTATCTATCTATCTATCTATCTATCTATCTATCTATCTATCTATCTACATACTATACATATAATTTTTTCCTCCAACTACCCTAATACTGACAAAGGTCTCATGAGTTATAAATATCATCTTTCCATGCAGGAATGTAAACAGTTCAACCTTAATAAGTCTCTTATGATTTCTCTTTCCTGTTTACCTCTTCATGTTCCACTTGAGTCTGTATTTGAAAGTCAAATTTTCTATTCACCTCTGTTCTTTTCATCAAGAATGCTTGAAAGTCCTCTATTTCACTGAATGACCATTTTTTCCCCTGAAGGATTATACTCAGTTTTGCTGGGTAGGTGATTCTTGGTTGTAATCCTATCTCCTTTGCCCTTGGAATATTATATTCCATGCCCTGTCCTTTAATGTAGAAGCTGCTAAATCTTGTGTTATCCTGATTGTGTTTCCACAGTACTTGAATTGTTTCTTTCTGGCAGCTTGTAATATTTTCTCCTTGACCTGGGAACTCTGGAATTTGGCTACAATATTCCTAGGAGTTTTCCTTTGGGGATCTCTTTCAGGAGGAGATTGTGGATTCTTTCAATTTCTATTTTGCCCTCTGGTTCTAATATATCAGGGCAGTTTTCCTTGATAATTTCTTGAAAGATGATGTCTAGGCTCTTTTTTTGATCATGGCTTTCAGATAGTCCAATAATTTTTAAATTCTCTCTCCTGGATCTATTTTCCAGGTCAGTTGTTTTTCCAATGAGATATTTCACATTGTTTTCTAATTTTTCATTCTTTTGGATTTGTTTTACAGTGTCTTGATTTCTCATAAAGTCACTAGCTTCCAATTGCTCTATTCTAATTTTTAAGGAAGTATTTTCTTCAGTAATCTTTTGGACTTCCTTTTCCATTTGGCCAATTTTTCTTTTTAGGGCATTTTCTCCTCATTGGCTTTTTGGACCTCTTTTGCCTTTTTAGGCTATTTTTTAAGGTGTTATTTTCTTCAGTATTTTTTGGGTCTCCTTTAGCAAGCTGTTGACTTGTTTTTCATGATTTTCTTGCATCACTCTCATTTCTCTTCCCAGTTTTTCCTCTACTTCCCTTACTTGCTTCTCAAAATCCCTTTTGAGCTCTTCCAAGGCCTGGGACTGATTCATATTTTTCTTGGAGGCTTTGGATGTAGGAGCTTTGACTTTGTTGTCTTCTTCTGGTTGTATATTTTGATCTTCTTTTCACCAAAGTAAGATAATATAGTCTGACTCTTTTTGCGCTGCTTGCTCATGATTCCTGGCCAATTACTTGAGTTTTAAACTCTTTGTTAAGGTAAGAGTCTGCTTCCAATGTGGAGAATGTACTGTCCCAAGCTTCTGGGGTTTGTACAGCTGTTTTCAGAGATACTTGTAGGGACCTGAAAATTTTCAGTTCTTCCAAGGTGGTATGATAAGGGCGAGGTGTTTACTCCTTTCCTGGTTTGTGACCACCAGAACTCCTTTCTGTCCTGTATCTGTGAGGAGGGTTTCCTCTCCACAGCCACTACAAGCCCCACCATCCCAGCGCTCCTCCTCACCCCAGGAACGCCACCCAGAACTCTGACCCAGATCCACACACAGGCAAAGCAAGAGATTCCTGCCTCAGCACTGGCAAAGAGATCCCTGCAATCCCTCTCTGATCAGCCACTGGATTCCCCCTCAGTCTATGGGCCAGAAGCTCAGGGGGCAGCTGACCCCCCCCCCCAGGGCTATGCTCTTGGGGAATGGATCTGAGACCCTGTGTTCCTCTCTCAGCACTGCAGAAACAGACTTTTCCCACTGACCTTCTAAGTTCTCTTTGGCATTGGTGGATTGAGGAGTCTGGAAGCCACCACAGCTGCCTGAGATTCAGTCCTCTGAGGCCTGCTCCAGGTTCGCTGAGGCCTGCCGCACGGCGCTTCACTCCCAGCCCGGTGCGATACACCTTTCTGATCGATCATCCAGGTTGTCTTGGGCTGGAAATTTGTTTCACTCTGTCTTTTTGTGGGTTCTGCTGCTTTAGAATTTGTTTAGAGCCATTTTTTATGAGTATTTGGAGGGGTTTGGGGGAGAGCTCAAGCGAGTCACTGCCTTCACTCTGCCATGTTGGCCCCACCCAAATACTTCATTTTAGAGATGAAAAGATGGAGGTTCAGAAAGAAGGAATGATTTTCCCAAGGTCACACAGTTAGCAGAGCTAGGTCCTCTGACCTAAAATCTGGTGCTCTTTCCCCTAGGATGCCTCCCTGCTTCCTTTTCAGGAAGTGTGGTGCAGTGGGAAGAGGCTTGGAGGACCTCACTTTGAATTCTAATTCTGCTATTAACGTGCTATGTGAGCTTGGGAAAGGCCCTTGTCTTCTCTGGAAATATTTTCTTTTCTCCAAAGTGAAGAGACTTAGACCAGATGATCCCTGAGGTCTTTTCCAAAAGAAACATTCTAAGCTTCATTTAGTCCAGTCTACCAACTTCCAGAATCCCCTCTGGCATCATAGACAGGCATCATCCTTGGATACCCTATGATGGGGAGCTCATTACCTATAGAAACAGGCCAGTCCATTGATGGACAGCTGTGCTTGTCCAGTGACCTGGATTGGTGAGATCTAAAGTTTCTAGGCTCTTCACTCTTCCATCTTTTCATTTGTTACTGTTCAATCATTTTTGGTCACGTCTGACTCTTTGTGACCCCATTTGGAGTTTTCTTGGCAAAGATACTGGAGTGTTTTGCTATTTCCTCCTCCAGCTAATTTTACAGATGGAGAAACTGAGGCTAACAGGGTTAAGTGGCTTGCCCAGGGTCACACAGCTAGTAAATATCTAAGGCCAGATTTGAACTCAGGAAGATGAGTCTTCCTGACTCCAGGCCTGGCGCTCTATCCTCAGTGTCACCTAGCTGCCTTCCCCATTTTCTCATATCCCACACTGAAAAATGGGGTCTTCTTGGTCTTAGGACACCATATATTTGGTTCTAGCTCTTTCCACCTCTGTTCCATTTTCCTGCAGGCCCTAACACGGCCCTGCAGGAGACAGATTGGATGCCTAGCCAGGCCTGCGCCATCAAAAGAGATCTCTGTGCACATACGATGGATGTCATCAGCAATGTTCCTTCTGGTATCTGAGAACCACAAGCAGACAGCCCACAGCCCCAGACGGGGGGTGGCCGGACATCACTCAGTATTGGACTCAAATAAAATTGAATTAATCTGATGCCTATTAATGCCATGCCCAAGTTATTGTGTATGTAGCAATTAGCCCTAAATACTGAGCAGTCCTCATAAATGACTGTAATTAGGATTAGCTTTATAGCAGCCAAGCCAAGTTGTAATTTTTTTCCTTCCCTCTGTTCATTTGCTGGTATCTCTAAATAGGATTTGGGTGACTAGTTTCCCCCAATTCCTCGCTCAGCTTAATTCTCATTGTACATGATGCCCCGAACTCATTAAAAAGTAGAATCCTCAAGAGCTGGGGATCCCTGGGCCCCTGAATTCTTATATCCCAAATGCAAGGCTTGTGATGCCCCCAGGCCTAACTCCTTCCCCTCCCTTCCTCTATCCCTTAGGGCTAAGTCTCCTTGAGGTCCCCACCTCACCCTAACATCTACCTTCCTCCCTCTCCTGATATTAAGGGCTAAGGCTCTTTTCTTATTCCTCCTTGTCCCATCTCTCCCTCATCAGACCACTGGAGAAGTCTTCCTACAGACAGTTCACTTGCTCCCTGGTGTTCTGAGAGGTAGAGGGATGAGGTTAGAGACAGTGCTAACATTGGGGGAGCCCAGATAGATCATTATCACAGGGCTGAACCATGGTCCTTGCCTCAAGACAGGGAGAAAACCCGTCATGATAAGGCATAAAGTAACTTTTAAAATTAATTTATTTTTAGTTTTCAGCATTCACTTCCATAAGCTCTTGAATTTTAAATTTTCTCTCTCTCCCCAAGACACCATGCAATCTGATATAAGCTCTATATATACATTCCTAGTAAACGTTTTCACATTAGTCATGTTGTAAAGAAGAATTAGAACCAATAGAAGGAACCACAAGAAAAAGGAAACAAAACAAAACAGGAGGAAAAAAGACCAAACAGTATGCTTTGATCTGCATTCAGATTCCATAGGTCTTTCTCTGGATGTGGGTAGCATTTTCCATCATGAGGCTTTCGGAGATGTCTTAGATCCTTGCATTGCTGAGAAGAGCTAAGTCTATCAAAGTTAAGCATCGCACAATGTGGCTGTTACTGTGTACCATGTTCTCCTGGTTCTGCTTACTTCGAAGTGAGTGCCTCTTGAAGCAAATTTGATACATTAGAAAAGAACGCTAGATCTGGGATCAGGAGGCCTGATTTCAAGACCTGTGTTTGCCATTTTGATTCCCTGTGTGCCCTTGGGCATGTTGCTTTGCACACCTTGGGTCTTGTGTTCCTCTTCTGTGAAACGAAGGAGGTGGACTAATTCCTAATCCTGTTTCTAATCCTAATTCCGCTTCTAACCCTAGGTATTTTTAGCTTTAAATCCTGGGACCCTATAAGATGAGGATGTCAAGGTCCCTTCTAGTTCTGACCTTCTGTGATACTATGATCTCATCCTGGAGGTCCCTGCCAGCTTACCTCTCTTCTCCCTTTCCTTCTTGGCTTTGTGCCTCCACCTCTCCTATCCTTTAGTTCTACAACATTTATTAAGTTCCTACTGTGTGCCAGGTTCTATGCTGGGCACTGATGCCTGCAGTCCCACTCCTGGGTCACCAGACTATGTTGACTAAAGCTTGTGGGATGCCCATTCCTTCATCCAGTCTCCTATCTCACGACGATCCAGCATACTGATCATCTGGAACAACTTTCATTTTACAGATGAGGAAACTGAGGCCTAGGGCATTAAAATGATTTTCCCAAGGCCACACAACTGATAAGTTGCAGAGCCTCAGCTTGCACCTTTGCTTTCTGATTCTAAGTCCAGCGGTCTTTTCCTGGCCGGGACTATAAAACTGCCCTGGCTACCCCAGCCCTCAGTCTGCTGGCCATTCTTCAGAGGAGGGGTCCAGGGAACAGGTAACAGGGCACACATCATAGAATTATAGAATCCTAGAGCTGGAAGGGATCCCAGAAGGCACACAGTCCAATCTGTCCCTGAACAGGGCTCGCCTTCACAACCTCAGTGACAAGTGGCCATTCAGCCTCTTGTGGAAGACTCTCCCCTGCCCCTTCCTTAGTAAATGGAGACTCACTACCTTTGGAGGCAGTCCATTCAACCTTTGGACAGAGCTAATGGTCAGGAAGTGTTTACTTATATTCTACCCAAAATTATATCTTTATAATTTCCACTTATTGGCTTGTAGTTCTGCCTGGTGGGGCCAAGCAGGACAAAGCCAACCACTTTTCTACTTGGTTACTCTTCAAATATTGGGATGCAGTGATCAGATGGTCTTCGAAGGAGAAAACCAAGGGACCTTGGTGGTGGTGAGAAAAGCTAGAGAGCATTCTCTAGGGGTGTTTTCTGAAGTCTCTTTTACTCTGGAGAGGGAGGAGGAAAATCAAAGACAGATGCAGAGATATGGCCCCCTTCATCTTCATAGAGTTCATATTTGAGCTGGGGAGATGGGGCATCCACGTATGAAACAATTGGAAAGTAATGCTAAGGCAACAGAGATATCCAAACATATGTAGGGCAGATATATCTGGAAATGTAGAGGGAATTCCCTGGGGATTCTGTGGGGTGGTGGTGGTGAATTATGGAGGGCTGAGATATATCAGTGAGGGATTCATGAAGCTTTGATTTCAAATCTTACCTGTGTGATCTACCAGCAAGTTATTTAACCTCTTTCTGCCTCAGTTTCCTCATTGGTAAAATGGAGATAATTAATGGTATCTACTTCATGGGATTGTTGTGAAGATCAAATCAGATAACATAAGTCAAGCACTTTGTAAACCTTAAAGCACCATGTAAGTGCTATTATTACTGTTGTTGTTTCTGTAGCTATTAGACTTCTGAGAACGAGTCCTAAGGAGTAGATCACGGGCTGGCAGAAAAGATGAAGAAGAAGATGAACAGTTGAAATGATGGTGCCAAATTTGAGGTATCAATTGGACAGTGACAGTGATGTCAAAAAAGAGCTTCGATAAGACATTAAAAATAATTTGCTGCATCAGTGGGATGGGCCGCAGACAGCGGGGAGAGAGGTCTATAACAATGTATCTCTAGAGTTAGAAGGGATTGTAGAGGTCAATGGGTGCGATCCCCTATTGGGACAGATGAGGAAACTGAGGTCTAGATTAAGTGACTTGCCTGAGGTTATATGGCTATTAAAGTGTCTGCGGTATCTGAACCCAGGTCTTCTTGACTCCAAGTCTGGTATCTTACTCACCATGCCACAGAGCTTCTGAGGCTTGAGTCTTGGAAGATGCCCACAGGTGTGGAAGGAAGGGGAGGAGTCATTGTTCTGATTGTTCAGTCATTTCAGTCTTGTCTGACACTCTGTGACCCCATTTGGGGTTTCTTGGCAAAGATACTGGAGTGGTTTGCCGCTTCCTTCTCCAGCTCATTTTATAGGTGGGGAAACTGAGGCTAACAGGGCTAATGACTTGCCCAGGGTCACACAGCTAGTAAGTGTCTGATGTCAGATTGGAACTCAGGTCTTCCTGACTCCAGGACCAGTGCCCTCTCCACTGTGCCACCTAGGTGCCCCAGAGGAGACATAGCTGTGCTAATAAAAGGCAGAAAGCCAACATTGACATCCCCAAAGTCCCAACTTTTCTTTCTTCATTTTGGACCTCGATTCAAGGCAATTTCTGTACAATTCTGGACTTTTTGGTGCCTGTGCCCACCCCCTCACTGCCTGCCTGCCAGCTTGGGGCAGACAGTGTGCTCTCATGCCAGTGACAAAGCACTTCACCAATGCCCACTTCTTGCTAATTGGACCCTCTGAGTCTTTAATAGATGATGAGATTAATATTTAAAGCACTGACTCTCTCTCACTCATGCTCATTACCTATGGATACTGTTACTTTGGCTAATTAGAGGGATCCTGGCCCTGGCCCTGGAAGCTATTAGGATCCTCTCCATCCCTCCACCCCACTTGTGGTCTCCACTGGGGCAGGACAGGGCTGAGAAGGCTATTTTATGGATGTGGTTGACTTCTCTTGTCTTAGGCACCAAGTTGAATTAAGTCAAATTGTGTGTTTGGGGGTTCTAGCTTCAGAGAAGCTGCACTGGGAGGTAGAAGGATCAGAATGTCCATGGGACTTTGGACAAGTCCCTTCACCTCCTCTGGCCTCAGTTTCTTCATCTGTAAAATGAAGGGCTTGTCCTAGGTGGCCTACAAGATCCCTTCCACCTCTAACCTATGGTCTCTACAATGAAGAGAGTTGGACAAGATCATAGACTCCCAGAAGTGAGGAGCTGGAAGGGATCTTGGCCACCATCTTATCTCACTGATACCCTCTCCCTTAGATGAATCCCTACTCCATTCTATCCAGCAGCTTGAAGACATCCAGTGAGGTAGAATACGCCAATGAGGTGGGAACTCTCAGTTCCACTTTGGGGTGGCCCTAATTGTTAGGCAGGTTTTCCTTTCTGCCTCTTTGTGGCTGTGTGTGTGGTTCTGCCCTCTGTCTGGGGTCCCAAGTCCAAACCGAAGCCCTCTTCTCCATGATGGTCTTTTCCTGTACTTTAAGACCCTTAGAACATCCTGCCTTGAGGCTTCCATTTCTCGGGCTAAACATCCTTTGTTCTCAGGCTACTCAGTTGCTCCTACCATTAATTATCTCCATTTTGCCAATGAGGAAACTGAGGCAGAAAGAGGTTAAATAACTTGCTGGTAGATCACACAGGTAAGATTTGAAATCAAAGCTTCATGAATCCCTCACTGATATATCTCAGCCCTCCATAGGTCTTTGATGATTAATGTGATCATTAACAGCTCTAAATCCTATGATTCATTACCCAAGATTCTACCATCTCTGCCACTCACTAGATCTGAAGCCCTGGGGACGCTGGCTGGTCAACCAGAATTTATTAAGTGTTTACTATGTGGCAGGCTTTGTGCTGAGCTCCTTCCCCTGTAATGATAATAATAATAATAGCTAACAACCATGTGTCAGACACTGGGCTAAGTACTTTATAATTATTATCTTATTTGATCCTTCAATAACCCAGGTAAGTAGGTATTATTATCTTCAGTTTACAAATTAGGAAACTGAGGCAAACAGTGGTTAAGGGACTTGCCCAAAGTCACTCAAATAGGAAGTGTCTAAGGCTGAACTCAAACTCATTCTTCCTGACTCTACGCCCGACACTGTAGTGTCTAGCTGGCCCTGTCTGGGTGTGTGTGTGTGTGTGTGTGTGTGTGTGTGTATGTGTATGTGTGTGCGCTTGTGTGTATGTGTGTGTGTATGTGTGTGTATGTGTGTGCGCGTGTGTATGTGTGTGTGTGTGTGTGTGTGTGTGCGCGTGTGTATGTGTGTGTGTGTGTATGTGTGTGCGCGTGTGTATGTGTGTATGTGTGTGTATGCGTGTGTATGTGTGTATGTGTGTGTGTGTGCGTGTGTGTATGTGTGTGCGCGTGTGTATGTGTGCATGTGTGTGTATGTGTGTGCGTGCGTGTGTGTGTGTGTGTGTGTGTGTGTGTGTGTGTGTGTGTGTGTGTGTGTGTGTGTGAGGGGCCCCTTGGGCAGTCTGGTAGAGCTTCTCTGAATGATGTTTTCAAATGCATAAAATAAAACACAGATTTACAAAGGAATCCAGTTACGACAAAATGAAGATGTAATCATTTTTCCTATCCAAGGTTGTTTGACCCTTTGAAATCTACGCATAGCCTCTAGGTTAAGGACCCCTAGAGAAGATTACTTTTGAAGGTCTTTCCAGGTCTGCTATTCTACAATGCTGTGAACAACTGTATTTTACTTTAAGCCGTCATCTCCCCCATCATTGTCCAAGAAGCTTATTTGTTGGGATTGTTGATAGAAATAGAACGCGAGCAGTTAGGGAGTGGATTACTAGGCTGGCGCACTTTAGAACTGCCTTCATGGAGGGAAGTGGGCTGCAGCCGGAGGAAGATGGTCAGACAGGCTCTAGAGCCCAATGATGATGAAGTATGTTCTATAGGGTCATTTCCTCTACCACTGACAGGATTAGACTGATTAGACCTGTTCCTCTTGTCCCCAGAGTGTAGGGGGCAGGAGCAGCCAGTGGGAACTACAGAGATGTCAATGTAGGCTCTGTGTCAGGAAACGCTTCCTTCCCACTGGAGCTGTCCCCAAAGTCAGCCAGACTGCCTCTGGAGGGAGTGGGTTCTCATCACTGGAGCTGTTCCAACAGAAGCCAGATGATTGCTTTCGGGGGATGCTTTCCTGGTTAGTTATGGCTTGGATTAGATGTCTCCCCAAAACTAAGGTCCTCTGACTCTGTGACACTCTCTAAGGAGCTGGCTGCCTTTAGAGAATTTGGAGAGTACCAGGGGCTGCTTTTGCTAGGGAAAAGGGAGAAAAAAATAAAGCTAAAATTTGTGCTACTGCAGAGGGGAGGGGGCTGTTTCTCCATCCACCTCCCAGATCGTGTCCAAGAGCCAGAACGTATTAGTGCAGCTTCCCTCTGCCAGATGTTCTGCCCAGCTACCCAAATTGTGCCCTACCAGGCAGAAGGAGAGCTCATGAATGCACACAGCACTCGGGATGCTGCTGAGGAAATCACAGGATAATAGGCTAGGACATATAGGACCTGAAGGATCTTCACAGGTCAGCTACTCCAGTCCCTTCATTTTACAGATAGGGAAACTGAGCTCTGGAGAGATGAAGGGAATCTGGAGGGGCCAATTGTTTTTCATCTTCTTGGCCCGAAGGAATCGAATCATCTCTCCGTCCTGGGCTGTCATCCCTCACCCCCTCATGCCGTACACTCATACACTGCCTACTCCTGACAGCCCCTGTGCTTTCATCCTTAGCAAGGCAATGTTAGCCCAGTTCCCATCTAGAGCCCACTGGACCAGCAGAGGGCACAGATCTAGTGCTGGAAGAGACCTCGAAATTGCTTCATTCAGTCCCTTCATCTGACTTAGAAGGACACCGGGAAGTGGCAATCTACCCAGGTTTCCACAGGTAACAAGGGCAGAGACAAGGCCTGAACCCAGGTCTTCCTTTCCAAATGCAGCACTTCATTTTCCTTGCCTCCTCCAGGTCTGCCCCTGGCCACTTTGGTGCTGCTCCTGTTTCTTCTAATCCCCCGCCTCTGGGATTAAGGATAGCAACAATGATAATAAAGACAGCTAGGCAGCTAGGTGGTGCAGTAGAGCACAGGGCCTCGAGTCAGGAAGACTGATCTGTGAGTTCAAGTCTGGACTCAGACACTTACTAGCTGTGTGACCCTGGGCAAGCCACTTAATGCTGTTTGCCTCAGTTTCCTCATCTGCCAAATGAGCTGGAGAAGGAAATGGCAAACCACTCTAGTATCTTTGTCAAGAAAACCTCAATCTCATAGGATCCGTTTATACAATCTCATGAAGTAGGTGTTATTATTATCCCCATTTTCAGATGGGGAAACTGAGGCTGAGCAAGATTATGTGACTTGCCCAGGGACTCATAGCTAGTAAGTGTCTGAGGCAAGATTTGAACTCGACCCAGATCCTTCTGCATATAGATCTAGCCTCTACCTCCTACCACACCTAGCTGTCTCTGTTCTGTTGTTGCTCTAGAGAAGCCAGACAGCCATGGCTTATCTCCCTTCTCTCCCTCCATTCCACCCCACCTCTCCAACATTTTCCTTCCTTCCCAGCGTGGGTTAGTAACTCAGTTGGGCCTAGGTGGTGCAGTGCATAGAATGCAAGACTTGGATATAGGAAGATCTGGGTAAAAATCTTGTCTCAGCTGCTTACTAATTGTGTGACCCTGGACAAGTCACTTGACTTCTCTGTGCCTCAGTTTCCTCATTTGTAAAAATAGGGATAATAATTGCACCTACCTTACAGGGTTGTTATGAGGATCATAATTTTAGCCTATGTGAAATGCTTTGTAAACCTTAAATCGCTATGTAAATGCGAATGCCAATAGTAATAACTCCTAGCATTTACATAATACTCTAATAATAATAATCATAATGATAATAATAATAATTTCTCATCCTAGAGAATATGTTGGAAGGCAGTTAGCCATCTCCCGCCCACCACCCACTCTTTCTCTCCACCCCAAGTTCACTATTTCTTCTTAAGTTTCTCATGTTGGAGAGAATGGCAACTTATCCTCATCTTCCTTCCCACTAATCCTCCATCTTGGAGAGGGTGGTGATGCCGTCTGTCATGAAGCCCTCCCTATGGGCCTCTAATCTTGACTTCTCTCCCTCCCTGGCTCATTTAAACCTGGGGAGACAAGAAGAAAGCCTTCCTTCTATCAGTTGGCATGGGGCCCGGCTGAACCACTGTGCATCACGCCCTGGCAGTGGCCGGGAAATAGAGCCTCTGATTGCCAGCGTTTAATAGGGAGGGTCGAGGAGTCGAGTGACTAGTTAGATTATGGAAACCACAAAATGAGAGGCCAGGAAGAAGGATGAAGTGGTACCCAAAGGTGCCTTTGGAACTCTGGTCTTGGGGTGGCCAGTCCGGCAAACCTATTTTGAGAGCTGGAGTTCATGGCACAATTAGATAACGGGAAGTTTCCAGACTGCCCAGTCTGATTTACTGACCTGGGCTCCTCAGTAAGGTTCTCTTAATTAATTGGTAGTGAAAAATGCACTGGATTTGGCAAATAGCATCTGTTGCCCCATCCCTCCCCTAAAAGGTTCATCTATCCACCACTAGGGGTCAGCAAAGGAGAGGTTCAAGTCTCCAGATTCACCACTGCAAGTTTCCATTAGCCCCAGGGCCATCCCACTTCCACACACACCCTTTCACCCCTTCCCATATCCCCAAGGGTGGCTCTGGTTTGAGTAGGTCCAAAGGAAACAGACCTGTTGGGAAGGGTGGAGCTGCAGGTTATAGGTGCGTAAGGATGCCTTTTATCCGACCTTGAAAGACTGAATCTTTGTATGAGCACAGGAAGGAAGTCCCTTTGGCTGGGGAAAAACTATCCACTCCCCAAATCACCTCTTGGTTGGAAAAATCTCTCCTCATACATTCCAGCAAGTGAAGACTCTTTCAGGTCGATGAACTTCTATTGAAAGATCCCACTGAGAGAGAAGACTGAGGCTGTCTGGCATTCACCACATAGTATCAATAGCTTTAATCTCGTGAGTGCCAAAGTGACCTCATTGAAGATCTTGAAGAGTTTTGAGGAGGTGGTAGGGGGAGGAGAAGAGGGGGATAAAGACTGTTTTATAGGGAGGAGGGAAAGGGGGGGGAAATGAGAAAAGAGGGCTGTAAAGGAAGGAGTCCATGGTCTGGGAGGTAGACCTGGGTTCTGGTCTTGGATCATACACTAATTTGATGTTTGACCTTTAGGCAAGTTACTTCCACCTTCTGGGCCTCAGTTTACTTGCCTATAAAATGGGTGTCAGACATGTGACTTACAGTCTGCATGTAGTCCACCATACTCCCTAGTACAGCCTGAACTGAATGAAAATGTAGTTGAGAAATGTTTAACAATATAAATAAAATACAATATAAACAACATAAATAAAAATACCATACAAATAAGACAATGTTATGCCGACTAAACAATACCAACTAAATAAAAATGCGATACAACATAGATGATGCTATTTTATGGTTCTCTAAGTCAATATGTGACCAGTCCAGATCTCAGTGTAAGGTCTGGTGGGCACTGGTTTCTATCTGAGTTTGACACCATTGGAGATGACCTGAATTGTTTCCAGATCTGATATTCTGTGAGTTTATGGGATATGAATGAATGAATGAATGAATGAATGAATGAATGAATGGAAAGGCAGTTATTAAGCCCTTAATGTGTGCAAAGCACTGTCCTAAGCATTGGTGGTACAAATAGAAAAAGCAAGACAATCCCTCCTCTCAAGGATCTCATGCCCTAATGGAGGAGCCAGCGCATATCTCCTTGCAGGCACAGGCTAAGCTTTCCCTCATAGGTGACAATAATCACTGACATTTATCTAGGCTTTAGGGTTTTCAAACCTGTATTATTACCTTAGATGATTCTCCCACGGAGTCTGGGAGGGAGGGAGGGAGGTGGGTGGTTCAAATGCTATTATCCTCATTTTGCAAATACAGACACTGGTTCTCCTGGAGGTGGAGGTGCATGTCCAAAGCCAGGAAGCCAGGAAAGGTCAGAGCTTAGGTGTGGACTCGGAGGTCTTGACTCCAGGTCCACTGTGCTCTTTTCACTATTCTAGTCTGGGTTCTGCTCCTCCTCCCATGTTCCTTTGCTGGGTCTTTGTTTCTTCATCTGGAAGATGAAGGGGTTGGACCAGATGGTTCCTAAGGTCTTTTCCGGTGCTCGTCTTTTGTGTTTTTTTGAATGGTAGGCAGGAGAGCCCAAGACACCCCCCTTCCCAAAACCTGGTCACACTAGGGCAGAGCAGAAAAGATGTGGGTGTGGGGGATGATGGGACAGGAGGAATGGATTCCTGCCCTAAGGGGACTGTAGTACTCTGGAGTAGTCCAAAGAGACCAGGAGTCCCTTAGCTTTTACCTCTTACACTCATACCCTACCCCAGTTCCCTTTTCCCCATTTGAGTCAGGCGAGGGACAGACCAGACAGATTGGTGGCCAGATTTGTTAGGCAATCCTGTTTACTGCTCTGGGTGCTTTGGAAAGAACACTGGACTGGGAGTCAGGGAGGCTTGACTATCAGGCTGTCTGGGTGAACCCATTTTCCTTTCAGGGCCTCAGTTTTTGCATCTGTGAAATGAAGGTATCCAATCTATAAGCTCCCTAAGACTCTGTGGGAAGCCAAGGAAGAGATGGGTCTCTAGAACTCAGTCTTATTGGGGTGGTAGTAACCAGGGGCTTGGCTGGGAGCCAGAATCTTAACCCTATGTCATGTCCAAGGTGGGAGACAGGAGGAGGGAGGTAAGCTATCTCAGCCATAATGGCCAGGCTTCTTCCATCTCTATGTTTCTATATGTCTGTGCCTGCAGACTGGATGGGGAGGGGGACAGAGAGCAAGGGGAGAGGACTGCTCCTGACTTCAACTCTTTCCTTTGTTTTTCCATCCAAAAGCTCACTTAGCCAGTGAGCCGTGGAGAGAGTTTAATAAAAATTGATGGAGAAATTCAAAAAAAAGGGCAGAGGGAGGGTTCGAGGGGGGAGGGGGAGAAATGGGATGCTGCAGTAGGGAGGTGGGAGGAATGGAGGGATGGAAGATGCTAGGGACTGGAGGTAGAGGCTGGGGGTTGGAGGACTTGGTTGATTTCCCAGAAGCTTCCCCTTTTCAGATCAGCATCCCCAGGACAGATCTGCCGTGACATGGTGCAGATGTGCACAAGTGTGGAGGAAGAGGAGAACAGGGGAGCCTTGGGGCTGCAGGGTTGGGGGAAGGGGAGGAGGCACAGATTCAGAGATGTGAGAGGCATTTGGAGTTCTTGAGTCACCCAGGGCCCCTGGGCTGGAGGACAAGGTGGGCAGCCAGCTGGGGTATAGTGTTTTCACATCCATTCTTGTATCCCTCACTGAACCCTCTCTGTTACCCCAAGAGGGGGGCTAGGCGTGCAGGAGGCAGAATGGCGGGATGCTTGGAGAGATAAGCCACCTGCCCGACGTATGAAGGGAAAGGAAAGGAAAGTATTATGTTCAGTTATTTCAGCTGTGTCCAGCTCTCCATGACTGCATGTGGGGCTTTCTTAGCAAAGATACTGGAGTGGTTTTGCCGTTTCCTTCTCCAGCTCATTTTACAGATCAGGAAACGGAGGCAAATAGGATTAAAAGTGACTTGCCCACGGTCACACAGCCTGTAAATATCTGAGGACAGATTTGAACTCGGGTCTTTCTGACTCCAGGCCTGGCACTTTATCCACTGGACCACCTAACTTATGCATTTAATATGATGCCATTTGGTCCTTACAAGAACTTTATGAAATAGGTGCTGTTATTACCCCCATTTTACAGTTGAGGAAATTGAGGCAGACAGAAGTTTAAGTAACTTGCCTAGGGTACATAGCTAGTAGATATCTGAGGTCACTCACCCTTTCTGGGATTTTATTCCCTTACTTTAAAAAAAATGGGAGAAGAGGTAGGGGTTAGAAGGGGTGTCTGGGACTGAGAGTACCTTGGCTTTCAGCCCTGGGTTCTTGCCACTGCATAGTGAGGTCAGTTGACAGAAGGCAAGTCCGGAGCCCTTGAAGTCAATTCTTTCCAGCTCTTTAGAAATCTCTGATCTCCAGAGCCTGCTCCCCCATCACAGTCATAATACCCCTTGCTTCTACATTTGTGCTGTTCAGGGAGTCCTCCCAGGGAACCATTGCTCTATTTTCAAGGACCCTGCAGGAGACTCAGGCATTTGGAAAGTGCTTTAGGCAGTAAATGAGTCAGTGGGAGAAAGCCTTTTGTGGGGGGCAGTCGTTGTACCATTACACTTAGCAGCACCCTTAGAGATGCTGGTAAGTCTTGGTATTACAGAATCCTACCGTGTCAGAACTGGAGAGAATCTTAGAGCATAGAATGTCAGACCTGGGAGTGCCTTTAGAACATAGAACACAGAATATCAGAACTTGAGGGGGACCTTAGGATATGGAATGTAGAATGTCAGAACAGAAAAGAACTTCAGAAATAATCTAGTTCTACACCCTTATTTTACAGTTTTAATTGGGATAACAATAGAAAAATCCTTGAGGCTGTGGATTGGGACCTTGTTGTCTGCTGCTTGATTCACTGTGTGACCTTGGGCAAAGTCTTCCCCACTCTGAACTTCAGTTTCCTTCTCTTCAAAATACAGAGAATGCTCCCCACCTTCCCTACCCCAAAGGCTACTGTGAAAATTTCACATCTGCAAAAGCGACATCATCAGTAAAATTAGGAGCTCATTGGTGCCCCCTGGTGGGAGAGTCTCCCATGTTATATCTTGCTTCTTGGCTCTGAGCTGAAGGGAGTTTTACCCTGACAACCATTCCTCCTCCCTTTGGGCCCCAAATAGTGGAGTAGGGGGCCCCTTCTAGCGGAGCAGGGGGCCACAAAATAAAAGACATTTTGAAAAGAAGGGAAAGGGGATCCACACTGCTCCACTATTCCCTGGTGGTGCGGGGTGTGGGGATTTATTGGGAGCTTGAATAAAGTCCCCAGGGCAGGGGCTTGGAGGAAGGCTCTTTTATTTTCCTGGTTCCTCAGTCTTTTTCAGTCCTCCCCACAAAAGCATGAAGGAAGCAGGGTAGTAGCTAGGAGTTTTGGTGTCTGGGCCAAGCAACACACACAAAAAATGCACCCTCAGATTAACCTCAATGCAAATTCAGGTGGGGAGGGAGGAGATGCCATCAATCAGCAAGACTTTATTAAGCACCTACAACATACCACACACACAGCTAGGCACTGTGGATGCAAAGACAAATATGAAACAATTTCTGCCCACAAGTAGCTTGAATTCTATTAGGGGAATCAACAGCAAATAATTGTAATTGGATACTTGAAATGAATGCACGTTCTGTTGCATAATTATGTGTAATATATGGGGAGTAGGCACTGGGACTGTGATTTCACTGATATAGATAATCTCCTGGTGAGGAAACTCCCTGTTCCAATGCAGATATTTTAAGTTACAGATACCTTAAAATAGAATAGTGATCTTATCTGCAACTTACAGTCTTGGACAGGGTTCTTTTCCTGTGGTCCACAGTCCCTCAAAGAGTCCATTGATAGATTTCAGGGAGGTCTGTGAATTTGGATGGGGAAAAATTACAACTTAATTTTAATACGATTGGTTACCTTTGTGACTTTATGTGTCTTATTTATTTAAAAGCATTATTCTGAGAAGGGGTCCATATGTTTTACCAGAACTGCCAAAGAGGTCATGGCACACACCCTTGTCTTAAATTAGTAGTTTTGGGGCAGCTAGCTGGTGCAGTGGATAGAGCACCGGCCGTGGAGTCAGGAGGACTTGAGTTCAAATCTGGCCTCAGACATGTAGCACTTACTAGCTGTGTGACCCTGGGCAAGTCACTTAACCCTAATTGCCTCACCAAGAAAAAAAAAATTAGTAGTTTCAAACTCAAACAGAAATGGATACCTGATGCTGCCTATTGACTTAGAAAATCACAAATTAGCCTTGTCTATGTTGTATTGTATTTTTATTGATTTTGTTAGATATTTCCCAATTACATTTTAGTCTGGTTCTGTGTTTAGGAGTTTTGCTGCCCACTTGGAGGCCAGGGGGCTGAGATTTTGATACCTCTGGTCAGGAACAATGAAAGGTTAAGTGACTTGTCCAGGAGCACACGGGAATTTTGTGTTAAAATCAAGACATGAACCTAAGTCTTTTTGGCTTCAAGGCCAGCCCTGACCACTTGGCCATCCTGCCTCTTTAAATAAACTAGGATATTTTAGTGATGGTGGTTGTGGGATAAGGCTCTACCATTTTGGGGGTGGGGATCAGGAAATGTTTCATAGACTAAGGTGAGCTTTAAAGGAATTGAGGGACTCCAAAAGGCAAACATAGGGAGGAAGTGCATTCCAGGCATGGGGAATTATTTAGCAAAAGCATGGTGACAGGAGATAGGAGTGTATTGGGTGAGGAAAAGCAAGAAAGCCTGACTAGATTGCAGAATGTAGACTGAAGAGCACAGGTGCTGTTAGCACCCCCTAAATTTCGGCATGCTGGGACAAAGCCCCCATCACCCCACCTTGGTTGTGGCTCTGAGCCCTTTGACTGAATGCAGTCCAGCCTATAGACAGAAGTCAAAATGAAGTTTTCTATAGGGTGCCCTGTGTGTGATGCAACAGTGACCTCCAGTGGGACATTTAGTAAACTCCAGGAACAGCCAGCTTTGGTAAACCATTTCAGAGTCCTCTTGTCCCACAAAGGAATAATGAAATGTCAGATGGAAAGAATCTTAGAGAGCAGAGTCTAAGCCCCTCCTCCCCCATTTTACAGAGGGGCAAACTGAGATCAATTAAAGGGGTAATGACTTGTCCGTGATCTCAAAGAGGATACAAACCCAGGTCTCCTGAAGGCTCCTATCAGCACGTTCACTGTCTAGAAAGCAGATCTGATGTGATGCATATTGAGATGCTGGGTGCGTACAGTGGATAGAGAATGTTGGACCTGGTATCAGAAGAACTGGGGTCCAGTTCTGGGTTCGGATTTTAACTAGCTGTGTGAGTGTGGGCAAATTTTACCCCCAGAGAGCTGGTTGTTAAATATTTACCAGCACTTCCCTATCTCAGAGTCATGCATGTGGCTAAGGAGAGAAGATCAGGCAGACTGGAATAAGTAGTTCATTCTGTTAGCTTGAGAGGCCCACTTTTTTCTGGGCAATTAATCGACAAGTAGACATTGTGTGGTACTGGAGAAAGGTGAATTTTGTCCTAATTGTCAAAAGAGGAAAAAGGAGGTGTATGCTTCCAACTGTGGGCTGATGAACTTGTGTTCTATTCTTGGCGAAACTGTGGAACTCATCATTAGAGGGGTGCTCTATGATCACTTAGAAAGTGAAGCAGTGATTACTAGAGAATGTAGGTAGGGGTGGCTTAGACATCTGGAGGTCCCTCCAGTTCTGACTCTTGATGGCCCTGTGAGAAAATGGCATTGTTTTCCTACGATAATCTTGGTCTGGAGAGGACTTGGATCAGGAATGTTCTCCTGTCTGGCTCTAGGCAGTGCTAGACCTGGTCCTGGTTCTGATGTGGTGACTCCAACTCCTGATGTCCTTGTTCCTTCAGGTACCTGGGATGTGAAGGTTGTGCCTGATTCAGTTCTCCACTCCATAGGAGCAGTTTTTCCTCTAATTGTCTCTCAAACACCAAATGGGTCACCAGCTAATTCAGATGACTTTAAACTGTTACCACCAGACGGAAGGAGAATGGGGGAAGCAAAACGTAGATGGGAAGGGAGAACAGTCCCAGCCTTGGCTGAGCTAAAGCTGCGCGCGAGGAGAACAGTTGAAAGAATTAGGATCTAGTCCAACCATTTTGGAGAACAATTTGGAATTATGTCCAAAAGGCTATCAAAATGTGCATACCCTTTGACCAGCAATAGCACTTCTAGGTCTCTATCCCAAAGAGATCATACAAATGGGAAAAGGACCCACATGTAAAAAAATATTCATAGCAGCAATTCTTGTGGTAGCAAAGAATTGGAAATTGAGAGGATGCCCATCCACTGGGGAATGGCTGAACAAGTTGTGTTTCATGAATATAATGAAATACAATTGTGCTATAAGAAATGATGAGCAGGTGGACTTCAGAAACACCTGGAAAGCCTTGTATGGATTGACGCTGAATGAAGTGAGCAGAACCAGGGAAACGTTGTACACAGTAACGGCCACGCTGTGTGATGACTAACGTATATAAGCTTAGCCCTTCTCAGCAATGCAAGGATCTAAGACATCTCCAAAGGTCTCATGATGGGAAATGCTCTTCACATCCAGAGAAATAACAATGGAGTTCGAATGCAGATCGAGGCACACTATTTGCTCTTTTTTTTTCCTTCTGTTTTGTTTTATTTGCTCCTTCTTGTGGTTCCTCCTATTGGTTCTAATCCTTCCTTACAACATGACTAATGTGAAAATTAAAAAAAAAAAGAAGAATTAGGATCTAGGAAGAGCTTGACAGCCCTGAACCGTGAGGCAGATCTAGCAAGTCACTTAACTGCTCTCTGCCTCAGTCTTCTCAATTATAAAATGAAAATAATAATAGGATCTACCTCCCAGGGTTATTGTAAGGGTCAAATGAGATAGTATTTGTAAAAAGTTTTGGACACATAGTAAACATTTAATCAATGTGTATTTCCTCATTCCCTCCCTTAAATGTGCCCAGAACTGGACACAGTCCTTGAGATGGAATCTGACCAGGGCAGAAGAAAATAGGACTATCACTCCTTGACTATGGACACCATGTTTCTAAGGATATAGCCTAAGATTGGGTATTAATTTCTTAAAAATTGGCGTCTAGGATCATGCTGTTGACTCCTATTAAACTTGGGATTTATTAACCACCTATATCCCCCCACCCTCCCCACCAGGTCTCTTTCATATGATCCGATGCCAAGCTGGAACTCTTATGCTTGTGCACTGATTCTGAACCTACAATTCAGGACTTTACATTGACCACACCCCAACTCCTTTCCCCCACTAATGCTCTTCCCCCCCACCCCTGCTCCAGTCAATATCATCTGATTAGTTACCAGATTGTCAAAATAATTTTGGGTCCTGTTCTTTCATCCAGTGGATTAACTGTCCATCCTAACTTTGTATAAGATGCAAATGCAAACTGCTAAGTGTCTCTATCTTAGAATCATAGTTCTAGGGTTGGACAAAACCTTGGAGATTCTATGGTCCAACACCTTCATTTTATAAATGAGGAAACTGAGGTCAAGAGAAGTTAAATGACTTGCCCAGGGTCACACATGGCATAAATATTAGAGATGGGATTTGAAGCCAACTCCTTGGAATTTAGAACAAGTGTTCTCCCACTGCACTATGATAGCAGATAACCTTTCTCCAAGTCTTCCTTCTTTTCTCCTGCTCACAAAAATCTTGATCTAGAAAATAATATTCACAATGACAACAAAAATGTAAACAGGAACAATAACAACAAATTAACATAAATGCTAGATGGTGGAGTGGATAGAGCACTGGCCCTGAAGTCAGAAGGATCTGAATTCAAATCTGGCCTCAGACCAAACACTTGACACTTAATAGCTGTGTGACCCTGGGCAAGTCACTTAACCCCAATTGCCTAAAAAAAAGAGAGACATGAGAAGACATCCCACCTGTATCCCTTGGTAGACAAGGGAGTTCCATAAGCATTGTACATTGCATATACTTTCAGACTATTTCAATGTATTGATCAGATATGTTGATTTTTCCTTTTTCTTTCTCTTTCCTTTTCTCTTCCTTCCTTCTTTGATCCCTCCCTCCCTCCTTCCCTTCCTCCCTTTCTTTCTTTCTTTTTCTTTCTTTCTTTCTTTCTTTCTCTTTCTTTCTTTCTCTTTGTTTCTTTGGTTTTTTTTTCCTTTTAATACTATTTGTTATATAGGATAGTTCTATGGAAAGGGAAGATGAAGGGATATTGGGGAAAACTATGGTGATGTAAAAAATAAAAAACAAAAGACATGAATAACAACTTGTTTTAAAAACTCTTGGCCAAGATAGAGTCTCTGACAGAGCCCTGCAGCACTGTAGACCTCTTTCTGGGATGACCTATTCAATACTTTCAGGATCTGTAATTTCATTTGGATATTCCCTTCATGGATGTAGATTGCAATCCCTCTATACCAGGGGCTCTTAACCTAGGGGCATGAAATTGTTTTTTTAAAAAATACATATTGTGCCAGTTGTATTTCAATATAATCAATGTCCTTTGTATTCCTATGTATTTTATACATTGAAAAACGGTAATCTGAGAAGGGTGCCTCAGATTGCCAAAGGGGTTCATGATTTGTCGTTGTTCAGGTATTTCAGTCCTGTCCAAGTCTTTGTGAGCCCGTTTAGAGTTTTCCTAACAGATATACTGGAGTGAGGAAACTGAGGTGAGCAGGGTTAAGTGACTTGCCCAATGACACAGCTAATAGGTGTCTGAGGCCAGCTTTGGACTCAAGGGTTCATGACACAAAGAGATCGAGTCTTGCTCTATACTTCAGTAGATGATCTTTATAAAAATTATTACAGCTGAAAAACTCATTTGCTTCTCAACCAGGTGAAGTCAACGAGTCAAAGGTAAACAAGACAAAGCATTTATTAAGCACCTACTGTGTGCCAAGCACGGTACTAAAAGCTAGGAATACACAGAAAGGCAAAAACCCCGTCTCTGCTCTCAAGGAGTTCACAGTTTAACCCAGTGATGAACTTCCTTGAATTTAGCTGGGATAGTTTAATTTTCTGGGTTGGCATTGGTCCATCAATTAATGCTCTTTGGATATGGCCATTTGACCGACAGAGAAAACTTAAAGAGGAGGGGAAAGGCAAGCTTATGTTCAGGAGATTTTTATCAAATTCTTACTGGACTCCAGAAAATCCAGGTCTAGGGAATTCTCCCTGACTGTCTGACAGATTTGACATAACGTGTACTTCATACATAAATGACAGAATGTGTTGTTAAGATGTCATGTTAATGTGACATAATGTGAACTCTTGCTTCTTTCTACTGACCCTGTATTTTCAAAATATTTATGAAGGATTCATTTCAGAATCTGTTCAAGAATTTTTCCTATGTTCCCATGTTTAGTGGACAGAATCCTAACTTTCTGGGTATCAGATCTTTCCTTGTTTTTTCTTGCTCATACAGTTCTATCTGCCTCCCCTGCTCCCCACTGCCACCCCATCCCCTGGCCTAGAACCCTTTCCACCCATTGTTCTCTGTCCTATGCTATGGTAAGCATCAATATCCATTTACCTTCACAAGGAGGCTCTTTTCCTCAGTGACAGAACACACGAATAATCTACAAGAGTTTGGAGTGGGTTTTCGTCTCTTCCCAATGCCAAGCTGGTCTCAGTCACCTTACCCGGAGACCTGTGATGCTCAACTCTGTCAGACGATGAGGCATGTGAAAACCCCATTTCTTTAAGTGCTCCTTTCCCTGTGGCATCTAGTCACCAGTGATAATGAGACCACTGCAATTACCCAGCAGTCCTCCCTTCCCTGTGCCCCCAACCCACTCACACAGGCAGGAGTCGCTCAACAGCCACAGAGTGGCCAGACTGGCTTTCATGAAATACAACTGAGTTTTATAAGTAGGACTGTGGGCCCTTTAGATAGTTACAGAAAAGCCAGAGCTTGATGCTTTTTTAATAATCAATGGGAGGCTATTGTTGGTAAATCTGACAAAGGGTTTACCACTTGTCTTTGTCTTCCTCATGTGTGCATGTGGCCTTCTGTGGTCTATGAGAGTGGCCCTCTGTGCCCATAGGGCTTTTTGGCGCCCATTGTCTACATGACCACTTTGCTGTTCAGGAAGGGTAACAACCAAGCTGCTCAGCCCCTGCTCCCCAGCCCTCGCCAAGCAGCCAAAGGCAGGGCAGTGGTCCAGGACCCCTCTCAATGTAAAAGCTAATCTTGTAAGTGCTTTGAGCAGCAATTTCTTTAGGAACATGAAAGGGCTTTTTAGTAGATTATCTTCCTGTCATCTTTAAATTTATTGTTGGGGAAGGGGAGCCTGCTGATAGCACGCTGCTGATGCCTGCCTCTCCAAGATGGGGCCGGAGGCAGGCAAGGGCAGCCAGTGGGGGCTGTTTCTTATGGCACACTGTGTCATCAGGTGCTGTGTGGAACATTCCTTGGCTCACCTAAACCCTTCATACACTCCTCCTTGTCCTCCTCCTCGTCCTCCTCCTCATCCTCCTCCTCCTCCTTCTCCTTCTCCTTCTCCTTCTCCTTCTCCTTCTCCTCCTTCTTCTTCTCCTCCTCCTCCCCCTCCTCTTCCTCCTCCTCCTTCCCCCCACCTCCTCCTTGTCTGTGACTTTGAGCAGTTATTTATCCAATGTGGATGTCTGCATGTTGTCTCTTCCAATAGAATGTGAGCTCCATGAAGGCAGGGACTGTCTTTTGCCTCTTTTTGTATTCCCAGTGTTTAGCACAGTGCCTGGCACATAGTAGGTGTTTAATAAATGTTTTTTGATTGACTGGCTGATTGTCCTCTTTGGGCCTCAGTTTCCTTATCTGCAAAATGAAGAGGGTGGATTAGAACTCCCTGACATTCTTGAGTTCTCCTCTGTAAGCTCCTTCAGAGTAGCGATTGTCTAACTCTTTGCATTTGTCTTGGCATGTTGTAGGGACTTAATAGCTACTTGCTGATTGTTTATCCTCCATCCTTTTTCTTTCTTTTCTTTTGACCTCATTCTACTTTGCTCCCTCTCTCCCAGGCTAGTAAATGGAACTTCTGGGATAGTAGCAGAACATTTAAATACAGTTATCCCTTCCACATCATGACTCTCCCTATCGTGGTTTCGATATATTGCAAGATGGCATAAGAAATTAAATAGAAATTTTTGGGGAATTTTGTGGAAGCTACAGATGACATGTGAAGGCCAGCAAGCAACATAGAGCCTATGACCAAATATTTAAACCAAATTTCACAGTAAGGTTCTGTAAACACCCCATGGAAGGAAAAAAAATTCAGACTTCTTCTCTGGTATGAAGGGAAGGCCAGAAAATTTTACATGATTTTCCAGAATACAAGGTGCCATGCCCTTCATCCTGGCGATGTGGAAGGGATAACTGTAATGATCATCGAGTGAGGTCACAAAGAATTGAGGTTAGAAATGTTTATCAGTGGCTGGCCTTTGTTACCCTGCCCCATAAAAGTTTAGGTTGGTCCAGCTGTCTGGAGTTGGGCCAAATGACGGATGAGGTCCTGAGGAGCTCTCCAGGGACTGGAAAGTGGGTGGATGTTTTGGGCTATGAATGAACAGTGCTGAGTCTGAATCTCTAAAGTTGGCAAGGAACCCTGTGAACCTGTTCTTGGCTGTTACAAAGTGCTCCTATAAATAGTGTGGTAATATATATCTCTCTCATTTTACAAATGAGGGGAATTAGAAGCAGATATATCGTTATGATCTTAACTTTGGTGCATAAAAAAAATCCACTGAATTTTTAGACAAAAGACCGTCCAGTCTTGGGAAGAAATATCTTACATGTCCTGGATTCAAATCTTACCTCAGACATTTACTACCTATGTGACATTGGATAAATAATTTAATTTTTCTGGGTCTCATGTTTCCTCATCTGTAAAATGTAGGAGTTGGACAAGATGGCCTGGGAGTTCTATATCTAGTAGCCTTTGACCCTCTAACTTCCTAATTTTTATTAATTACTGTCACCATCTCCCTAAATCTCCTAGGCTACCAATTTTGGAGTTATCTTTCACTTTTTTCCTTCCTCTTCTTCTTCCTTTTTCCCATCCCTCCTCCCCCCTCATTTGGCCACAGCTAAGTGGTTCACTGAGCCTGGAATCAAGAAGACCTGAGTTCAGATCTAGCCTTAGATGCTTCCTAGCTGTATGACTCTGGGCAAGTCATTTAACCTCTGTCTGCCTCAGTTTCCTCAACTGTAAAATGAGGATCATAATAGCACCTACCTCACAAGGTTATTGTGGGGATCAAATGAGATCCTATTTATAAAAGACTTAGCACAGTGACTGATGCATAGATGCTTAATAAGTGCTTATTTCTTTCCTCCCCACTCCCCTCTCCTCCATTCACTTGGTTACCAAGTCTTGTCAATTCTGTCTTCACCCTGTCTTTTCAATCTTTTACTTCTTCTGTCCTAATCCAGGCTCTCGTTACCTCTTGGGTACTGGACCACTGCACCAGCTGCTAACTCTGCTCCCTGACTCCAGGCTCTCCCTTTTTATTCCTCATGCCACTGCCTATATAATCATTCTAATGCACATGTCTGCCTCTGTCACTCCCTGCCTCAGAATCTCTCCATGTCTCCTATTGTCTGCTAAATGAGGTCCCAAGTCCTTTGCATGACATTCAAGGCCTTCCCCGCAGTTGGGTTCCCACCAACTTTATCATTCCCAATCCCTCTTCACACATCTGCCTCAGTCAGACCAGACAATTCATTGTTCCTTGAATGTTGACTCCCCCTGCTAAAATGTAAGGTTCTTTTGAGTAGGTATTATTTTATTTATTGTAGTTGCATCCTTAGTTCTAAATCTATTATCTCATGAATCTCTGGGCCTCAGTTTCCTCATCTATAAAATGAAAGGTTTGGATTTGAAGACTTCTAGGACCCCTCCCAGCTCTAAATCTATTACTTCATGACTTCTCTGGGCCTCAGTTTCCTCAGGGGGTTGAATGTGATGACCTCTAGGATCTCTCCCAACTCTGGTCCTCCAGCTCCATTATGACCTCTCTGGGCCTCAGTTTCCTTATTTGAGGGGACTGGACTAGGTGACCCTGAGATCCCCTTCTGGCTCTGAGCCTATGACCCTGAGCAGGTGGAACTTGGCGGGAGGTAACAAGGACAGTTCATTTGAAAAGGCTCACAAAGCTCTCAACCAGTTTGCTTCCTGTTGCTGGGCACAGACTGTCTCTTTGTCCATCCATTTGAGACCTGAGCAAATTAGAGGCCTCACATGTGACACTGCCATCAGTTCTGAGAGTGTGCTCACACTGGCAGGGACCTGGCATGGCATTTGCCTCCTTTCTCAAAGAAGCCATCAAGATAATTCATGTCAGACAGAGTCCTTTGGCCTCCCCAGGGTCTGACAGCTTCGCCTGTCTCTCTGATTCCCTCATTATCAAGCACTTCACCAAACAGAATTTATGTCCATCCTGGACCATTAATGGAGGTAACGTGAAATCCGACTCTAATAAATAACCAAGTGGGAGCTTTTAAAGAGCCACTTGAGGATGAGTGGCAGGAAGTGAAGATGGGGAATGGCTAGTGTGGGATGTTGGGGTCAGATGTGGCCCAGCAACCGGCTCCCCATCAGCACCCACCTTGTTCCCACACTGGAATGGGCAGACATAACTCTAATAAAGCAGGAAAAAAAGACCCCATGGAGAAGGGATCGGGGTGCCTGTGAGTAGAGAATTTAAAGCTAGTAGCAAACTTAGAGACCCTCAGATCCCCCCCTCACATTTATATATGAGGAAAGTGAGTTACAGGGAGTTGACTTGCCCAAGGTCACACAGATAGTGTCTCTGAAGTCAATGCTCTTTTCCTTGCATGATACTGAGCTTACAGAATCACACTCATGTGGGCAAGGGATGATCTTGAGGTGGGAATGGGGACCAACCATTCCCAGCCAGGTAAGTTTGGGAAAGATTTCCTTCAACCCCAGGTCTACTGGAGGTAGAAGGCAGCCCCTCTGGCCATGCTTTCCTTTGCCAGGGTTCCTTAGCTAGCCTCTCTCCCCTTTCCTCTATTGCAAATGAGGCTGGGAATAGAGGGAAAAAACCCAGTAATACTTCTTTATGATCATGTAAAATTAGCTCTGAAACTTTTGAATCTTCAGATTTGATTGTGAGCTACTGAAAAAAAGACTTTCTGGCCTTTCTTTATATCCTCAACCTTTAGCATAATTCTTGTCTTATAGCAGGCCCTTAATAAGTGTTTGCTGGGTATTGACTCGCTGACTCATCACAGGTTCATTGGATCGAGATGTGGAAGGGAGCTTTAGGGAACATCGATTCTCCCATTGTCTGCTAAGTGAGAAGTTGGATTCGATATCATCATAGGCTCACAAGGTCATAGAGTCAGAGCAGGAGGTGACTTTAGAGACTGCTGAGGTCAATTCCTTCCTTTTACAGAGGAGGAAACCGTCCCTGGGAGGTCAAGTGATTTGCCCAAAGTCTAAGTGGAAGAGCAGAGATTTAAACCCAGGTCCTTTGATTCCAAATTCATCACCCTTGCTCTCATATCTTCCTGATTCCATAGTGCCCGATGACATCTATGTCCCATGATCTAACACAACCTGCTCATTTTAGAGGAGGAAGTGGACACTCAGAGAAGAGAAGGAGCTTGGTGAAGGTCATGTTGGATTAGGAACACAAAGGCCCTTTTGCAGCTTTGACCTTCTATCTGCCACACAAGGGGTGCCTCTTAGAGGAATCAGAACATTTGATACAGGGATTGGGACACCGCTGACTTCTATAGCATCTCAGGATTTATAGCTAAGGAGGACCTTAAGTGGCATTTACTCTACCCCTCCCCCCAATTTTACAGAGTAGAGGAAATATAGAGGGAAAATGGATTTTCCCAAGGTCATGTCCTGCTTGCAAATGTCAGAGCCAAGATTCGAATCCCAGGTGACATATAGTCAGACCTATGCTTTAGGCACATCGTTTTATTAGCTGTGTGGAAGATTGATTAAGGATTGAAAGGGGGAGAGGCTGAAGGCAAGGATAGTGACTAGGAGGTTATCGCAATAGTGCAGGCGTTGATGAACTAGATTGGAAGTAAGTCGTGTGAAGGTGGAAAAGGGGATAGATGCAGGAAACATCGTGGAGATAGAATTGATAAGACTTGGATATGAGGGGTTGGGGAAAGAGAGAGGAGTTAAGGATAACCCTGAAGTTATAAACCCAGGTAACTGGAAGATGGTGGTATCCTCAACACACACAGAGAAATCTGGAGGCAGCAGAGTTAGTGGGGAAGAGAAGTTAAGTTTTGGATATCTTGATTTTTAGATGCCAAGGGCATATCTAAGTGGAAGTGTCCAACAGGCAGTTAGGGATAAAAATGAAGGTCAGGAGAGAGATTACATATGTTTATGAGTAATCTGCATATAGGTGATAATTGAACACATAGAAGTGGATAAAGTTAATGAGAAAGAGTAGAGATTACAGAGAGAAGAGGGTCTAGGACAAAGCCGTGTGTGTGTGTGTGTGTGTGTGTGAGAGAGAGAGAGAGAGAGAGAGAGAGAGAGAGAGAGAGAGAGAGAGAGAGAGAGAGAGCTAGAGCTAGCAAAGGAATGTGAGAAGGATCAGTCAGATAGGAAGAAAATCAAGAAATTGGAGTATCACAGAATCCAAAGAATGAGAGAATATCCAGGGAGAGGAGATGATCAGTGATGCCAAAAACTTCAGAAAGGTCAAAGAGGATAAGGATTGAACAAAGACCATGGGATTTAGCTATAAAGAGAGATCATGGGTAACCTGGGAGTTAGCAGTTTCAGTTATGTGGTAAGGCTGGAAGCCACATCCCAAGGAACTCTCAGAAAGGTAGGGTGACTGTGCAAGGTGACTTAATAAGTGTCAGATTCAGGACTGGAACTGAGGTCTTCTGACTCAAAACCCAGTGCTGTGTTTGGGGCTGGCCTGATGTCTCTGTCCAAGGTATACATTCTCTCTTGTCAAGTTGCTTCTGCTGGGGGGTAGGGGTGGGGGGAGGAAGGTAAGGAAAGTGCCGTATTCTAAGGCCCAGTTTCACAGTGGAGCTTCTACACATTCTGTCACCTCCAGGTAGATGGAATTCTGTGTTTGGCTGACATCCTGACTGACAGTAGCCACTCAGAAGCCACTCGAGCAGAGGCTGCTGCTGTGGTCGCCCAGATCACCTCTCCACATCTGCCTGTGACCCAGCATCTCAGCAGCTTCCTGGAGAGCATGGAAGAGATTGTGACAGCCCTCATCAGTGAGTGACCATGGTTTGATGTCAAGGAAAATCAGCAGGAATGGGGACCAGAGAAGCTTCAGGACTGGTCTTATGGAGAGACTGTGTAGGAGGCCAACCATGTGGTATTATTTAAGAGGCACTAGGAAGGCCCTGGTGATTCCAAACATCTTTCAGCCTGTCATTCCACTGTTAGATAGTTGTCCCTTTTGGTTGCAAAGTCTATTTATTGTCAAGATTCCAACTTCATAATAATAGAATATAGGCTGTCAGAGTCAGAAGGGATTTTGAACTGTCTCATTCAAACTGAGCACTGAGGAGAGCTGGAACTTGACCAAGGTCACACATGAAGTTAGTGGTAAAGCCAGGACTAAAGCATGCATCTCGACTTCACTAGAGAGGACTCCTAGGTCCTAGAGGTAGAAGAACCTTGGAGATGTCTACTATAAACCCTCATTTTACACTTGAGGAAACCAAGACTCTGAGAGAGGAAACATCTTAGGAATAATCATAGGACCAAAGGTTTGGGACCAGAAGGGACCTTAGAGGCCATCTAGCCTAAACCTGTCATTTTGTATATAAGGAAACTGAGGCCTAGAAAGATTAGGTCAGTCTAGGAATGAATGGATGGTTGGATGGATGGATGAATAAAGCATTTAGTAGATACTATATACAAAGTACTGTGCTAAGCTCCAGGGGTACAAATAGAAAAGGAAGATAGGCCTTTCCCTCAAGGAGCTTACCTTCTAAAGAGGGAGTCAACACATATGGAAAGTTTCCCCTTCAATTCAGATGGAAAAGTCCTATGGTCCTTAGGATTCATCGACAAAGCAGATGGCAATGCCTCAGGTAAGCCCAATAAGTGGTGGATCCAGGATTCAAACGCCATGCCCTCTCATTCCAAATCCAGAACCCTTTCCTCTGTCCCAGGAAACCTGTCTTATATAAGGTTAGACTTTAAATCCATGCTCTCTATCTCCTAATTCTGGGCAATCTCTACTTTGTCTGGCCACCTGTCCCCAGCTCTCTTCCCTCCTAGCCTCCCAAAAAGTGATGTATGAGGTGTATGTATGCATACATGTCCATGAAGAGGTAATAGGTAGAGAGCAGGCCTGGAAGCTAGAGAGACCTCAGTTCAGATTCTGCTTAGGACATATCCTGGCTGTGTGACTCTACGTAAATCTCTTGACCTCTCTGGGGTCTCACCACCTCTCTAAGACCATAAATTGCCAGGTGAAAATGGTGCCAACCCACTTTTCCTCATCTGAGAATTCCCAATGCCAATAAAACCATAAGTCCAGTTTGTATCTCAATAAGTGTATATAATATATAATATAATATAAATATACATACATATGGGCATATATAATTTTTATATGTATATATCATAATTTTAGAGAATTTTGAAATATCCCTTCAGAAATTGGAAGTCACTGAACTTGGACTTGGAATTTGATGGACTTGAGGAAACTGGGAAGGATTAAGACTAGTCTGAGTGATTCCTTTCAGTAAGGCTATGGTTCTTACAGACCAGGCCTGGGTGGGAAGTCTTCCTAGTTTGTTCAAGGTTGAAAAAATGACAAGACATAGGTCTATTTGTCTACCCATTTCTCTGTTGCCCTTTCTCTGCATCTCCCTCCCCTGGTCCCCAGGGTCTGGCTAGCCCCAACTTCTTGACAGAAACTCCCCTGGGAGAGCAGCATTACGCATTCTACCCTAGTAGACAGGCTATTTCTTGGGGGAGCTGGGCACCAGGGAGATGGAGAAGAAGTAAAAGTGAGGAGAAGTTGAGTGTACAATTCCTTCCTTTTCCTTTCCTTTCTTTCTTTCTTTCTTTCTTTCTTTCTTTCTTTCTTTCTTTCTTTCTTTCTTTCTTTCTTTCTTTCTTTCTTTCTTCTTTCTTCTTCTTCCTTCCTTCCTTCCTTCCTTCCTTCCTTCCTTCCTTCCTTCCTTCCTTTCTTCCTTCCTTCCTTCTTTCTTTCTTTCTTTCTTCTTTCTTTCTTTTCTTTCTTTCTTTCTTTCTTTCTTTCTTTCTTTCTTTCTTTCTTCTTTCTTTCTTCTTTCTTCTTCTTTCTTTCTTCCTTCCTTCTTCTTCCTTCCTTCCTTCCTCCTTCCTTCTCTTCCTTCCTTCCTTTCTTTCTTTCTTCTTCCTTCCTTCCTTCCTTCCTTCCTTCCTTCCTTCCTTCCTTTCCTTCCTTCCTTCCTTCCTTCCTTCCTTCCTTCCTTCTTTCTTTCTTTCTTTCTTTCTTTCTTTCTTTCTTTCTTTCTTTCTTTCTTTCTTTCTTTCTTTCTCTCCTTCCTTTCTTTCCGTTTTTCTGTTCTCTCTTTCTTTAGTTCTTTCCATTCTTTCTTCCTCTCTTTCCATGCTTCTTGTGTAATTTTTATAAGTGAGTCATCAGATTACTCTATTTAATCTTCTTAACACACAGTGAAATTAAATGGCTGGATGACTCAGACCGTAGTTAAAATAAACGAGGGCCAAAATTAAAAGACACTTAGATGGTTGTGCTAATAACTGCTGTGTTGGCAGCAGCCAGGTTGTCAAGGGAGTGGGGATGGGTTTGCCGCCTATGAAGAAGTTGTTGTCATAGAGCATGGGGGTGGATGCATAGCTTTCGTCCTCCATGCCAAATGAAGGTGGCTAAGCCCTTGATTTCTCTGGGCAGTGGAGCGGCCTGGTCACTAAGGGAAAGTTTGCCCAGCTCTGAACTCCTGCATCAGGATAACTCAGAGAATGTCAGGGCTGGAAGAACCCTTAGAAACCATCTCGATCAAGTCCTTCCTTTACAAATGGGGAAACTGAATCACACAGAGGGTGGAGGGAAATCTGCTCAAGGTCACTGAGGTATTTGATGGCAGATCTAACACCAGATTCAGGTCTTGGAGTATCTAGGTGGTGTGGTGGATAAAGTACCAGCCCTGAAGTCAGGAGGACCTGAGTTCAAATCCAACCTCAGATACTTACTAGCTGTGTGACCCCGGGCAAGTCACTTAACCTCAATTACCTCTAAAAGTGCACAAACACAGAAAGAATTCAGATCTTTTTCCTTTGTGCCACAATGCCCAGAATATTCCCACCATCATGGTGAGCCTGGGTGTAGTGGAGCAAGGAAGAGAGTGAGGACTAACCCTTAGAACAAAAGTTAAGAACCATGGAGGAGAAGAGGCCCCAAGGCTCTAACCATGTTGGGGAATTTAGGGACATCGAGGCACAGATGGTGGTAGTTTCTTCCCTGTTCAGTTGCTTCTATTTTAACATGTTCACTTATTACTCTTGTGACCCCATTGGTATATACTATTCCAGGTGAGCTAAATCCAAGGAGTCCTTAGAAATGCTGTGGTTAAGTTGGAGCCATGTCAGAAGCCAATAGTCAAAAGGCGATCTGGAAGCAGAGGATACATAGACCTTGGAGATGGATGCAAGGCAGAGGGTCGAATATATGGCAAACAGAATAGCAGATATGAGATACTAGCAACAAGGAGACCTGGAAAGAAAGGTCACTCCTGCCTGAGCCAGGAAACCTCATATATGCTGTGGCACGAGCCAATCTGGCCACCCAGTGCCTGCAGGTGACTGCAGGTGATTTGTGTCTAGATGGAGGGAGGTATACCATGGAGAATGGCAGATAGGGTCCTTCAAGTCCCAGACATGAGACTTTCTGGCTGTGTGCTGGTTCTGTTTGAGTTGTAGGCTCCTGTAAGTACTTCCTCCCACAACACTAGAGGGACTTCTTTGGAATCAGCCTGGAGGGGGTGATGTCTCCCTCTCTAATCCAGGCTCTATCCCTCCCCCCAGAATTGTGCCAAGAGGCCTCGTCTGGTGAAGTCTTCCTATTGGCTTCTGCAGCCCTTGCCAACATCACTTTCTTTGACACTATGGCCTGTGAGATGCTTCTGCAGCTGAATGCCATGCGCATACTCCTAGAAGCCTGTGCTGATAAGCAGAGAGTGGACACACCCTACACCCGAGACCAGGTGAGCATGTCTACAGAGAGAAGGGACGCAGAGGGAGTCTCCTTGGTTATTGAAGAAGTGGGAGAAGAAGCTGGCAATAATCATGATGGGTCAAGAAGGCCTTCCTGAGTATGGTTAGGGGCTGGAGCTTGAGCTCCATATCCTGTCCCATAACTCTGGTGATTACCTGGTGATCTTATCAATTCAGCAACAATGTACAGCGAGCATATTAAGAGTTTATGACACTAGAAACATTGGGTCATTCTCTAGGATGGGAAAAGAGGCATATCCAAAGAGTAAGAAAGCATAGTCCTTTCAAGAGGTTTAAAGTCTAGTTGGGAGATTATATCTATTATCTATCTATCTATCTATCTATCTATCTATCTATCTATCTATCTATCATCTATCTATCATCTATCTATCTATCCATCTATCTATCTGTCTATCTCTACTTATCTACTGTTTGTCTGTCTACCTATCTCTATTTATCTACTGTCTTCTGTCTATCTATCCATCTGTCTATATCTGTCTATCTATCTCTGTCTGTCTGTCTATCTCTATCTACTGTCTATCTATCCATCCATCCATCCATCTATCTATCTATCTATCTATCTATCTATCTATCTATCTATCTATCTATCTGCTTATTCTTGACTGCCTATCAGGTCTAGTCCTCATGGTCCCCAGCAGTATAACTGAGTAGATTCCCCTACATCCTTCAGTGTTACCTTATTTCTGCAGGTTCTCTTCCTCTACCCTCCTACCACGCAGTGCCCATGGCCTTCATACTCTCCCCAGACTGCTACAAAGTTTTGCCCTGGTAAGGACAGAGACCCATGCTCTCAGGTCCATTCTTCCATTTGGATTTGCCCATCCTGTGCCCTATCTCTTGGGGCTCAGCTCCCCAATTGGTTTTCTGATGACTGTGCTGAACTCCACCAGTTACCCAATTACCATAAAGCAGGAATGTATTGGATGACAGAATTGGGAATTAGAATGATGGGCCAAATCTCATGAAATGAAATTTGACAGGAGGCAAATGTAATGTCCTATACTTGGGTTTAAGATGTCAACTGCACAAGTTCAGGATGGAAAAAGGGTCAACAATAATAATAAACATTTATTGGGCACCTAGCACTGTGCTAAGCACTGGAGATACAAAGAAAAGTAAAAGACAATCGCTTCTCAAGGAGACAATGTGCAAACAACTATGTACAAATAAGATGCATATTTATATTTATAGGTATGTATGTATACATGTATATAACATATAAATAAGTATATGTATATACATACATATAACACACATAGATATATACATATACTCATACATACATATATATGTGTGCATGTGTGTGTATATATCTCTATGTATCTATGCATACGAAGCTTAGCAGAGGGAAGGTTAGTACATTAAGGGGAAACAGCAAAAGCTTTTTGCAGAAGGTGGGAGATAAGAGTTCCCATGAAAAAGACCTAGTTCTTTCAGTGGACTTTAAGATCAATAGGGATGAGCCATGTGACACAGTATTGGAAAAAAAGGTGACATGATCTTAGGCTTCACTAAGGAAAGTATAGTGTCCAGCCTGAAGGATGTGATGGTCCTGCTCTCCTCTGCCTTAGTCTGACCATACCTGGAGTCTTGTGTTCAACTGTGGGCATCTCGCTTTAGGAAGAACTCCCCGACAAGCTGGTATGTGTCCAGAGGAGAAAGACCCGAGGTAGCAGGAATGTGAGGACGCTTGGCCTGGAGAAGGGAAGGCTGGGGGGTCGGGAGGAAGTCCACTACCTCTGCCTTGCCTTCAGAAATTTGCAGGACTGTCATGTGGAAGGAGAAGTGAGCTTACCCTACTTGATCCCATGAGTCAAACTGTGATCAGTGAGTTGGAAGTTGCTGCTAGGCAAATTTCAGCTTGAGACGAGAAAAAACCTTCCTAACCATGAGATCATTGGTGGGAGGCTCTGGTAGCAGAACTTCAAATCCCCTTGGGCAGGTCTGGGGCTTAAGGGAGAGGAGACAAAGGGTAGGCAGGGATCCTCACTGAAGGGGCAGCTAGTTCTTTTGTCTGTGTTTGGGGCCAGCGAGGAAGGGACTGGGTTAAGGAGAACATCACAGTTTCAGGCTCAGGAGCTATCAGAGGAAATTGCCTCCTTCCCCTCCGCCTCCTCCATCCCTTGTCTATGGAAATCCATCATTGCCCCGCAGCCAGGGCTGGCCTCTGGGTCTCCATCTTATATGATGTACCTGCTCATCTGTATGACATCTTGAGGTTTATGACACTTTTCCCACCCGTTACCTCCTTTGATCTCTGATGGAGCATCAGGAAGGAGAACCCAGAATATAGATTTGGAGCTGTAAGAGACCATAAAGGTCATCTAGTTTCCTTTTCCCCATTTAACAGATGAGGAGACTGGGGCTTACAGAGAATTAAGTGTCTTGCCTAAATAAGGGATAATAATAAAGTTGATAATGATGAGAATAATGATGGCGGTAGCAACGGATGTTCCAAGAGTACCTTAAGCTTTAAAAAGTGATTTCCTCACAACCCTGTAGTTGTTTTGGAAGCGTTAGTATTGTTATCACCATTTTACAGATGATGACATTGAGGCCCAGAGAGGAATAGTGTCACACAGCACATTAGTGGCAGAGCCAGGGCTAGAACCCAGGTTTGACCTCTAGCCCAAGGTTAATTCAATCGGGTTATGCTGAGGGAATAGAAGGAAATGCTGTCCCAGGCTGTCAGTACCAAGCTAGCTGTATTTATGTCAATTGCTGGGGACAGGCAGGCTGCAAACCTTGGTAGCCTGTGGTTCTCTGGAGCTGAGCAGGGCAGAGGTGGGATGGTAGTGGTGAAGAAACTACTTGTTTTTGGAACATGATTTTGCTAGGGTCCATCTGCATAGGTTTGCTGATGGCAAACAAAACCCTTAGGTTAAATAGTGTTCTGAATTTTGGATGTCCTGTACTGGGAAAGCAGATGTCATAGGAAAAGTCTAGGGCACAGCCCATTCTGGGGAGCCTTGTGGGTAATCCCGAACAAACTGCAAAGTGCTATGGGTTGCTCTGTGAATCACCATGTCTAAGCTATGGAGGAGAGTTTGTGAATTACTGACACCAACTGTTGATGTGCAGTTCACAAAGGAATTCCCATATAACGTGGAGTTTTGGATATTCAGAGTGAACATGGAGAAACCCTGTAAGTAATCACAGACAAACTGCAAAGTTCAATAAAACTGTGCAGTGAATGACCAGGTATATAAGGAATGGTAGTGTATGGATTCTCAGCGTTCTTTCAGCCTCGGGGCTATGGAACACTAGGAAGGCTCTTTCCTCCCTCTTCCCCTACTTTCTTTCCTTCTCCTTTACAGACGATTGCCTCTTGCCTCTCCTCTCCCCTCTTTTCTGGCCATTTACTCAAAAAGGATCTGCATTCCTGGATAGCCCCTCTCTTTGCCAGACCTCAGGACTAAGCCTTTCTCCCTCTTTGGGATGTGCGGTGCCTTTTTGCCTTCTGACCGTGTTTATTCTCTCGGGTGAGTTTCCACCTTGGCTACGACAACTTATCTAAGACTCTCTGTGGCTTCCTCCCCTAACGGTGTTCTCTCTGCTACCTGCTCCCCTTCCTTGCCCAACCTCTTTACACTCTCCTAGACTCATTCTAGACAGAAATTATTCAGGGAGGCGGCAGCTAGGTGGCACAGTGGATAGAGCACTGGCCCTGAAGTCAGAAGGATCTAAGTTCAAATCCAGCCTCAGACCAAACACTTGACACTTAATAGCTGTGTGACCCTGGGCAAGTCACTTAACCCCAATTGCTTAAAAAAAAAAGGAAATTATTCAGGGAGCCAAGAGTATCTGGCTTTGGGAAATGGTCCCGAAGTGAGGCCACAGACAACATTTGGTTTGTAGTTGGAGCACTGACTCTGGAGTCAAGAGACCTAAGTTCAAATCTGACCCTTGACACCTGTGTGATCTTGGGCAAGGTATTTAATCTCTTGGGTCTCAGTTTCCTTGGCTGTAAAATGAGGGTGTTGGATTAGATGACCTCTGAGGACACTTGCAGCTCTAAATCTACGGTATTCCCCAGGTCAACACCTGTTTTATCCCCACATCCCTATTTTCAATATGCCTAGGATGTACTCAGCACTCCCAAGTAGAAGTACTGACATTTCTCTGGTGCTTTCTGGTTTAAAAGTGCGTTTATCACAACAGCCAGGTCAGGTGGGCAGTGCAAGTGTCCTTATCCCCATTTAACAGATAGGGCAACTGAGACTAGGAGAGGTAGCTTTACTTGCATGGTGGCATAATCCCTTATGTATCAGAACTGGAAATGAACACAGGCCCTCTGGCTCCAAGTTCAGCAGTCTTCCCACTGGACCACACTGCTTTGGACTTTGGGGAGAGCTATGACATGAAAGGTCTTAGCACATTCATCAAAGTGAATCACGTTGCCAGATGAGGGTCAGCCATGGCTGGAGATTCCAGAGAGCTGGAGGTCACTCACTCCATGGAGAATTCTGCATGGCAACATCAGCAGGGTGGGAACATGGGCCACTGGTAAATCATGATGAGGGCCTCTTTGGCCATGAAGGTCATCTTGGCTGCGGCATGCATGTACAAAGATCCCGCCTTCTCTCTCTCTTTCTCTCCCTCTCTCATTCCTATCTCTCTCTCTCTCTCTCTGTCTCTCTCTCTCTGTGTCTCTCTCTCTCTGTCTCTCTCTCTCTGTCTCTGTCTCTCTCTGTCTCTCTCTGTCTCTGTCTCTGTCTCTGTCTCTGTCTCTCTCTCTCTCTCTCTCTCTCTCTCTCTCTCTCTCTCCTCTTCCTCTCTCCCCTCTTCTTTCCCTTTCTCCCTCCTTTTCTCTTTTTTCTTTTCCTTCCCCCTCTCTCTCCCTTCTTTTTTCCTCTCCCTCCCTCTCTCTCTCTCCTTCTCTTCCTCTATCCCCTCTTATTTCCCTCTCTCCTTTCCCCATCCATAGCTATCCACCTGTTGGGTTAGGGACTGTACGTCCTTAATGGACATACACAGAGCAAGCAGCCGCCACATCCATGGGCAGGAGTCTCCAAGGAAGACAAATAAGATAAATTACTGGGCAAATGTTTTTCTATCCCCTTAGACACTTAAGAGATTAAACACTCTGTGAGCCTTCCGGCAATGAATCTCCTACTTAGCAGGGATCTATATTCTCTGGTTGCAAGTCAAAACGAAATAGAGCTGTCCTGCAGGTGGTCCCTCTCTTACCTGTCACTTTCATTGATGTCTCTCTGAGAAGACACATTGGGCCAGGCTGAAAAGGTGGGGCTAGGGCTCCTTACCCTGCATTCTGGCCAGAGCAGGACAAGAGGAAGGAGCTTCCGGCATGACAGGATGTATTCCCAGAGAAACCAAAGGATGCTTGGGTTTAGAGCATCCTCAGATGATAGAATACAGATTGGTAGAGCTAGGGGGAGGGCATTGGAGGTAAGCTGTTCCAGAGGTTTTTAACCTGGTGTCTGTGAACTTAAAAATTTTTTCATTATAAAATATCAATGTTAAATATTATAATATCATAAATATTAATAAATATTAAATATTATTAAAGTTTTTGAGGCAATGAGGTTTAAGTGACTTACCCATGGTCATATAGCTAATAAATAACTAAGTTTGGATTTGAACTCGGGTCCTCTTGACTCCAGGGCTGATGCTCCGTCCGCTGCACCACCAGCTGCCTCTGTGAACTTGTTTAAAAAAATATTTTGACAGTGATTTCAATATCATTGGTTTCCTTTGGAATTCTATGTATTTTACTTTTTACACTTAAAAACATTTTTCTGAGAAGAATTCTCTATGTTTAAACAGATCATCAAAGGGTGTGGCACAGAAAAACTGAGAAAGTTTTGATCTAGTCTAGCCCTTTCCTTTCTTACAAAAGAGGAAACTGAGACTCATGCAGAATTAGTTAAGTGACAGAGACTGTATTCCACCCTGTATCTTCTAGCCCCCAAGTCCAGTGGTCTCTTTCCTGGAGAATTGCAACCTGGAGAGGAGACATTTTTACACAGCAAACCAATGGCTGTGTCAAGACTTTTGCCCATTCTAAGTCAAGGCTAACTGCAGAATTACCTATTTATGCCAGTGGTTCTCCAACTTTTTGGCATCAGGACCCCTTATTCTCTTAAAAATTATTTTAAGGACCCTAAAGAGCTTTTGTTATTTGGGTTGTGTCTATTGGTATTTACTGTACTGGAAATTAAAATATCTTAGTATTATTATGAAAATAACTTCAACCTTGCAGACCCCCTAGGGTCCCTAGATCACACTTTGTGAACCCCTGAATGGAAAACTGGCTGCCCCATGGATCCTGTGTTCTAATACCCTCATTTAAAAAAAAAAGATTAACAAAGTTTTATTAATGTTTAAGAGCAAAACTATCTTTTTAAAAATATATTTTATTTCCCCCCCAATTACATGTTAAAACAATTTTTTAACATTTAAAAAAAAGTTTTGCATTCCAAATTCTATCTTTCCCCCCTCCCTGAGACAGTAATCAATCAGATATAGGTTATACATATGCAATCACATAAAACATTTTCTTACAATACCATCATTTTACAGAAGAGGACTTGAGATATAGATTAAAGGAAGGGACTTGACCAAGGTCTCTCAGCAAATTAATGAACAGATACAGGATTAGTATCATAGCATATCAATCAATCAATCAACACATGTATTAATTGCTTAGTATATGCTAGTAGGTACTGTGCTAAGCACTGAGGATAAAAATAAAAACAAAAATAGTCCCTGCCCTTAAGAAGCTTTGCAAATTCCAGTCCAAGAATTTCCACCATGCCACAATGTCTCTTTATGTATAGGAAAGAGTTACCTAATTCTGAGGGTCACAGAACCCAGAGAAGGGTCCCAAAGAGGTGGGGTAGTCTTAGATTTTTATACAAAGTCAGCTCCCGTGGAGTCCTGAATTAAGCGGTAGAGACTGGAGGGAGAGTTTGAATGTCTTAATAAATTTAGTCCCCCCCCCCTTCTTTGTATGGGTGATGGTTTGCTTAATCAACCATCCTGGATAACAGAAAGGAACTATACATGGTGCTGTGTAGGGATTCCCACTTTTGAAGGACTTAGGGAAGCAACGTAAGGGGCACTGTATTTGAAGGGGCTTGGATCCCAAACCAGCTTTGCAAACTACACTTGGGTAAGCCTGGGCAAGCCATTCCCTGCTCTGGATCTCAGTCTTTTTTTCTTATTAGACAAAAAGACCCAATCTATATCTGGATAGTTCAGATATGAAGGGGCTGGACTAGCTGATAATAGAATTCCTTCTAACATTTGATCTACTGATGCTTCTAAGTTGGTTTTGCCCCCCATTCATAAAATGCAATAAAATACGAGGTAGCTAGGTGGCAGAGTGGAGAGAGTGCTGGGCTTAGAATTGGGAAGACTCATCTTTGTGAGTTCAAATTTGGCCTCAGACACAAATTGTATGACCCTGGACAAGTCACTTAACCTTGTTTGCCTCAGTTTTCTCATCTGTAAAATGAGCTGGAGAAGGTATTGGCAATCCACTTCAGTATCTCTGCCAAGAAAACCCCAAGTGGGGTCATGGAGAGTTGGACATGATTGAAAAATAACAAAACTTGGAGAACTTCACAAACACAATGGAATTTTTCCCCTGATGCTTCAGAAGGCACTTTGGAGCCTTGGAGTTACTCAAAATCTTTAATTAAGTTATCATTTTATTGTAGTGGACAGAAGGGCCAATTAAAAGAGAGCTTTGGTCACTAGAATGCTGGGAACAGAGAAAGTTCAGCCTCTGGAAAGTCATCAGGATTCACCTCTCCTGTCCTAACTCTGTCCTATTGTCTAGGAAATCCCATCTGTCTGGAGCTAACTCCATCAATCATTAGAAAACGCCCTAAACTTGTATTTGTCTTTTGTTCTTATATCACCCATATTTTCCAGTCTATCCCTCCTCCCTCCCTAATCCGGAGAGTTCTATTTTAACAATGAATAAAAAACAAACAGTTCAGCAAAACTAACCAGGGTCATGTATAAGAATTTGTGACATTCTAGGCAGACATCTGCACACATAGTCTCCCCTCCCCAACCCCCAAGAAAAGGTCTCTCTCCTCCCATTGTATTTAGAGCTGGAGGATCCTCTAATCCAACATCCTCATTTACTGAGACCTTGAGAAGGGAATGGACTTTGCAGGTTCACACAGTCGTAACAATTGTATTTGTTCTATGTGGCCCCAGAGAGCAGAAGTGTGTGTGTGTGTGTGTGTGTGTGTGTGTGTATGTGTGTGTGTGTGTGTGTGTGCATGTGTGTGTGAAGAAGTGCAAGAAGGCAGATTTCAGCTCACAGCTAGAGCTGGTCAGAAGGGTAAGGGGCTGCCACGGGAGGTAATTTGCAGGGGCTGGATAAACACAATCTTGGGACCTTACAGAGGGGATTTCTCTTCAGATTGGGGTCAGACCAGATTCTGTGATTTCATGATCCTATCTTGGCTATGCTAAAGCTCACCAGGCTTTTGCACCCAGGGATGGTCCCCAAAGCCCCTCCCAGTAGCAGCTGTACCCCCACAGAAATGGCTTTTTTCAGTTGCTTCTGTTGGAGGTGGGGGTGGGGGTGGGGTGTCTCAGGGTCCTGAGTGTTGATGATATCATGGTCCATGGGTTGCCATGGGAACAGAGCAGGGAGTATGTGCTGCAATACTAATAATCCCTTTCATCTAGACAGAGCCTTCCAATTTTCAAAGCCCTTCCCTTTCCATTCTCTTCTTTGGTCCTCATAACAACCCCTTGAGGTAGCCAAGGCAGGTTTCAGTTCTGTTTTGCAGAGGAGTCTGAGGTATGATGAAGCAAACTGACTTGCCCAAGGTCATATAGATAGTAGTTGATGGAGGCAGAAATACGTCTATGTCTTGTGGCTCCAAGTTCAGGACTCTTTTCTCTGCCCCCTTCCTTGTCAGCCTCTACCTCTCTTACAATTCCTCAAATAGTTTATTGCTTGGTATCTGAGGCATGGTTTATGTGTGTGTGTGTGTGTGTGTGTGTGTGTGTGTGTGTGTGTGTGTGTGTAGCCATCCAGGTCTTCCAAGCCCCACAATAATTCTTGCTCAGGGACAGACTCAAAGGGCCCCCATCTGGGACCTCCTCTGGCAGCCATCCTTTCTATCAGTGACGCTGAGCTCTGCACATACCCCTTTCCCCCCTTGTCTTTCTTCAGTACCAGAGTGAAAGGACACTTGGACTTGGGAGTCAAAGGACCTATGTTTGAATCCCTGCTATGAAGCTCACTTACTATGTGACCTTGACAAGACATTTAACTTCTCTGAGGCTCAGTTTCCTCCTTTTCAAAATGGCATGAATGATTCATGCACTTTCTCCTATATACATACATGTACATGTCTCCTATATATGTATATGTATATATGTATACACACATATCTCCTATATATATACATATATACATATATATATGTACATACAGATCTTTCCTATTATATGCACTCTCTCCTACATACATATATGCACATCTCTCTTACGTACACACATGTCCTCTCTTCTATATACATACATGCATCCCTCCTATATATACATATACATCTCTCCTATATACATACATGCACATCTCTCCTCTCTCTATATATACACATCTCTCCTATTATACATACATGCACTCTTACCTACACATATACATGCACACCTCTCCTATTGAGGCACAGAGGAAGCCATTTGGGTACCATAAAAGCCCAATAGAAACAGGGACCATTAGAACCAGGGCTTCTTCCTTGTCCTCTTTCAAACTCACTTTTCAAAGGGCTCTCCTAGGCAGAGGCTGCCCCCTCCCTTCCCCACATCAGTCTGCATCAATGTCCTTCCCTGCCTCAGAGCCAGAGCAGATGGAGCCATTTGCCTTGAGAGCTCCAGTCGGATGGAGAGGATGCCGTCTGAGTCAGAATCATAGGATGTCAGTGCTGGAAGGAGCAGGGAGGTCAGCTGGTTCAACTTCCACCCTGTGGCTGTGGAGCTGGTATCCCCTACCCAATGTTCCCTTACTACCTCCCTACCCCCACCCCCCAGGGACTGAGGAAACTCAGTGCTGGGAGGGGGGAACTTTGCCAGCTGCCTCAGTTTCTCTCAGAGGCTCTGCCATTTTGTTAATTCTTCTGAGGTGGTTTATGGTTTTTTTTGTTTTTTTGTTTTTTTTATTCCAGTGGGAAGGGGCAGAGAGAGAGAGAGAGAGAGAGAGAGAGAGAGAGAGAGAGAGAGAGAGAGAGCGAGAGCAGGTAGGACTTTGTTCCCCTTGAATACTCTACTGTACCTATTGCCTCGACCTTGATCCGAGGGCTAGGTGTGTCTTCCCTGTCTTCAGTCTGAAGGGATTCTCTAAAGATGTCCTCCTGATCCTGTTCTACCCCACTGGGGCTCAACCCTGTGACTCTCTGTTTCTCTGTCTCTGTCTGTCTGTCTGTTTCTCTCTCTGTCTCTCACTCTCTGTCTGTCTGTCTCTCTCTGTATGTGTTTCAAACTAGACCTTGTCTCAAGGAATCCCACTCCCCTGCCCCTGAACAAGCACACATAATGAGTCTGAATTAGAAGCCAGGTCCCAGGATTCCCAGCTCAGAGCTCTTCTCCATAGTATGCTAGATGGCAGCTAGGAGGTAAATAAAATCAGGAAACCCCAGTTTCAAACCTGCCTAAGTTGCTTATTAGCTGTGTGACCTCGGAGAAGTCACATAACCTCAGTTTGCTTCAGTTTTTTCATCTATAAAATGGGGAAAAAATAACATCTACTTCCCAGGGCTGTTTTAAGGCTCAGAGGAGATAAATGGGAAATGCTTTGCAAACCTTAATGTGCGATATAACTGTCGATAGCTACGCCGCTGGTGATAATGAAGTTTAAATACGACTCCCCGGTACTGAAGGCTGTTGATGCTGACTCTAGATGTAGGAGAACTAACAAAGAAGAATAAACACTTGAAAAATGGCTTCAGTCTCCTTAAAATCATCCCTGGTAAAGCTATTTGCTACAGGGTGCCTAGTGACCGGCTGATCTGATAACAATCACTTCGGCCATTAAACACATGTCAGCTTCAAGGTCAGTTCCCTTGGCTGGCTAAGCTTACCACTCAGGTTCTCATGGTGGCTCTGGCTCTGTGAATGAACATGACTGTCACTGAAGGAAGGCTTCAGGCAAGCCAGGATCCCAGGCTAAAAGGCTGTCTGGATCCTCGGTGGGAAAGGGCAAAGAAGATAATGAGGAGCCAAAACCAAAGCTCGTGTCTGGCCAGATCTAATGCCTGTGAGGTGTGTATGTTCAGGGGCAGGGGCAGGGAATGGTGGGAAAAGTCAGGCTGAATCCCAGCTTTGCTGCCTACCAATGATTACACCTCAGACAAGTTGTTTTAAACTCTCTGGACCTGTTTCACTCTTTGTCAAACAAGGAGTGAGGATTAGGTTCCTGCCAGTTCTAAACTCAATGAATCATAGGAGTCACAGACCATAAGGACCAGAAGGGGATCTGGAAGTCCTGCCAGTCCAACTCTCTCCTTGTGAAAGAGAGGAAACTGAGGTCCACACAGGGGAAGGAACTTGCCTGAGACATGGAGCAATTTAGTGGCAGAACCCATATTAGAATCCAGATCTCTAGTCTAGTTGCCCGATTCAGTGATTTTTCTATTTCATTCAGCATTCCACAAGCCAGGTCAAAATTCTCTATGTACAGCTAGAAGGCACAGTGACCCTAGGGTCAGGAGGACCTGAATTCAGATCTGGCCTCAGACACTTGACACTTACTAGCTGTGTGACCCTGGGCAAGTCACTTAACACCATTGTCTAGCAAAGAAAATAAACAAACAAACCAAAAAACCAAAACAAAACCAATTCTCTATGTAGGAGGACATGGCTAGGGTCAGGGTTCAGCAAAGCTCTGGGCTGTCAGGAATTGTTTGCTGGGACATTTTCCATCTGACCACTCCGTTTCCCATTGCTGTCTGCTTACACCTGTTCTTCTGCATGCCCCAAGAGCCAGCTGAGCAAACAGGCTGTGAGCAGTGCTGATGGGTCAGAAGGATAGGTTGCTGAGGGTCTGACAACAACATATGGAGTTGCGTTGACCTCCACCTCTCAAGATCAATTAATGTGTCAACCAGCAAGGATTTATTTAGCACCTGATCTGGGCAAGTAGACAGCAAGGAGTCTGAGTCTCAGTGTACGTCCATTATCAGCAGAGGACTGTGATGCCTTCCCTCTCTCCCTGTCCTCTTCCTTATCTTTGCTTCCAGACCATCTCTTTTCTGCTCGGTCCTTCCCAGTCCGCAGGGGAAAGTCAAAACTGTCTCAGAGATGGGTCAAGGATGGTGGATTCCTAATGTCCCTGTTGCAAGCTGAAGAAGGGTTTCCAAGGTAGAAAAATAAAACTGGGAATTTGAAAACCAAAATCAAAGCAGGGAAAGGATGTTCAGTTATTCAGATTGTGAGGAACTGGATTTTCCACCTGGACCTGAGAAAACCTCATGGGACACGGTCTCTGTGAAAGGGAAGTGATTTTCATTAACAGGATCTAATTCAATCTGACAAATTCTGCAGTGGGTGCTGACAACACCCACCACTTAATGGAAAATGGAATTGTAAAGGAAGTTTCCATTTTGAAAGAATCCATCACTGTCTACTGCTCACTCATTTAGTTTGTATGGCAAAGGACTTTGGCTCACGTAGAAGAGGGCTTATGTACAGTGAGTAGGCTGGGGAAATGAGTCACCTTGTCTTTCTTAACCACTTAGTGAGAGCCAAATGAATGGGCCTTGGGAACAGGTGTTGTTTACCAGAGGGGATGGCTTGATATTTTTCTAGTCTCTGTTCCTTCTCCGATAGTCTGCAAATGGATTGAAATATCTAAGGGTCTAATCACAAGTAAAGCTGGTTTGGTTGAAAACGTGGTGTCTGCAGGTGTTCTGATGAGGCAGGTGAGGTAACTGTCTGTAGCGCAGTCTGGAATGGTGGACAGTGAGGTGGGGGTAGAAGTCAGGGTCACAGGTAGAAGTAGGAGCAAGAGCAGAAGAGATTGCGGATATGGTGTCTTCAAGTATTTGATAGTGCAGTTTTAAACTTTAATAGTTACTTAAGCTATAACAATAACAATAATGATGATATGATAGCTATTTAAGATATTAAGACTTCAAACTGCGCTAAGACTTTGCGGACACCCTTATATATCTTGGGGAAGAAGGGTTTGAATTGTTCCGCTTGGCTCCAGAGGGCAGAACTAATCACTACCTAAAGGCAGACAGGTGGTATAGTACATAAGAGCACTGGACTTGGAATCAGGAAGACCTGAGTTCAAATCCTGCCTCAGACACTCAGCTGTATGACCCAGAGTGTCACTTCACCCCTCTCAGACTGAGTTTTCTCATCTGTAAAATGGGGAGAATCATAGTATCTATGTGCTAGGGTTGTTGTGAGGATTAAATAAGATATCATATGGAAAGCACTGAATAAATGCTATTTGTTACTAGTATCAACATTTTAAATTTAAAGATTTTGTTGATAATGATAATGATAAGGAGAAGTTGTATGAGACAGATTTGAGGTCATTATAAGAAAAAAACAAACTTCCTATTTACTACTACGGCCACCACCACCATTACCACCACCACCACCACCACCACCACCACCAGCACCAGCACCAGCACCAGCACCAGCACCAGCACCACTCCTCCTTCTCCTCCTAGCTAACATTTATATAGTACCTACTATGTCAGGTGTTTTACAAAGATTATCTCATTTGATCATTACAACAACCTTGGGAGGCAATCCTATTAGTAACCCTATTTTACAGTTCAGGTAACTGAGGAAAATGGGTTAAATGACTTGTCCAGGGTTACCCACTTACTAAGTATCTGAGGCTAGATTTGAACTCAGGGAAACTAGGTGGTGAAGTTGATAGAGTGCCAGGCCTGGAGTCAGAAAGACCTGAGTTCAAATTCGGCTTCAGATACTTACTAGCTCTGTGACCCTGGGCAAGGCACTTGGCCCTGTTTGCCTCAGTTTCCTCAACTGTAAAATGAGTTGGAGAAAGAAATAGCAAACCACTCCAGTATTTCTGCCAAGACAACCCCAAATGGGGCCACGGAGAGTCAGATACAACTGAAATGACTTAACAACAAGGCCGGGTGTTCTATCCACTCCACCAAGGAGATTGGACTCTAGGGCAGGGATAGGACACAAACCCAGGTAACAATAAATGCAGGCTGTGAGGTCTGAGAGTGAAGATGATGAGATCAGAGAGGGCTTCCTGTAGGTGGTGCATTCAACTTGGCCTTTAAAGATTTGATAGGAACACAGTTGGTGAAGAAAGAGGAAGGGAAGATATTCCAGGAATGAAGACAACAAACTTTCTCAAACACGGTGGTGGGAAAGAACAAGGCCCTTGGGGCTGGGGGCACCCTTTGGACTACCATAACCCTCTGGGACACCTCCAGGGCTTAACTCATACTTTTCATTATTCTTCTTCAGGTCTGGTTCTCAAAGCAGACTCCAGAACAGTGATCCCTTCTCCCCCTGTTCCCAATGAGAGCATTGCATGTAGCTTTACTCTAGGGAAATGGGGAATGGGTGCAGCTTTCTGTGTATGTGTCTGCTTGTGTACGACGTCTTGGGTGTTTCCTTGGGAAGGTTTTGAGCATTGGGCTGTGCTGCGAGCTGCCTGAGGTCTTAGGCACAGGAAGCATCCAAGGACTAGGTAGTGATGTCATTGTGTTAGAAGGCAGTGACAGCTGCTTGTATCCCTGATACCATCTTATGAATGAACCCTTCCCATTGTCCCAAGGCAGAGGTTATGGGACTCCAGTAGTCATTGGCTAAGGGACCTCTTTTCATTGTACCATAGGCCTTATAGAATTGTACCTCCTTCTTAATGGAAACCTATTAACTGGACCTAATAAATGGAAACCTATCATCATGGAAACCCTGTGATATGATGGAATCCCACTTTGATTGAAGGAAACATTTTTGTTTAAATGCCTGAGCAAGTGGTGAACACATGGCCGTATATTAGATGAAAGAATCTTTCTTTCATCCAAAATGGGAAGGACTTTGGCATTCTGTGATTCCCTTTCTGAGCCAATGTTCTTTCTTCCAGATTGTGACAATATTGGCAAACATGTCTGTCCTGGAACAGTGTGCCTCAGATATTATACAGGAGGACGGTATGTATTTTCTACGTCTGACTATGGCCAGAATGAGGGGGAGAGGTTGGTAGGCATCTGGGCTCTGGGCTGAGGGCTGGGAAGGTAAGGACACCTGTATGAAGCCTTCCCCCTCAGGGATGACGGCTGGGCTCAGAGAGGTATCTGTGGAGCCAGGGCTAAAAAGAAGTCAGGATTTGAAAGGTAAATCAGTAGCTTGGAGGAGACAGGACCCATATTGATATTTTAAGTCCAAGCAATTTCTGAAAACATTAGTCCAAACATGATCAGCTTTGTATCTGGAGCAGGAGTATCTGGAATGGTTGTACCACTCTTCACTGCTTAGGTCAGACCACATCTGGAATCTGTGAACCCAGTGAATGTACACAGGGGGATGGCCATGATGGGAAGAGGACTGGAAATCATGCCACAGCCAAGGCTTGGTTGAAAGAACTGGGGGAAAGAGATGCGTCACTTCACATATCTGAAGGGTGTTCACACAGAAGAGAGATTACAATTATTTTTCAGATTATGAAGGGGCACCTTTCAGCTCGATATAACCAAGACCTTCCAAACAATCTGAGGTGCTCAAGAGGTAGTGAGTGACCTGTCACTGGAAATATTCCCCCATTTGTTTGAGCTGATTCCCTGATGGCAAAATTTCCCAAGAATTCGAGCCAGGATCCACACATGGGGAATGTGGGGCAGATGATCCCTTTAGTATTAATTCATATTTTGGGATGCAATAGATAGTGAAGAAGGCCTTTAGCAAGGGGTCCATAAACTTGGTTTTTTAAAAAAAATATTCTGATAAGTGTATTTCACTAGAATTAGTTGCTTTTGTAATCCTATGCATTTTATTATAGGGGCAGCTAGGAGGAGCAGTGGATAGAGGACTTAGCTGGGAGCCAGGAAGAACTGAGTTCAAATTCAGCCTCAGACATTTACTAGCTGGGTTCTCCCATTCTGGGATTCAATAGACAGTGACCAAGGCCTTTAATGGGGTTCTTAACCTGGGTTCCTTAAACGTGTTTTTTAAAAATTTGTAAGTGTATTTCACTAGAATTGGTTTTCTTTTGTAATCCTATGTATTTTATTATGTACACTTAAAAACATTATTTTAAGAAAGGGTTTGTCCCAGCCTGGCACAGACTGGCTGGCACCTGCCTTGCCTCCCAAGGACACACAGGGAGTCCAGCTTGGGGTGCAACAATAAATTATGTCAGCTGAAGGGGAGCTTCGTCCTTGACAGTGTTTCTGGCAAATATGGTAACTCAAAAAGTTCAGGGGATAGTAGGCTTTCCCCAGACTGCCGAAGGGATCCATGACAAAAAAGGCCTAAAGCTTCAGGTTTAGATCATCCAAAAGAGATGAAAGAAGGAGGGGGCACTCAGAATCCCTTCCCTTGCTGTTCAGTCATTTTCAGTCATGTCTGACTCTTTACGACCCCATTTGGGGTTTTCTTGGCAGAGATATTAGAGTGGTTTGCATTTCCTTCTTCAGCTCATTTTACAGATGAGGAAACTGAGGCAAAGAAGGTTAAATGACTTGCTCAAGGTCACACAGCTAGTAAGTGTCTGAGGCCAGATTTGAGCTCAGGAAGATGAGTCTTCCCGTCTCCAGGTCTGGCATGTTATACACTGTGCCACCGAGCAGCCAAGAGTCCCTTCGAGGAGACAATAAATAACTATCTGCCCTTGATGGCTGCACATTTGACCGTTTGAAGGTGAAGGGCTGGTCCAGATGGACCTCTGGAGTTCCATTCCAGCTCTAGAATCTCGTGGCTCTGAGCCCAACAAGGGCCTCCTTGATCACTTGTAAATCATTCCCATCCTGTTGTATTCCATCAGGACCTCATTAAGCTGCATAGACTATGTGAATGGGCAGGAAATAAGGTTGATAAGCTGGGGAACAAGTGAAGCAGCTGAAGAAACTGGATTTGGAGTCAGAGGGAGTGGTTTCAAATCCAGACACTGCTGCTTACTTCTTCTGTGACTGTGGCCAAGTCATTCCATAGGCCTCATTTTTCTCATCTGTATGGTGAAGAGATGGACTAGACCAGGGGTTCTTAAAATATATGTGTGTGTGTGTGTGTGTGTGTGTGTGTGTGTGTGTGTGTTAAGGACACCTTGGGCAGTCTGATAAAACCAGAGCTGCCTTTGGCAGTCTGGGGAAGCCCATGACTCCCTTCCTCTGAATAATGTCTTAAAATGTATAAAATCCAATACAGAGGATAACAAAGGGGCCCTGCTAAGAGCTGTGGATGTGACTATAAGCATGCAAGGCAGCCTCTTGTTTTCAAAGCCTAAGGAGGACATCGATATATAAAGAGGAGTTGGAGGGGGGTTCCACATTGGGCAGCATGGCAGGGAGATGGTCAGGAAGGGATAAGGTGGCCTGGTTTTGATCAAGGTAAGCTGAAAGCTCACCTCTCAGAGCCCTAGGTCCCAGGGGTGGGAGGATGGCCAGAGTCTAGGCAGTGATGGATTGGAAATGTCCAGGAGGACACTAGCTGTGTGTTCCCAGGCAAGTCAATTGTGGAGGGGGAGGGTCACAATTTCCTCATCTATAAAATGAGGGGGTTGATGTCATTAAAGGTTCCTCCTAGCTGTAAGGCTAAGATTCTTGGAGAGATGGAGGGATGGCTGCTTTTGGGCAGGGGGATTAGTACCCCAAGCCCTGCTCACCTGACTTTCTTCTGCAAACTCCCCTTTTCCATCCTCAGCACTGGAGAGTGAGTATTATGGAGGATGGTCCATTAGAACAATGTCTCAAACTAATGTAGGATCATGGGATTCCAGCCCAGGAAGGGACCTCAGATGGTGCCTAGTCCAGTCCCTACTTCAGCAGCCATCCCCCTCTGTAATGTCCCCACCGAGTGGTCAGCCTCTGCTCCAATACCTCTAGGCTGAATTTGCTAGCCCAGTGCTGCATGTGCCCCCACAAATCCTCTTCTACCTAGTCTCTTGGTAAGGGAGGAATGCCTAAGTGTAGAAGTATCCTTCTGCTTGAATACATCTAGCGCCTGCTGGAATACCTCCAGTAATAGGGAGATCACTCTCTACAAAGTCAGCCCCATTCTATTTTAGATCAGTTAGGAAGTTTTTTTTTTTTCCGCAGCCGAGACACTTTAGCCTTGACTGTCAGTCCCAACATCACCATAGCTTGAGTAGGTCACTGGGCTCTTGGCACATGAGAGCTCTTCCTTTAGTTTCTTAGAATTGGGGGTAATACTACCCTGAGGGTATGGGGAGCAGAAGAACTCCGGCAGTCCCTGCCACACTACCCCAGAGAGATGACCTTTGCACCTGGGTATAACTGCCAATTTGTAGTGTCTCCTCTGCAATCAGGCATTTGGATACAGGCCCAGGAGCTAGTTAGTGTCTGAGGCAGGTTTGGAAGCCTATCCCCCAGCCCAGTGGCTGTATCTGCCCAGAGGTTACCCCAGTTGGTGTCAGGGCTCCCCAGTTCCTAGCCTAGGGATCTCTCCGTCAGCCTGTGCTCTCTCAAATGAGGACAAGGCGAGAGCAGCCCTCAATAAAGCTTACTTAATTGAATCAGGCAGCCAGCACACAGGAAGTGCTCTGGGTTTGCCCGTGCTGTGGGAGATGAAGAGGAGCAAGAGACCTGCTTAGTACTCTCAAAGAGCTTTGGTAATCTCATTAGGAAGGTATGACTCACACACCTGAAATAGATGGGTGAGAATGCAAGCTGGTAGGTGACAGAAGGAACAGCCTGAGGAGAAATGAACTGGGAGGTGGGAGCTCTGGCCGCAGCTTTCCTGTGGCCACCCCCCTGCCCCCGTACCCTTAGCCGAGCTCCTTTCTCTCTCTAGACTTAATATCCTCATCTGTAAAATGGGAAGAGGGAGTTGGGCTAAATTGTTCCTAAAAGCCTTGACATTTCTAAATCCTATGGTTCTACAGTGTTGTAGGAAGTCAGAGAAAGGGGTGATGCCTATGCATGGGAGATCATGGAGGAGGTGACATTTGACCTGATCCTAAAAGGATGTGGAAGATTTGTTCTTTTGGTTGAGGGACCCATGGAGGCAAAGGTTGAGTGGAAGAGGGAAAATAAGGATCACAGCTTTGGAAGGGACCTTGGAGTCCATCTTGTTCAATCCATTTATTTTACAGAAGAGGAAACTGAGGCCTGAGGAGATTATGCCCAGGCAGTAGCTCTTATTCAAGGCAGGGCTTTTTCTATTGTACCCAAGAGGAAGACATGTTGTTTTTCCTAGAAAGGAGCCTGGTTCTCCCCACCCGTGGTCCTTGTCAAGAGATGTGACCAGATGCAACTAGCTGGTTTCTGATGAGAAAGGAATGAACAGTGGTTCCATTTGACCTCGTCTTGCACAAAAGGGTTGGCTCCTGGCCTCTGTCTCAACTCTGTCCCTGCTTCTGTCCTAGGGCTGCGGCTCCTCATGGGGATGCTGTCTGAGAAGCCGCTGTCCGGGAGCCCAGCTGAGGTGGCTGCCTGCGAGAGAGTCCAGCAGAAAGCCGCCGTGACGCTCACTCGCCTCAGCCGGGACCCAGAGGTGGCCCGAGAAGCCATACGGCTTGGGTGTAAGTTGGGGGGTTTGTAAGCTGCATGTCTGTGAGTCGGCTGGGTGGGTGGTTCAAAGGTGAAAAGTTCTAGAAGTCTGAGGCTATAGAGAGGAAAGATTTTGGTGTTTTTCCTTTCAAGGCTGGGATGGGGGATGCTTATGGCCTCAGTCACACAGTTTGTCCTCTTAGGGGTCTGGTCCTGGACTAGCCCTAGTGGCAGGGACTAATGATTACAGGATCCTAGAATCTTAGAACTGGAAGAATGTAGAACTAGCCTTCTCATTTTATAAATGGTGCTACTATGGCCCAAAGAGAGGAAGTCATATAATGAGCTAGTGACAAGCTTGGCATCAGGACCCAGGTCTCCGGATGCCCAAATCCAAGCTTTTCACACTATACCATGCTTCGCTGTTCAGTCATTTTTCAGCTGTGTCTGACTATTTGTGACCCCATTTGGGGTCTTCTTGGCAAAGATCCTAGAGTGTATTGCCTTTTCCTTCTCCAGCTCATTTGACAGATGAAGAAACTGAGGCAAATAAGGAAAAGTGACTTGCCTGAGGTCACACAGCTAGTAAGTGTCTGAGGCCAGATTTGAACTCAGGAAGATGAGTCTTCCTGACTCCAGGCCTGTGACTCTATCCCGCACCACCTAGCCACTACATTGACCATCTCTATTTTATCCTACAAAATTTCCACATTCTATAATGACTTGAGGCTCAGTCCTTGGGGTTATGTGTTAAGAATCTTTCCCTTCCAAAGCGGCTTCTTTGCCAGCCTGAGTAAAGCTCCGAGGTATTCTGCCTATAGGCAGAATCACAGCAAAGCAGAGCATCACTCCTTCCCTGCACTCCCCTCCTCAAATTCCTGATTTTCCATAAATAGCTTAGGTTAACGGATTGATGTTTGTGTTAGAAAGTCCTTTCTCAGAGCTAACCTCCACCCCTCCTGCTGCAAGTTTAACCAGGAAATGGCATCTCACATACAGGGTTTGGATTTTCATCAAACTCTTACTTGGGTGTGACTTCTCTTTCCAGTGGAAGGAGTGGGAGGTGGCCGGCGTCCCCGTGAATTGAAAGACACAGTGACTAATTGTTGACTGTTCAACATTTGTCCATCTCATCCATCTCATCCACCCAACAACCATTTACTACGTACAGAGCACTGTATGTTTACGGGAAAAAGTGTCCTTGTGCACTCAAGGACTAGCAGATAATGTGGTAGAGAGGAAGAAGGATTCCTGGGCTGCGAGCTGGAGGCCTGGGTTCTGCTCCTTCCTTTGTTACTTGCTTGCTGTGTGACCTTGGGTGAATCTCTTCTCATTTCTGGGCCTCAGTATCCCCGATCTGTAAAATGCAAGGGTTGGAGTGGATGATCCCTAAGTATCCATCTAAGAGTTTACAATTCTACTACGTTCCTTGTAATTTCATTAGTGGACATAGGGGAAACAGCATTGACTTTGTAAGTAAGTAGTCATTTGGACAGGTAGGTGGTACAGTGGATAAATCTCCAGGTCTGGAGTTAGGAAGATCTGTGCTCTAATCCAGGCTCAGATGCTTGTTAGCTGTATGACCCTGGGTAAGTCACTTAACCTCTGTTTGCCTCAGTTTCTTCATTTGCAAAATGGGGATAATAATAGCACCTACTTTCCAAGGTTGTTGTGAGGATTAAATGTGATGATATTTGTAAAGTGTTTAACACAGTGCCTGGGAACATGGTAAGTGCTATATAGATGTTAGCTATAATAATGATAATAATAATAATTATTATTAATATCATTAGTCAGAAGATTTGGGTTTGAATCTCAAGTCAGTCTCATAGTTATGTGGCCATAGGAAAGCTCCTTTCCTCTCTCTAAATGTTTGTTTTGTCATCTGTCATAGGACTAAGGGCCCTCAGAGATCAGCTGTTCTAACCCCTTCCCTTGATAGCTGAGGAAAGTGACATGTGGGGGAGGAAGTGACTTGATGGAAGTCACCAGAAAGGTCATCGGCCAAGCTTGGGAGAAGAATCTGGCTTATTTGACCCCGAGTCTAGTCAACTGTCAAACGAGGAAGGTTGGACTGGATCCAGGACCTTAACCTTTTTGGGTCATGGGGCCCCTTTGGCAGCGTCTCATGAAGCCTATGGTCCCCTTCTCAGAATCATGTTTTCAATGCATAAAATAAAATACCTACGATTACAAAAGAAATCAATTATATGTGAAATGCAATTATCCAAATATTAAAAATACTCCAAAAACAGGCTTGTTTATCCCTTATGAAGAACCCCATGGATGACATGGTTTCTTCTATTTTAAAATTTAAAACTTATTTTCTTTTTAATTTGTGGAATAAAACAAGCATTTCCACAACACAGTACAAAATTAGATGATTTCTAAGGTACCTTCTTCCATCTTTGACACTGTAGGGGTATGGGTCCATGATTGTATATGAACCTGGTTGGAGGTTCTGGGGGGGGGACGGGGGACAATTACAGCTTAGGGCGTGGGGCTGACCACTGCTCATTTACCAGACTGGCTCCCCCATCCACAGAGTCCCGCGGAGAGCCCGACTCCTTCTGGAGGAGTTCGAGACGTCAGCGGGAGAGCAGGTTTTGGGCTTCACAGGTGTCTTGTGATTGCAGGCATGCCACGTCTCACGGAACTTTGCTGGGTCCCAGCTGCGAGGAACAATAGTGACTCAGTGCTCGTGGCGTGTCTGGTGAGTCCCCAGTCTCCCCTGCTACTCAGAGGCTGCAACTTGGGCTGGTCCTCTACCCAGCATCCCTCACCTGGAAAATTCAAGAGTTTGACTGGATGGCCTTTAAGTTCCTTCTAATCCTATGCACCCCTCCCAGACTGATTTTTTCTTTTGGACTAGGTTAAGAAGTCCATTCTCTGCCTCATTTCTCATCTAATCTTAATCACTGAATGGGCTTTGCTTGGGACAAACTGAAACCTAGGAAAGACCTTAGCTTAAAAAGGCCAAGGTCTCCCACTGCATCCAGAGCCATCTCCAGTCATCCTGATCTATATCTTATCACTGGACCCAGATGACTCAGAAGGAGAAAGTGAGGCTGGCAACTTTGCCCAGCCCTGCCTCACTTAAATCCAATTCACTTTCAAGTCCTGGTGTCGTGGTCCTCTTTGAGGATGAAAGAAAACAACAACAAAAACCTCTTCCTATATACAGTAGGGCTTTTAAACTGGGACTTAGCAGGTCTGAGGTCTAGCTGGAGGCCCCAGGGAGAGGGAGTGGATGGGGAATTGTGAAGACCCGAGTTCAGATTCTGACTCATACACTTACAACCTACTTGACTCTGGGTGTATAACTTGACTTGCCCCCAGCCTCAGTTTTCTTATCTATAAAATGAGGATGATACTAACACCTGAGTCATAGGGTTGTTGTGAAAAATCACATGAGACAATGTTCATGAAATACCTTGCAAGCCTTAAAGCTCTGGGTAAATATCAGCTAATATTAGCTCCTGTTCTGATACCAAGCAAGTCCTAGCCCTTCTCTGGTTCTGCTTCCTCAATGCTCAAAGGAGAGGTTTGATCTAGTTACTTCCTAGATCTGACATTCTGAGATTCTGGACATTTTAGTAATCTGATCCATGTTCACTGAGGCCCAGAAGGTTTGTCCTTTCTTCCTCTGTCCTGGGTGTTAGCCTCCCAGTTAGCTGCGTCTGGGGAGTGAGGCCCCTGGGGTAGCTTGCTCTTGAGGGGGGTTGATTTCTTGCCTCTCAGAGATGTATTCACCATATGCTCTGCGGCTCCTTCCTATCAGGGTCCCCTGGTCAGTGACCCCACCAGGCAAAGCTGCCTGGAGCCAGTATGAGAAAAGATGAGGGCTGGATAGTCAAGAGAAGGAGCCAGCATCCCTGTCCCCAGTGTCCCCCTTCCAAACCAGTCTATACAAGCCGCCAAACTCATGCTCCTTTTGGACAAAAATTTTAGTTTTAGTTTTGTTTTTATATCACTTTCATTTTTAAGTATACAATTTCCTCCCCATACCCTTTTCTTACTCAGAGGATCATGCCTTGTGACAAAGAATATTAAAAAAAAAAGGAAAAAAATAGTCAAGCAAAAAACTTAGCTCAAAAAAAAATTGAGCTGAGTCTAACAGAGTGACTGTATTCCATCCCCAGGCTTTTTCACCTACCTAAAGAAGGGAGGGAGATACATTTTCCCATCTCTTTTCCAAAGACAATCTTGGTCATTACAACTGATCAGAGTTCAGTTTCCTTCCATTATGCTGTCGTGTCATTATGCATATTATCTTTCTATATTTCTCCGGGTTCTTCATTATCATTTCATATAGTACAGTAGTATTTTATCACACCTGTGTATCACAGTTTGTTCAGCCCTTCCCTAGTCAGTGGGCATTGGCTTTGTTTCCAGCTCTTTGCTACTACAAAGAGAGTTACTGTGACTGTTTTGGTGTGAAGGGCCAGTAGCAGAACCCAAGTAGCACCGTGTGTGTCCCCTTCTCTCATGGCATTTCATATATTGCCTCGATAGAATGTAAGCTTCCTGAAGGCAGGGAGGGACTATTTCATCATTGTCCTTATATCTCCAGCATATAGCACAGTACCTGGCATATAGTAGGTACTTAATAAAGGCTTACTGTGTGATTGATGGATTGAAGGAGTCTGGGAGACAGGAAATGAAGGCCTGAGTTGAGATGGTGGCTGTCAAATCTTTTGAAATTACCTTGTTCAAAGGCCCTTAACATCCCCCAACCAACCTAGAGACTCAGTGAGGCCCACTCTTGTAGAAATAATTTCATCATGGCTACCTTTTCACTGGGCTATGCCTCTGTGCCCCATTGCTAACCTTCCCTACTAGTATTCTCATCTTGACTTACAGCTTGGGTGAGTGTCTCTTTAAATCCATCTCTATAGCACTTCCCAAACCTAGCTTTATCTACCCTTCCAACCCAATCAATGGGCATTCAACTTAACCCTCCCTGTCTCTTACCTATCTACCTTCCTCCCACCTGTGGTGGTGTTGTTGGTAAGGGCCTGGGTTTCTTTCTTCTTTGCTGCTTTACTCTGTCTTCTGAATTGCTAGTAAATATGTATTGATTGATTTCGATGGAACCCTATTGCCTAATACCTTGGATATTTTAGGTCAAGGATTGAGTCTTTAAAATCATTGACATCTTTTGTTTTTGCTTCATCATTATTTTCCAATATTCTCCCTTCCTCTTCCTGGAAAGCCATCCCTTATAAGCAAAAACAAAAATTAACCAAGGCATTAAACAAATTTCAGATTGTATGATGTATTCCCTAACTCTGGTCCCATAACTATAGCTTCTGTCAATAAGGCAAGGAAATGCAGCATTATTTCTCTTTGGAGGGAATGAGTCTTGCTCACCCTCATCCCCTTCCCCACTCAGTACCTAGAACAGAGGCTTGCCATTGTGGGGGCTTAGTAAATGTTGTTGAGGGGATGAGTGAATGGTGGGTGGTTTGACCAGGGGAGGGGATCAGTCTTCACCATTGGTAAAGCACAGCTGAGAGCCAAGATGGGAGCAGGCTTAACCCCCAACTTGGCTCAGCCAGGGACTCTGTCTTGCTTACTAAATCCTTTCCTCTGTTTTTCCTTTCTGAAATTTATCTTTGGAGTTTTCAAATATCATCTCCCTTAGCCAGGCTAAGTAACGTCACCTTGTGCACACTGGATTGATTTTTCTTAATGAAGACTGCCCTAGGTGGTTGATTCTCCAGCTCGATACCTTGGTATTTTCAGCCCTTGAATCAGAGCCATCAGTGACATCTTTCAGCTCTTCAGACGTCAGAAGAGAAAATCTCTTGAATGTCAAGTAGCTAGGCATGAGGGGGAAGGTGTTTTAGCTAGCTTTGAGACTAGGTTTGAGATTGGATTGAGGGGGTGCTCTCTTTACCCACTTGAGTTGAAGGCTCTGGATCCCCAGGGCTACTCTCTCTCTCTCTCTCTCTCTCTCTCTCTCTCTCTCTCTCTCTCTCTCTCTCTCTCTCTCTCTCTGTCTCTCTCTCTCTGTCTCTCTCTCTCTCTCGCCCCCTCTGTCTCTCTCTTTCTCTGTCTCTGTCTCTCTCTGTCTCCCTCCAATAGGGTTATAGTACCAGATGTATCCTTTTCTCTGAAGAATCCAGCTTTTCTCTTTACTACCACTACTTAGGGGCACAGGGTGGTTGGTACTGGTGGTGTTTTGGTTTTTTTTTTGGTAAGGGAGAGAAGAGAGAAGAGAGAAATTTCTCCCATTAAAAAACCCTGGCCCTTGGTTCCATCATTTCTCCCAATTATTAGGGGTACTATCTTTTCCTTACCTTGTAGTAAGTAGATAGAACATTAAACTTGAAAGACCTAGATTCAACCTCTATTTCAGATACTTACTAGCTGGGTGACCTTGGACAAATCACTAGATGTCTCTGAGCCCATTTCCTCATCTGTGAAATGAGGCATTTAGACTTAATGGCTTCTAAGGTTCCTTCCATTTCTAAGTACATGGTTCTATGATAGCATAAGTACAACAGCTAAATTATATTCCAGGAATCTGGGGGACCTTCCACAGTCTGGGTTTGACCTACTTGGAGTTAGGAAGACCTGAATTCAAATCCAGCCTCAGTTATGTGATCTTGGGCAAATGGCTTACCTTTCTGCTTCCTCATCTGTGAAATGGGAATAACAATAACTTTAAAAGGTCATTGTGAAGGTCAAATGAGATAGCAAAAAATGTTTTGCACACCTTAAGGTGCTATTGCTGTTAATGACCTATTTATCCACCTTTGAGCCAAACCAGATTGTTGGCTTCTCCTTAGTCTAGTCCTCCTTCTCCTTTCCCCCATTCATCAGGCCATCCTCCATGCCTAGAAGGCACCCCTGCCCCCCCTGAGCACTTTGCCTGAATCTCTCCTTTGCCGCCATCACCTCTGACCTTGTACGGTCCTCCTCTGTGGCCATGATGATGTTTTGTTAATGTTTACCAGGATGTACTAGTGTACGTCTGACAGGTGATGGTAGGCCAAGAGAAGACAATTATCCCTATTTTCCAGATGAGTAAACTGAGGATCAGAGACTTCATGAAGGGACTTGGTTTCCAAGTGGTAGCTCTGGGATGCAGACGCAGGTCTGCAGACTCCACACTCATGGCTTCCCCCTGCCTCGCCCTGCCATGCCAGGCTGCCTTTCAGACCCCTCCAGGGTCACCGTGAGCATCAAGGGCTTTGCTTTCCTATGGTCCGGTGAGCCTGCTTTCTCAGCATGCATGTCCATGAAGAGACTGCCTGTCTGACTCTGGCTGAGAAGGGACATGCCCCAAGCACCTGCCCGGCCTTTCTCCAGCTACTCTCCTCAATGACCATTTTGGCCCCTTTCCTTCTGCCTCAGTTCCCTTTAGTGAAGACACTTGCAGTCATCAAACATTTATTAACTGCTCCTGAACAGAGCTAGAACACTGAGCTAGATGTGAGAATATACATGGAGCTCCTAGCCAAGTAGGGAAATTAACACTCGTGTACCTATAATGCACAGCATGTTGCAGGCTAAGCTCATTAAGAGAGGTTCAGAACTGAATACTGTGTTTGGCCTGGGGTCATAACCATTGGTAGGAATCAAGAAATGCTTCACCGAGGAGGTGCTCTTGATTTGAGCTTTAAAGGATGGGCAAAAATTCAACCAGGGGATGGATAATAACTCATAAGGATGCAGCCTTTTAAGGTTTATAAAATGCCTTCCTTGAAATAATTCTGTGTGGTAGATGATGCAAGTAATCCATCCATCCATCCATCCATCCATCCATCCATCCAATCAATGAATCAGTGCTTGCTGTGTCCCAGACATTATACAAAGTTCTGGGGACAAAAGTATTCTTATCCCCATTTTATAGAGGGGCAAACTGAGGCCAGGTGAGATGACCCACTTCACCCAAGTTTTCCCAGATAGTTAGAATCAAGACTCAAAGCCAGGCCTCCTGACTCCAAGGCTAGTGTTCTTTCCACAGGGCCAGGGCTGTCCATGTCACTCCTCTGCTCAGGAAACTTCAGTCCCTCCTTATTGCTAAAATGAAACACAAAGTCATTTGTCTGGCTTTGAAAGCCCTCCAGAATCCAGCTCTAACTTGGCTTTCCAGACTATTCAGATGTTTCTCTCCATGCTATATGCTGCACGCCGGCTGGACTGACCTATTTCAGGTTCTCCATACATGACGTCTCATCTCTCATCTCCAAGCCTTTGCCCAGGCTGTGCCCCCCTCCTGGAAGGCTCTTCCTTCTTGCCTCTGCCTCATAGAATCTCTAGCTTTCTTTGAATCCCAGTTCACGTGCTCTCTCCTAAAGGTCTTTCCTGATTTCCTCCTCACTCACTGAAATTATTTTGTTTTTATTTTGTTGTTCTTTAGTCGTTTTCAGTCATGTCCGATTCTTTGTGACCCCCAGTATTTGCAAAGATACTGAAGTGGTTTGCCATTTCCTTCTCCAGCTCATTTTACAGATGAGGAAACTGTGGCAAAAAGGATTAGGTGACTTGCCCAAGGTCACACATCTAGTAAGTGTTTGAGGCCAGATTTGAATTCAAGATGTCCTCCTGACTCCAGGTCTGGCACTCTATCTACCTCACCACCAAGCTTCCCTGCCAGTTTTGTATTTCCTTTGTATGTATCTTGTTTTCACTTACTCCTGTAAAGCAGTTTCCGCTTGTACGATATAAACCCCTTCAGAATAGCGATTTTTTTGTTTTTGTCTTTTGTATTCCCAGTACTTAGTCCAGGACCTGGAACACCGTAGGTATACAATAAACACTTGTTGAATTGAATTAAATGGAAACCAAGGTCCCTTCTAGCTGGGATAACCCAGGAATCTGGGACGCTTATGGCAATTACGAGAAATAACCGGTCAGAATGGACAGTTAGCTGGTTCCAACCGTATGTCTCTCTCATCAACCTTGAATGTTTTTCTTTTCTTTCCTGTAAGGCTGCCTTGCGCACCCTGGCAGCAGTCTGCCCAGAAGGCCTCCAGGACACCGACTTCCAGCAACTTGTCAAGCCTCGGCTGGTGGACTCCTTCCTTCTGTGTGCAAACATGGAAGAGAGCTTTGTATGAGAAGGGAAGAGGCGGGAAAAGAGGAAGAGGCACCCACCAGCCAGCCTCCCATTTGACCAGCATCCAACTTCCCCTCCCCTTCCCCGCTCCCCGCCACATACACGCATGTTCTGCTATGGCCCCCAGCTCACTATTTATACTAACTTATTATCTGACTAGGAGGATGGTGGGTTAAGTCCAGAGATAACGTTAACAGGATACCTACCCTGGGCCTCTGTGGTATTTTTTTAAAACTTCTATTACTTTTAGGTTGAAGATATTGAATGTTAATAGGCTAGAAAGGATCGTGGATAATTTCACTTTATTTTGCAATTGTGATATTTACAATGTAATCTTGCCACATTTTTTACACTGTAGATCTTGAGTATTTCTGCTACCTGGTAGTTCTGTAGTTCATTGTACTCTTTCTAAAATTTCAGCCATTGTTGAGACTAAATTAAATACAAAGACAGAGTGTTCTGGAGGTGGGGATGTTGGGGAGGGGGGAGATTCCTTTCCTTACTCCAAATGGAATAATGGAAATTTTGAACTTGGATTTTCTGATTATAGTACGTATAAAGTCTTCAGTTTCACTTCTATGGGACCAAGGTCTTGCTTAACCTGTGGCTGTGCCATGACAACCTTAGTGTGTATTAGTTTTTGTGGATATATGTATTCTTCCTGGATGATTGATATGTGGATCTCTGAATGACCCCTGAAGCAAGCTCAGAAATCTATTTTCCCCTGGGGACTTCTAGGACCTTGAGCTAATATTCAGGAGTGGGAAGGAGGCAGAGTCCCAGATGTGATTTTAGAGGATCAGATCTCACCACACATACGTATGGGGGTTTGTGTGATACATGCAAGGGTGTTTTGGAGCCAGCTCATATTGGCTAGCAAGAGCAGATTGTTAAATTTTCAGTGTGATGATTTTATAATTCAAAAATCAGCTGATGATACAATTCAGGTTTTAATTATTGTATTGTTCATTGTCTAGACTTAAGAAAGCAATGGAGAAAATATCAATTATTTCAGATTAAATTTAAAAGTGTTGGAAGGCTAATCATTAAACATTAAGTGGAGTCATTAACTTTGGGATGGAGGCAGAGAAGGTCCAGAAAGTCTTTCTCTTTTCTGTGGTCAACTGGTTTCACAAAAGTCCCTTTGAACATTGTGTTCCATGCCTGAAGGAGTCTGTTTTCTGAAGGAGCCAGACAAGACTTTTTTTTTTTTTTGGTGAGGCAATCAGGGTTAAGTGACTTGCCCAGGGTCATGCAGCTAGTGAGTTATGTGTCTGAGGCTGGATCTGAACTCAGGTTTTCCTGACTCCAGGACTGGTGCTCTACCCACTGTGCCACCTAGCTGCCCCAAGATGTTCTTTAAAGTCCTTATAGCTAGAACATACTGTGAGCCTATGATGATCTGCTTTTGGCTTTTCATTCACACTTTGAGTTGGGCTGTCCTCCTGCCCTATTTCCTTGCTCTGTTCTCTTAAAAAGCCATTGGGTGACCCATAGTCAGAGCTGTTCATATTTTTGCCTAAACTTCACAGCAAAACAACTTTTCCCAGATGCAGGAAGATACTCCTTAAATTCTGATTTTCTGGGGAAGTAGAATAGGCAGTCAGTCATATGATTCAGTTTTAGGCGTGCCAGAAAGGCAGCCAAGAGTTCCCCTACTGATGCCTACAATCCCACCATAAGAAATGCATTCATTTAGGTGAAGAATTTTCTTCTCAAAAGTCAACACAGCTGCCTTTTCCATGCAGTTCCATAGTTAGCAGAGAGGAGTCATGGGTTCTGGGTCCCAAATCCATTGAATGCCTCCATCTCCCCCAATCTGGACTCTAGAGGGTCTTGGGCAGCCCATCAGGACCCTCATTGCCACCCTTCTTGGGAATTAAAATGACCTTGGGACCTCTATCTATCTGAAGGAGATGTACAAGAGGTTTTTAAAGGCTGGATCAACACTCTGTACCCGGACAGGTCAGGAAAACTGCTGGAGGGGTTTTCAAAGACTCTCATCAACTGGTGTCTATCCTGTGTGGCTCACGCCTTGTTGTCAGCTGTAGGACTCACATTGCTGACTTCTGCCGACTCTCCCCACTCCTGATTCTACCCTGACTCATCTTAGGAAGCTACTAGATGCATTACTTCTTATCACAGGTTTTCTGTATCTCTAATCACTATTACTCTAAGTGACTCTTTGGCACCACCTGCTGGTCAAATTTCACTTCACCTGTGAGCAGGGCTAGACCCTAGACACCAACAGCTCCCAACACCTTCATTCTAAATGCATCCATCAGAGATCTGGGTCTTCGTGATCTAGGAAGGAGGGTATCATGAGTGCCTGAGAGCTCTGGTGAAAACAGTTCACTGCAAAGGGAAATAGAACATAAAGAAGGAGGTAAGTGGCTTCCAACACAAGGTCTGTTGACTTTACCATTTTGCGAGGGGCTAGATCTGCTTAGCAAATCATTCTTCCCACTGGGAGAGTAGTCCTTTCCACTTTTCAGATCTAATGGGGTGCTAAAATGAAGGGTATCGATGCTTGTTTCTAAGAGAAATAACAGCTCTCATAGAGTCTTCCTCTTCAGGTAGAGAAGAGGGCATGAGGTGTCCTAGAGGCTAGAGCACCTGTCCTCCAGATGCTTATACTCTAAAACAAGCTTTGGTAAGTTAGTTTTGTGTCATAGACCCTTTGGGCAGTCTGGTGAAGCCTACAGATCCCTTTTCAGAATAATGTGTTTAAATGTATAAAATGAAATACATGAGATAATTGTAGAGTGTATGACACATAGTAAGCACCACATAAATGTTAGCTATTATTATGATGATGATGGAAAGAAACCAGTTTATAATTAATATTTATGCAGCATTTTAATGTCTGAAAGTACTTTACAAATATATCTCATTTGACCCTCACCATGATTCTGAGAGGTGGGTGCTATTATTATCCCCATATTACAGATGAGAAAACTGAAGAATACAGAGGTTAAGTGACTTGCCTAGGATCACACAGCTAACAAGTGTCTCAGGCCAGATTTGAACTCATGTCTTCCTGACTCCAGGTCAGGCATTCTATCTGCTGTGCCATGTAGCTGCCAATAAGTTGTATTGAAATGATTTTTTTTTAAAGAAGTTTACAGACTCCCAAGTTAAGACACTCTGTTTTGATAACATATACAACATATATGTGCAGATATATGTGTATGTATACACATACAGACATGCAAAATATATGCAAAAAATACAAGACAGTCTAGAGAGAAGGCACTAGTAGCTGGAGGGATCAGTAAAGTCCTTATGTAAGAAGGAAGGAAATACGTATTTAGTAAGCACCTACTATGTATCAGGCCCTGTGCTAAGCATTTTACAAATGTTACCTCATTTTATCCTCAGCACAACCTTGGAAGGTAGGTGCTATTATTATACCCATTTTATAGATGAAGAAACTGAGGCAAAAGAAGCCAGCTAATAAGTATCTGAGGCCAGATTTGAACTGAGGTCTTCCTAGCTCCAGACTTTGTTGTTGTGCTCATCTTCTGTTCTCAAAGAGGACCATGACACGTAGCTACCTGGTGTAGGAGGTGGTGGGTGCTTGGCAGACAGTATGGACCCGGGAGGAGGTGTCCTAGGAGATCCAGTGAGGGCTCTTTAAATTCAAGCTAACTACAGGGCTGTGTGAAGTTGGTCTGAAGTCTGAGCTGTCCAGATGAAGGGGCAGCAGCCTCTGGCTACCTGATAGAGCAGTCACTCCTGGGAAGTGCCTTCTGGCTGTTCTCACCACAGGCTTGAGAGAACACTATTGGCCCTTCAGCCCTGGCTCTGTCCCAGGAGACTTCCTGGGGTCTTGGGAGAAAGTATCTCAACCCTACTCCATGACTTTCCTGTGCCTGGATTAGCCTACCTGGTCCAACAGGCCAAGGACAGCCTGAGCCTGTAATGCTCATCACTGACACTTAAATAATGCTTTCAATGTTGCAAAGCCCTTTGTATCTGTGGTATCATTTGATCTTCGTAACAGCCTTGTGAGGCAAAAGCTACAGATGCTATTATCCCCATTTTACAAGTGGGGAAACTGAGGCACAGGACTTTTAAAGTGACTTATGTGGTCACACAGCTGTTGTGAAATGCAAGATTTGAGCTCAAGGGTCTGCTGACTCCACCCCCAGCCCCTCACCGTCCACTATAATACACTGTCTCTCATAGGTCACTGAGTATCATAATTAGTTACCTTTGTGTATAGCATCTGGGACTGTCAAACTTTGTAACATTTGGGGCCAAATGATTCTGACACAGGGTCATAGATTCAGAGCCTAAAGGTCTTGAAAAACTCTAAATTCTAGATTTAGAAACTAAACCTTGAAAGCCACCTAGTCTAAGCTCTTGATTTTAAAGACGAGAAGAAACTGAGGCACTCCCTTAGATAACGTCCAGGATCACACGACTAGGCAGGATTTGAACCCAAGTTTACCTGCTGCCTTCATACTTCAGTCCTAGACAAGCCATCTGGGGACCATCTCACCCTTAGCAAGGCAGCTTGGTCTGATAGGCCAAAGCATAACTAAAGGCTTAGCCTGGGGGTTTGGCCAGAGCTGAGAATGGGTTGAGGGCTTTTGAGGTTAAGATATGAGATCACCCAGGAATCCCACAATCCTATAAAATGTTTGTGTCACATCAATGGTAGTCTTGCTAAGATTACCCAAGAGCAGGATCTTGGGTCTGCAACCGTGATCACCCAAGACAATAAGTGGTCAGTAAACATTTATTAAGCACCTACTATGTGCCCGGCACTATTCTAAATGCTAGGGATACAAAAGAAAAAAGACAAAAGACAGTCCTGCCCTTGGGAAAAAAAATCACAATTTAATGGAGAAGACAACATGCAACAGCTGTGTACGAGCAAGTGATGTATGGGATAAATAGGAAATAACAGAGTGGAAAGTACTAGCATGAAGAGGGATTGGGAAAGCCTTCCTGTAGAAGTTTCTTGGTGCTTATTAAAGGCTGCCCTTGAGTCTGTGCTGACCCAGGCATGGGACCAAACTTCCGGGATGAAAGGAGTGAATCTAGAAATTCTCTCTCTCTCTCTCCACGTTTCGAAAGGATACAAATTTAGCAGGAGACAATGCCAACCAATTATTTTTAGGCCATGTGATAACTTCTAAAGCCGGGTCTAAAGTAGCAGGCAGAGTGGCATTCTCCAAATGGGAGGTCAATGAAGTCATAGGGAGCATGGCGATTCCAGAACCCTTTGGGTTTTCTGCTCCCAGCTGGGGAAGGCTGGGAGCGGCAGACAGATGTGTCTGCTTGTAAGAAGTTGACTCATTTTTCAAATGTAAAGGTAAAAAATGTAAGATGTGATAGAGAATAGAAGGGGAAGATCTAAGAAAGCCCATTCAAAAGAGTGAGAGCAAAAATGACACCTATTCCCCATTGTGAGATCCTCTGATAGAAGACATTGTCTTCTGGGAAGCTATCTTGTCTTGTCTCAAGCTATATTAAACCAAACTATAATTACCATCATTTTTAACAATATCTCTTTGTAACACTCAAAATACGTGGCATGAAGAGATGGTGTTCCACAGACAGGGAGCTATATTAACAAGCAAAAGAAGAGGTGGAAGAAAAGGAAATTGAAAACAGGAGAGAGGACTCAGGCAAAAGACATGAAAGTCTTCGCTGACCCTTCCTGAAACTCCCCTCCTTCCTCAAATCAAGGTTATTATGAAAGAAGAAACTTTTCAAGGACGAACTTTGACAGAGGAATGAAAAGATGCCATCAAGCATCCTTGGGCAGATACTAATGGCTTCGTTTCTTCCATTGGTTAGCTGAATCAGATTAAAGACGTGGGTGAATAACTCAACCTCCACCATCCTCCTCAATTCAATGAAACTATTATTGAGCACCAGAGGCTAGGCACTGGGGCTTCCGAGACAAGAATGAAACACTTACCTTCAAGGAGTTTACTAAATGTTAGGGGATAGAGTGTGTGTGTGTATGTGTGTGTGTGTGTGTGTGTGTTGGTTATGACCTATAACACAGATAAATACATACAAAGGAATTTGAAGATGGACAGAATTCTGACAACTTGGGGAAGGGAATGAGGAAGAGCCTTGTGTAAGAGATGCCATTTCAGGCATGGGAGACCTTGCCACGCAAAGACAGAGATGGTAAGAGATAGAATTTGGGGTACATGGGACTATTATCAGGCCAACTTGACTGGAATGAGAGTGAGTGAAGGGAACAGTATGAACTGATAGAGAGTGAGTGGATGGTTAAAAAGACAGGTTGAGAAACTTGTACTGTATCAGGAAGCCATTGGAGATTTATGAATGTCCTTGTGTGGGTGATGAGTGCTGTTGGCGGTTGACTTGATCAGAACTGTATTTTAGGAAAATCAATTTGTCAACTGTGTGGTAGAGTGTGAGCTGGAGAAGGAAGAATCTGGAAGCAGGGACACTAGTCACAAGGCTGTTGCAGTAGTGCAAAAGGGAGACGATGAGAATCTGAACTAGAGGAGAGGTTGTATGAGTGTAGAGATGGGGAGCGACGGGAAAGCTTTTGTAGAAGTAGAATTGACAGGAGTGGGCAATTGATCAAATGGGGGGTGGGGATGAGGAAAAGAGAAGAGTCAAGATTGTGAATCTGGGTGACTGGAAGGATGTGGCCCCCTCAACAGACACAGAGTTTGGAGGAGGAATGCAGTTTTTGGAGAAAAAGAATGGATCTTGAGAAGCCTATAGGACATGCAGGCAGGTGGATGTTCAGTGGACGGTTGGTAATGTGGTACTGTAGCGTAGGGGAGAAATTAAGCTTGCGCAGGTAGACTCATGAATCATCTGCATGGGGATGACATTTCAATCCATGGGAGCCGATGGGACTCCCAAAGGAGGTAGTATAAAGCAGGAGTTCCTGACCTTTTCTGAACCAGGGATGCTTTGGCCAGCCTGGTGAAGTCTATGGACTGCCTCTCAAAATAATGTCTTTCAATGTTTAGAATACATAAAATTAACAAGGCAATCAATTGTATTGAAATACAATGATCACAATATTTAAAAAAAAGAGTTCATGAGCCCCAGGTTGAGAATCTCTAGTCAAGTCAATGAGCATTTATTAAGTACTTATTATGTGCTAGGCACGTGCCAAGCACTGGGGAAATGAAGAAGGGAAAAACATAATCTCTGTTCTCAAGGAACTCACAGTCCAATGGGAAAGACCATAGGCAACTATATACAAAAAACGAGAAGAGGGCTTTAGTCTGCAAAGCTAAGAACTACACGTTAGTGATGCCCCAGCAATGAAGACTGTCCAGGTAAGTAGATAGGGAACTGTGAGAGTGTAGTGCCATGGAAACCAAAGAAGGAGTACTGGAAGACACACACACACACACACACACACACCCAAGCAAAATAAAAGATCTCCTACCTTCTATGCTTGTATCCAACTAAACACTAACTGCTATTTCTCCATTCATTGTGACAGAAAGACAGAGAGAGACACAGAAAAAAGAGGGAGGAGAGGAAAGAAGAGGAGGGATGGATAAGAAAGGAGGGAGAGAAAAAGGAAGTGAGGAGAAAGAGAAGAGCAAGGGAGAGAGAGAGAGGAAGGGAGAACAGAGAGGGAGAAGGAGAGGAAAGAAGAGGAGGGATGGGGAAGAAAGGAGGGAGGGAAAAAGGGAGTGAGAAGGAGAGGAGAAAGAGAAGAGCAAGAAAGAGAAAGAGAAAAGCAGGCCACAGTGATAATAACTTCCACAGGAAATCACAGAAATCAGGGTAGCTCTGAAGACATTGAATAAAGGACACAACTATTTATTTTTTATTTTTTTTATATATTAAAAATTTTTTTTTCCATATGCTTTTGAGTTGAAAATTTTTTCTCCCTTCTTCCCCCCCCCCCAAGACGGCGCACAATCTGACATAGGCTTTACATTTACATACCCATTAAACATATTTTCACATTAGTGAAGTTGTAAGTAAAAATTAAAACTAATAGGAGGAACCATCAGAAAGATGAAACAAAACTCAACTGAAGGTAAAAATAAGTGAGAGCGATTCGACTTCCATAGTTCTTTCTTTGGATGTGGTCAGCATTTTCCATCCTGAGGCCTCTGGAGATGTCTTAGATCCTCCTAATGCTGAGAAGGGTTCAGTTTAACATTCTTAGTCATTGCATAATGTGGCTGCTATTGTATACAAAATCCTCTTGGTTCTGCTCACTTCACTCAGCATCAGACCATATAAGTCTTCCTAGGTTTTTCTGAAGTCAGCCTGTTCATCATTTCTTATAGCACAATAATATTCCATTACATTTATGTACCACAATTTGCTCAGCCATTCCCCAATTGATGGGCATCCTCTCAATGTCCAATTCTTTGCCACCACAAAGAGAGCTTCTATGAATATTTTTGTACATGTGGGTCCTTTTCCCATTTGTTTGATCTCTTTGGGATATAGCCCTAGAAGTGCTATTGCTGGATCAAAGGGTATGCACAGGACACAACTATTTAAAAGCAGGATTTAGTCAGGTTGTTTCTACAAAGGTTTCTGGGGCTGGCGCAGCCTATCTCTGCCATCCCTGTCTGGATGCCTTATTGGCAACCCAGACCCAATATGGCTCCAGTCATGCTTATTGCCTTCCCCCCATAGCCAGTGACTGAGTTGCCTGTGACTACAACTTGTTATTCTGGTTTTTTCTCTCACCTTCATCTCCCTTCTTTATGCCACTGCAGAACAGTACTATCTGAAATTTCTAAAGAGCTCATTCAGTCTGGCCAAAGTGCTGTACATACCTGATTTCAGCGGGTTCTCTCCAAAACCTTTTGAGGTAGCTGCTATAAGCATCAATAATAAAGCTACCATTTACTTAGCACTTTGTGGTTTACAAAGCATTTAATGCGTATGATCTTGTTTGATCCTCTCATTACCTCTAAAGGTAGGTGCCATTATCATTCCCATTTTAAAAGATGAGAAAACTGAGGCTTAGCAACCTTAAGTGACTTTCCAGGGTCAAAGAGCTAATGTGTCTGAGTTTGGATTCAATCCTAGCAGTAAATTTGATCATAAAATTAATCCACTGCCGCTTGGCCCCTTGGGCTCTTATTTCACAGGTGAGGAAGTCAAGGCTCTTTGATCTTAAGTGACTGGCCCATAGTGCAACCAGGGCTGAAGAATCATTTAGACTCAGGTGATCAGTAAGAGAATGCGAAAGCAGGTTGAATCCAGTCATAGACCCTGACTCCCACACGGCCACTCCTACCCTCAGTTCCCCCTCTATCCCCTGTGCAGACTCTTAAATTTCCCCCTTCTGAGTGCCCCTTCAGAATCAACTCCTTATTTGTAACTGCTACCCACAGTACCTCTGGGAACACTCTGCCACCACCCTCTGGCATCCAGCTTGCCAGGCCTGCCCTTGGGAACAGATACTGGTGCGTCTGAGTCCTGTTTCCCCTTTTTCATTTTGGGCAGGACATAATGAGTCACACAGTATGAGCCAGTATGGATGGATTGTATTGTAGATCCCATATCTCATTTCTTTAGCTTTCTGCCCATCTTCCAAACAACTTATGGTGTGCTCAACATCATTCTTCTGGTCATTCAGATTTTCAAAACCTCAGTTTTATCTTCAGTTCTTCACTTTCCCTCATCCCATATCCACTTATCCAATCAATTATCAACTTGTCAGTTTTACTTCTATTTCTCAATTTGTCCCCTTCTTTTAAAAGTAAGTTGTCAATGATGTCTTTTATTTTTAGACATCATTATAGTTTTCCTCAGTATCCCTCCACATTCCAGAGGACCACCCCACATAACAAATAGCAAAGACAAAAAAAAAAAGAAAGAAGAAAAATAATCAGCATAATGGATCAACCCATTGAAAAAGTCTGAAAATGTGTAATGTGTAACACCTGTGGACCTCCTACTTCCCTGAAGTAGTGGTTTGGGGGTATCTTCTGATATTTTTTCTTTTAAGTCATGTTGGATATTTAGATTTTTGTTGCATTCACTTTTGGTTTTTTTTGAGTATGATTTATATTGCTGTAGGCAACATGTATATAATATTCTTGGCTCTGGTTACTTCACTCAGCATTAGTTCATATAGATCTTTCTATGCTTCTCCACATTCATCATATACATTATTTCTTACAGCATAGTAATATTCCGTTACATTTATGTACCACAATATGTTTAGCCATTCCCCAGCTAATGAATATCTATTATGTTTCCAATTCTTTGCTATCACAAAAAGTGCTGCCGTAAATGTTTCAGTGTATATGATGACTTTCTAATCAATGGCTTCCTTGGAGCATGAGCCCAGGAATGAAATCTCTGGGTCAAGGGGATAAATATTACTTAGTTTGAATAATTTTAAATTGCTTTCCAAAACGGTTACACCAATTCACAAATCCACCTACAATGCCTGTCATCTTACAATCCCTACAGCATTGACTATGGCCATTTTTGTCATCCTTACCAATTTTCAGAGTGTGAAAGTGAAACTTTAAGGTTGTTCTGATTTGTATTTCTCTTATTATTAGTAATTCGGAGCCTTCTTTCATGTGTTAGTTCTAATACTTTTAGCTCTTCTTTTGAGAAATGTTTGTTCATATCTTTTGGCCACTTAACTATTAGAGAACAGTTATTAGTCACACACAACATTTGTTAATTGTTTATGTATCTTGGATACTAAACCTTTATGGGAGAAATTGAATTCAAATATTCTTTTCCAATTTGACCACTTCCTTTTTTATTCTAGGCACATTAATTTTGTCTGTGCTTTTCAGTTTCATATAATCAGAGTTACTTACCTTATCTTTTATAACAGCCTCTGTTTCTTATTAGGTAAAAATACATCTCCTACTTATAATTGTGAGAGGTATGTTAGTTGCTTGTCTTCTAATTTTTTTTATAGTATGGGCTTTAATATTAAGATGATGTATCCATTCAATGATTTTCTTAAAGCACAAGGCTGACCATGTTGTTCCAATCATAGCATCTACCCTATAGGGGCAGTCATGAGTTAAAATTAGGTAACATCTGTAAAGCACTTAGTAAACTTTAGTGCAATAAAAATATTAGCTAGTATTATTATCATTATATATTGCTCCCTTTTATTTCTTCATATTTAGTATAGGCAGAAAGTTAACCACCAACCACAAAATTGCCTTTGGAAGATGTGTTAAAAATACTAAGATGAGTAGATTTAACCTTTCTAACATATAAAATAAGATACATTGCAATATAATATATATATTTTTAATTTCTATATATTCTCTGCATGCTATATGTAGATTTTCAAAAGAAGTTTCCTCTCTGAGGCTGAGGCAAATAAGGGGAGGAAACAGAATGCTACCAACACCGGAGTAGACAGTGGAAGAAAAAGGCTTTGAATGGAGAATTCATGGCTATGGAAACATTGGAGAAAGGCGAGACAGGTGAAGCTCTTTGTCCTTCTTTGACCACAGGGGCAGGCTTTCCTGTTGACTCTTTCCTTCGGCTAGTTTGGGAACTTGGCCTCATGGGTTAGGGGCGTCACTTAGCAGAGATGCCAGATCAGGGACAACAGTCTTTGAGTTCTGGTACGATAAAAGGAGCAAGAGTCTCCATAATTAGCTAGTTTATTCAAGTCCAGCCACACCAACCATGCCCTGGAAATTGGGCTTAGAGGGGCAGCAAGAAAAATGGCATCCCAAACAAAATTTCCACCGAGGCTATTGAATTAGACAAATTCTATTCTTTGAGTTGCCATCAACTCTCTGTAAACACTTCTTTCTGTGTGGGAGACTCTTTGCCCACTCCAAGAGCACGGGTAAGCCATGAAGGCTGTGTTGGACTCCATATGGAAGATGCTGCTGTCCCATAGCTGGTGTCTTTATAGTGATTGCTGTCATCCTAAACTTGGAGCCTGGCCTTTATAAATGCCCCTCCCCCATGCCACCCCACCCCCTCAGTTCTCACCACACATTCACCAGGGGACTGTCTTCTAAATAGCCAGTGGTCATTTTCAATTCTTCTAGAAACTTCTGCAGGGCCTCTATCTGCCTGTCCAGTTCGTAGCATCGGATCTTGGCCACATTCTCATACACTCGGATCTGGTTGGCCACCTTTGATTCTTCGGCTTGATTCAACACCCGGGCCAGCCTTAAGGATGGTGTGTCATCAACTCTGGTGATAAGAAATGGCTTGACTCTTACGTGGTTCATACTGGCCTGTACCTTCAGGAACCCTTACTTGGGAACAAGTCACAGGCTCCTCAGCCCTCTAGGTTCTGGGACTGCCTGGCTGTGGGAAGTGGTGACCTCAGCAGTCTTTGCTATTAGGGCCAGGGTATTGATTACCTGTTTCTGGCAGATCTGAGTGCTCATACAACTGCCCTGCTAGCTGGCCTAGAAAACAACCACTTGGATTTTTAACACTAGATTTGAAAATAGATTTTCAATTAAAAAGTAATTAAGGGAGAACTGGAGTGTGTTGCTCACTGTCCAATGGGCAAGTCTAAGAGAAGTTTCACCCCTCAGAGAAATCAGGGGTCCCTTTGTCCCAAGCTCAGGCTCGTCTTGTGGGGATCCAGGCAAAGGCTGGCCAAGTCAACTGTGCTGGTGAAGACTAAAAGTCAAGGGACTTTTCCTCCTCAACTGTTTAGTACTGGAAAGTAGGAGACCTGGTCTGAAAGGTCTCACTCTCATTTGTCTCCCAATGTCCTACAGGAGAAGGCTCAGAACATCTCTGTTATCCTCAGACTTCCTCAACCCACACCCAAACACACCCTTAGAAATAGTCCTAAAGAGAAAGCAACCTTCCTTGACCCAGTACTTCCTGGAGCCCAGTGGCTTGAGGATTAGAATCCTGGAACTATGGAATCATGTGACCATGGAAGCAGAAAATCAGAGAATCTTACAGCCCTTAGAGACCACCGATACAGCTCTGTGTCTCAAGTGATGGGCAGCTAGGTGGTGTAGGGGATAGAGCGCCGGGCTTGAAGTCAGGAAGACTGACCTTCCTGAGTCCAAATCTGGCCTTAGACACATATTAGCTGTGTGACTCTAGACAAGTCACTTGACTCTGTTTGCCTCAATTTCTCATCTGTAATATGAGCTGGAGAAGGAAATGGCAAACCACTCCAGTATCTCTGCCAAGAAAACCTCAAATGTAGTCATGAAGAGTCACACAATTGAAAAATGACAACAAAACTAAAAAATATCACACAGTCAAAATTATCCTTGGAACCACTTTTAAATTGCTATAAAATACAGTTGGGTGTTTGCCGTTTCCTTGGTAGGTCTCAATTCCCAAGTGCTTCTCATGTTATCTCAGGGAGAAACAGTGGGACCAGAAAGGGATTAGGGTCTCCAGGAAGTCAGTTTGTATGACAGGGCAGATAGAGTTGAGACGGAAATAAACGTGACCATGGAAACAAATGTAAATGTTATTTTTCACCTCAACCGAGTCTAGCTCAAGAGACAAGTTGAATTGGAGCTTCTATTTAAATAGAAGAAAACAAAAGCAGGAACAAATTTATCTTGTAGAAACCCCAGTGACCAGCGGCAGCTATGCTCCCTCTGCAGATGTGAGTGCTTCATACACAAATGGGGAGGTGACATTGTAGTGCATCATATTACTGCACAGCTCTTTCTTTCCCCTGCTGCCCAATGAGGTAAGGGAAGATACTAGGAAGGCTAAGAGCACTTTGCGTGACCACGAGCTCTAGGAGGGTGGTCCAAGGATCTTCCTCAGATGAGTTGTAACGGTGCGAGAAGACTGATAGACCATGAAAAAGAAAGTCCAGAACCACCTTTCTCACTGTGAGATGCTCACTGAGAACCACTTGGAAACTGAGACCTACTGATGGAGTAGCTAATGCACATTTCCCATCTCATGTACAATCCAGGACTTTTTTGGATAGAGTGCTGGATTTGGAGTCAGGGAGTCTGGGAGGCGGAGAGGCAGGCTTAATTTTAAATCTAGCCTCAGGTACTTTCTAGTGTGACCCAGGCAAGTCACCTCTTCTCTGTTTACCTCAGTTCCCTCATCTGTAAAATGGAGATAATAGCACCTCCATCCCAGGGTTATGGTGAGGATCAAGTGAGATAGTATTTGTAAAGCTCTTTGTAGTCCTTACAACACTATATAGCTATTATTATTATGATCCATTCTCTCATTAAGTAGAATAGAGAAATACACTGAATCTCTTTGCACTATTTCAATCCTTCCTTTTCTTTCTTTCTTTCTTTCTTTCTTTCTTTCTTTCTTTCTTTCTTTCTTTCTTTCTTTCTTTCTTTCTTTCTTTCCTTCTTTCTTCCCTCCCTCCTTCCTTCCTTCCTTCCTTCCTTCCTTCCTTCCTTCCTTCCTTCCTTCCTTCCTTCCTTCCTTCCTTCCTTCTTCCTTCTCCTCTCTCTCTCTCTTCTCTCTTCTCTCCTCTCTCTCTCTCTCTCTCTCTTCCCTCCCTCCCTCCCTCTCTTCTCTTCCTTCCTTCCTTCCCTCCTCCCATCATTCCTCCCATCTTTCCTCCCTCTCTCTCTCTCTCTTCCTTCCTTTCTTTCTTCCTTCCTTCCTCCCTCTCTTCCTTCCTTCCTTCCTTCCTTCCTTTTTTGTAAGGTACTTAGGGGGGCAGCTAGGCGCAGTGGATAGAGCTCTGGCCTTGGAGTCAGGAGAACCTGAGTTCAAATCTGGCCTCATACACTTGACTTGATACTTACTAGCTATGTGACCCTGGGCAAGTCATTTAACCCCAATTGCCTCACCAAAAAGCAAAAAGAAAAGGAAAGAAAGGTACTTGAGGCCACACACATCATGCCCAGATTTCAGTACTTGTCCCTTTTGGGGTCCTTCCCACTCATAGGAGGATCATTTAGAGCAAGTTTCTTAGCCTTCTATTTCAGACCCCTTGTATATCAGGGCATCTGTGAACTTGACTGGGAAAATCCCTCTTCTGCATTTTCATTATCCTCTAACTGAAATGTAGCATTTTCTTTGATTCTTTAAAAACTGCAGTCTCAGAAGGGGTCCATAGGTTACATCAGTTTGCCAGAGGGATGTGGTACTGAAAAAAGGTTAAGAACCCCAGTTTAAAAAGAGACTAGGTTTTAGGGCCATGAAGTCTGATATGAATATCTAAGCTGGAAAAGTGAGGCTTTAGGAGTAACTTGATAGATGTCTTAAAAAACTGCCCTTCAACTAGTAAAAGATGTGTTTTCTTGGCTCCTGAGTGCATACTGAAAAAATGAGTGGAAGCTGGTGAAGGGAAGATTTTAGCTCAAAGTAAAGAAAAAGTCCCTAGCAATTAGAACTGTCAAAAAACCCCGCAAAGTAACAGATTGCTTTAAGAGGCAGTGAGCTCCCTATCTCTGTTGGTATTCAAAGATCTATTGGATGACTACTTGTCAGGGCTGCCATAGAAGAGATTCCTGATAAGCTAAGGGTCCAACTCATTATGCCCCTGGAGGGGGATGGGGAGGGGAAGAGTTGGAATATTGGGTGAATACTTTTTAATGATGAGAAGGGGTTTTAATGGAGAAAGATTTGTTTACACAGCCAAAGCTAGCAGAGTTCACGGCTTGCAGTGAGGTAGCTTACTTAGTTTAGACACACCTAAGAAGCTGTGCTGACATCTACTGGCCTCTGAATTCTATACATCTTGGGCTCAAGTCAGTAACAGCAATCCCTGGGTAGGTCAGTATCTGCAGACTCATTTCCTAGATACTTAGAGATCATTCATTTACAGAAGGGGAAACTGAGGTCCAAAGCTGTCTTTCCCCTGTATCCCTGTCTGCTTTTTTTCTTTATTTTTCTTTCTCTAGTAGATTAAAAAGCAGCAAGATGAATCCATAATGTTTCAGCACAAAAACCTACCAGTCATACACATACAAAAACGGATTTAATTTTATGCTGCATTAAGAGAGGCCCAGTGCCCAGAATGAGGGAGGTGATAACGGTGTTATGTACTGTCTTGGTCAGACCACATCCCAAGTATCATGTTTAGTTCTGAGTGACTACCCATTTCAGGAATGATATGATACACAGAAATTTATTAAGCACCTACTATGTGCTAGGGACTGTGCTAAATGCTAAGGAAACAAATGAGAAAAAGGAAAAAAACAAGGTCCCTGCCCTCAAGAAGCTTAAAATCTAATGGGGGAAGATAAAACACAAAGAGAAGCTGAAAAGGGGTGTGTGTGTGTGTGTGTGTAAACGCCAGAGGGTTCCTGGCACGGGGACGTGACCAAGATGATGGTGGAGTTGAAACCGAGCAGAGTAGCTGGTAACAAATAAAAACATTTTGAATCTGGTGAATGTCTAGAGAACACAGTGAAGGACCTAGAGACCACTCCGTGTTTTATAAGGATCATTTAAACCAAGTGGGGAGATTTGGCACGGAGAAGAGAAGATTTGGGGGCTATACTGTGCTGAATTCAATAGGTCCTTTCTCTGGTGTGTTTAAGGGAAAGCTGTGGCTGACCTTGAGACACCCAAGAGAACATCGAGAGGGAGAAAGGGCACCTTCCAAGACCAGTGCTACCTCCTTCCTACACTGGGGCAGCCGTGGCCACCTCCAAACTGGGGCAGTTTACTGATCTCCTGTACTGGGGCTAGCATTACCACCTTCAAAGCTAGATGGGGAAGGGCAGGCAAGGGACCAGGACTGCTGCCGGGGACCTAGGGGTTTATTGATTTTATATGTGATGGTCTTTAGAGCATGGGAGGAGAAAGGAGTCTACAGTGGTAGACCATTCTGAGTGCTTGGCACTCTGTTACGTCAAGCTCTGGAATGCTTGGATCTGTCTTCACTCATTCCAGGGCAGTCCCAGAAGAGAAGTTTGATTGGTTTTACATCTCTCTAAGGTTAGAGGCAGGAATTGGCCAAACACCTAGAAAAAATAGAGTTATTTAGTCTAGAAGTTTCTAGGCATAGAAGATGCCGGAAAGGGGAGTTGTAACAGAGAGAAAAAGTCAAAGGCAGTGCCAGGAAGGAGGAGAATGTGTGACTGGTGTTCTTGTTAAATGGAGAGAATTTAGGCCTCTCTGGTTTTTCTAGATTACAACAATTCCCAAAGATGATTCTTGGGAGTTTTCCCCTCACTGGGGAAATGGTGACTAAAGGAAATGGTGCACTCATTTTTATGGTTTTTTTTTTTTTGGAGGGGAGGAGATTGAAAATGATTCTGTCACCTGCTTTAACAAATTCTTTAAAAATTCTTTGAACTAAAAAAAACCAAACATGAACATTCCCATATTTAAATATCAGAAATAATATAGTATGTAAAGTCATGAATGTGTGAAGTACAGCTTTTAAAAATATAAATTAAATTTAACATGATAGTGCTAACACTCCTCACTTTTCTATATCCCATTCTGATTTTCCCTTGGCTTAATTGTCTGTATTTTAAAATGTTTCATTGATGCCATTTTTCTTTTCTTTTTTAGCTTCACTATCACCAACCCACTTACTTTCCCCAGCCCTTTCCTCCCTCAGATAAAACCCCTCTCTTGTGAACTAAGAAGGAGTCAAATAAGACAATTTCACAGTGTCCGTGGCTTAAAATGTGTCTCATTTTGTACCGCGGACACAGGGTTAATCTTTTTTTGTATTGCAGTCTCCTTTGACAGTCTGGTGAAGACCATGGACCCCTTTTCAGAAGAATGATTTTAAACACATAAGATAAACTACATAGGATTGCAAAGGAAAACAGTGAAATAGTTATCAACATATTAAAGAGTTATTCAAAGCCATTGTTTTTCACAATGCACTAATATTTCTCTGCTTTCACATACCTCAATTTGTTGAGCCATTCCTCAATTTACAGGCATCTACTTTGTCTCCAGTTCTTTGCCATTACAAAAAATGCTATTCTAAATATTTTGTTGTTGATGGGCAATTCCTTCTTATCACGCATTGCATTTCTTGATTATTATTCAGCTTGCTGTGAATTTCAAGTTTTTGCTGGAGTAGGTATATGGGGTCAGGGTCATCTTCTTCCAGGCAGTTATTTTGCCTGGAAATTAAACCACTATGCTTACCACAAACACCTTTGACCTGAAGGATCAGGGGTTCTGGTTTTAGACATCACCCATGGTGCATATGGATTTTATTTTTTTATTAATTTTTTTCAGTTAAGAAGCATTTATTTTTTCTTGTTACCAACCCTCATTCAGAAAAAAAATTCTTGTAATAAATATTCATAGTGAAGCAAAACAAATTTCCCCCATTGGCCATATCCACATATATGTAGGATATTCTACATGTTGAGTTCATCACCTCTTTGTCAGGAGGTGGGTAGCATGTGTCATCATGAGTCCTCTGGAATCCTGCTTGACTATTGCATTGGTCAGAATTCAATGTCTTTTGTAGTTTTTAGTTTTTATAATATTGTTATTATAGTATAAATTGTTCTCCTGGCTCTGCTCACTTCACCCTACATCAGTTTAGACAGGTCTTCCCAGGTGTCTCTGAAACTGTTACTTTCACCATTTCTTATACATTCACATGCCATCATTTGCGTGGCCATTCCCCAACTGATGGCTGCCTCCTTAGTTTCCATTTCTTTGCCATTATAAAAAGAGCTGCCATGAATATTTTTGAATATATGGGTCCTTTTCATCTTTCTTTGACCTCTTTGAGGTGTAGCCTTAGGAGGAACATTGCTGAGTGCACATAGTTTAATTACTTTTTGGTCATAATTCTAAATGGCTTTCCAGAATGGCTGCACCTATTGACAGCTCCACCCATAGTGCATCAGAGTGTCTGTTTTCCTCCAGCCCTGCTAATATTAGTCATTTACCTTTTTAAAAATTTTGTCAGTTTGATGGATGTGAGGTAAAACTTCAAAGTTGTTTTAATTTTCATTTCTTTAATTATTAGTGATTTGGAGCATTTTTTTTGATCAGTGTAGCTATCTCCTACAGTATGTGGAGGAGAGAAAAACATAAGATGAAACAGTGATAAGGGGCTTGCTTATGTGATCCCAGAGATAATAGAAGCCACTAGAACTCAGCAAGCAGGGGATTACATGGTCAAGACCTATACTTTAGAAAACTCACCTGAATTTTCTGAGTGGAGGATGAATTGGAATAGGGAGAGACTTGAGGCAGTGACTTGGAAGCAGAGCTAGGAGACAGCAATGTTACTAAGTATGAAGGAAGGGAGAGTGAGGAAGAGGAAGGAAGAGTGAGGAAGAGGAAGGGGTACTCACCAGTTTCAAATGCTAGAGAGAGGTGAAGGAAGATAAGTGTGAGGAAACAGCCTTTGGATTAAATAATTAAGAGATCATTGGGTACTTTGAACATAGTTTCATTAGAGTGGTGGAGGGTAGATTATGAGGGTCTGGAGAGTAAGTGGATTGTGAGGAAATGGAGGTACTGAGTGTAGACTCTAGAAGCTTAACTGTCAGTGGGAAGAGAGACATAGATTCTTTTCTTTCTTTTCTTTTTTGAAGGGCAGGAAAGACCTGAGTAAGTTTGTGGGTGTTCAGTAGGTACGGAAAGACCAAAAATGAGAGAATTAGAAAGATGGTTGGAGGGATTCAGAAAAAGACAGAGAAGATGGGATGAATGAAGGGAATGGAAAGTTAGCTTTGGCCAGGAGAAGGACCACTCCATCCTTTGAGAATGAAATCATGAGAAGAGGATGGGTGAAGATGTAGGCAAGTTTTGCCTTTCCTTTCCCTATAGAAACTCCAATATCTTCTTTGACTTGGCTCCGTGGGTATCCTTAGACTAAGAGGTAACAGACCTTTGGCCAGGGTTGCATGCTTGGGGCTGAATTGTAGTCTCAGGACCATGAGGTAATCATTTCAGAGCTGGGGCCTGGCTCTTCTGAATCCTAGAGAAGTGTCCTCGAACATCCACTACTTGTGTTCCCTCCCCAGTGTGGCACCTGCCTTGAAGCAAGTTCTGCATCTTCTCCTGCTGCTGCCAGCTTCCTCATGATGATGCCAAGCACAGAGCTGGGCAGGGGGCATGGTGGATGCTTAATAGGTACCTACCATGAAGTAAAACTGAACTGAAATCTTCTAGGGAAAAGCCAAGCCCGGTGTAGAAGAAAAGGGGGCTGGACTTGTCCATAAAAGACCTGGGTTCTAGTATAGGCTCTGCCCTTTATTGGCTGTAGGGGCTTGGGCAAGTCACAGTATCAAAAAAAAAATTAAAACTGTAAAAGATTTCAGTAGAACTCTGACCAGGAACATTGTCCTCTGAGTGCAGGGAAGGGCAGAGGTGCAGAGGACAGTCTGGCTGGAGGTGCAACTGAGTCAGGAGAGGACAGTGAAGTCCTACCCTTGTCCCCACAGGGGTTGAGAGGACAAGCAGAACCTGTGAGAGGGTTGCCATGGCAATGGGACCATACTGAGGAGGGATGGCTGTGAGCAGTTGTGCAGTATAGTAGCGTAAGGATGATGGGCATTCTGGGGAGAAAGTGTACATTCCTGGGGAAGAAGATTATCCCATAATTTATCCCATCATGTCAATGCCCAGGGACAATGACTTGTTCAACCCTGGCTAGTTACTGCTCTGGAATTTAGAAACCATATGATCTTTTTTAAAAACAGGGAAAATGAAGACCAGAAACAGAAAGGAGTGCGTATGTCTGAGGTCACAAAGACAGCAAATAGTAGAGCCAAAATTCATGGCCTCTTGACTCGAATGCAGTCCTCTTTCCTCTCCAACAAATCCATTCTTCTTTCAGGAGAACTGGGCTAGATAAGCCCTAAGACCTCTTTGGACTCTAGAACTATGTTCCTCTGACCTCCATTCCAGGTCTGTATTGAGGCAGGTGCTCTATAAACCATAAAGTAAGACAGAAATTTAAGCTATCATCTCTAGCCCTATTCAGCATGTTGGTTGCTGCTGGGTTATCCATGGTCTTACTCTTCCCTGCTCTACCTTTCTTGGTAGTTTGGGACTGGGACCTGCCTGGGGAGGCCTGAGTCCTCGTTTCCCAAGGAAAGCTGTCTTTTTTTTTTACCAGGAGTATGTTCAGCAGGCAGGATGTCATGCGAGACAGATCGCAGATGCTCTGGGCCCTGTCCTGCTCGCAATCAGAAAGTTGTGGCTGTCCATCAGCATTAGAGTGGGGAGCTGTGACATGACAGTTACCGGACTGGTGTTAATACGTTTTAATCTTGCAAACTAATTTTGTTTCCCTCACTCGGCCAGCCCCGCATTGTGTTTGGTGGGAGCCAGTCTGGTGGAGCCCTCTCCAGCTGTCAATCAGAGTTAGCCTGTCACCGTGGAGACACTGGCTTCCATCCATCTGTGGCCACTCGTCCTTCTTGTATGCTCCGTAGGAGGTGAGGACCTTTAAAGAGGTATGTGGTAGATGGCACATGTGAGGATTGACATGTTTGCTGTCCTCTTAATGGATTTTAGGATGACTTTCCTGGAAAACTAAACCAAAGAGAACAGCATCGAGAAATAACAATTCCTGTAATAACAGGGGACGAGATGACATTGAACCATTTGTCACTCATGAGCCAAGGAAACATTTTAGGAATGCAGAATCGTGGAATCTTAGAGCTGGTAAGGACCTTACATAAAGCCTCTCATACGAGAAGTCCAGCGATCTGTATTCTAGTCCTTACTTGGCCAGGAACTCAATGTATGACCTCGGACAGGTCCCATCCCCTCATCTGTAACACATGAGGAATTGTAATGGGTGATGTCTAAGGTCCTCTATCAGCTCTAACATTCTGAAAATTTTTCTATTTATAAATCAAATCCAACTCATTTTACAGATAAAGAAACTGAAGCTGAGAGAGGTTCAATCATACTATGCAACAGACACTGTGCTAGGGACACAAAAGAGGCAAAAGACAGTCTCTGCCAAGAAGGAGCTTACAATCTAACAGGGGAGACATCGTACAAAACAGGCTATATATAGGATGAATAGGAAATAATGAACGGGGAGAGGGGGGCACTGGAATTAAGAAGGAAGGCTTCCTGTAGGAGGCGATATTTTGGTTCAGACTTAAAAGAAGTCAAGGAGGTCATTATTCTGAGTGGGGGAGAGAAAACATTCCAGGCATGGGGGACAGCCCGAGAAAATGTCCAGACCTGAGACATGGAGATTCTCGTTTGTGAAATAGCCAGGAGGTCAGGGTCCCTGGATCAAAGAGTATGTATTGGGGAGTAAAGTGTAAGAAGACTGCAAAGGTAGGAGGGGGCCAGGTTATGAAGGGCTTTGAATGCCAAAAAGGGGATTTTGTGTTATGTTCCTAGAGATTATAGGAAGCCACTGGGTTTACTGAGTAGGGGATGGTGGTGATAAAATTAAACCCACACTTTAGGAAAATCACTTTAGAGGCTGAAGGGAGGATGAATTGGGAGTGGTTATTGACTTGAGGCAGTAAACCCGCCAGGAGTAGGTCCAGTAATGAGATTGTTAGGTGATGATGAGGGGTTGGACCCGAGCAACAGCAGCGTCAGAGGACAGAACAGGACGTATTCAAGAGGTGATGCAAAGGTGAAATTGACAGGCCTTGGCAACAGCTTGGATATGCAGAGTTTTGTTCAAGGCTGTGTGGTGTAACCACCTTTATCATGCCTCCTGTCTCCTTAATTCAAAGCTCATTCCATAACTAATTCAATTAGATTTTTTTAAAAAAGGATGATAAGTACCTACTGTGGTGGTGTTGGGGGAGATACAAAGCTTAGCTAAGACGTAGCCCCTCCCCTCATGGAGTTTACCCTCTGCAAGGAAGACAGGACACGTATAGATAGAATAGATGTCTTTGGGATAAATACAGATTGGAACCCCTGCATCCTCTCCAATCCCAAGTTCAGATCCTCCCACAAATTCTCCACAGGGAGTCTACTATGATACGTTATTATGTATCACATACTTACATAATTATATACATAAGGGCAGCATAGCCTAGAGTGCCAAACTCTAGATATGTAGAAGCTATATATTTATATATATATATGCATATGTACATATATGTTTACATAAACATATGTATATGTATATATGTAATATGTATATATAATGATCACTGTAGTCACAGCTAGGTGCCCCAGACAGCAAATATTAGAGGTGGAATTTGAACCCAGGGCCTCTGTATTCAGAGGCAGTGCTTTTTCCATGGTACCATAGTAGCTTCAAATCGTGCTGCTTTCCACCACCTGCATGACTTTGGGAACCTCTTTGGGCTTCAGTTTTCTCTTTTGTAAAATAAGGGAATTAGAGTAGTTGGCCCCCTGGGGTCCCTTTCAGTTCTGTGTCTACAAACTGTGAATTCAGCAGGCAAAGAAAGAAATTACCTGCACAACAGGCAGGAGGTGTAATCTTCTCATTAACCACAAGAGGGAGAGGAAGGAGCGTTAATAGAAGGCCAGGCCAACGATGAGCCACCCTGAGGATCCCAGAGGATTTTAGGGGGGCAGGCAGGCCATTTTGTTTGGGGGTGGTCACCCTGCATGGGGGTAGGGCCAGGCTGGCCTTCTGTCATGCCTTTCCTCTGCAGTGTTCACCAATAAACTCTCAGCCTGTCCCATGGTGGGGTGCCCAAATGTTCTCAAAGGTCCCATCCCATTCTAAATCTCCAATCCTATTTTCTGTACATTTTCTTTCTGTGGAAGAAAATGCTAATTTCCTCGCAAATCAATTTGTTCGTGTTTGAGATCAAGGAGACCCAAAGGGAACTGTGATCCTGGTAAAAACAATCTGGCTTCATTCGTTCATTTTCCTGCTCTGGATCTCCCAGTCAGTATTGGCTGCTAGCTAAGAGTCCTTTTCTCCCCTTGACTTTTCAGCTATTTTCGATTTGCTCAGATCCATGCCTGGGTGACCGCTACCTTACTTTCTCAAGTAGTTCTTTGGCTGTTGATTTTTTCTGACTCTTCCTCCTCCTCCTCCTCCTCCCCACTCCTCTTGGGCAAGCTGAAATCTTGCCCACCCGTCAAAGTCCAGCCTCCTCTAGAAAATATTACCTGATTTCTCTAACCAGAAGTGCTTTCCTTGGAAGGCTCATAATACTTTAATTGTAACTCTCAGCTACATTTGTCATTATAGAGAGGCAGACTGGTGTAGTGGACAGAGAAGTCCTGACCTATAGTATGGGAGATCTGGGCTCAAGCTTTGCCTCTGATACACACTGGCTGTATGATGGTAGGCAAATCACTTAATCTTTCAGTTTCTTGGGCAGTTCTCTGAGATATGTAAGAAAGTGCATGGAGGTGGGAAAGCCTGAAATCTGTGAATGGGTGGGAAGGGGGGAGAGGGGAATGAGATGGTGAGTAGCCATCAAAGGTGTTCCCACACTGGGAACTTCCCGTCATTATGATATCAAACGGCTTGTTATTTTGTGTACCTCGTCTCCCCTACTGGATTATACATTTCCTGATCCCAGGGACTTGATCTTATTCATCATTACAGGACCCTCCCAGGGTCCTGCCTGACTACTGGAAGTGCTCAGGATTTATTGAATTAGTTTAATTGGGTTGAATTGCTAGAAAAGTAACACCATGTTGGGTGAGGCATTAAGAGGCACGGTATATAGAACAAAGGAGGAGGGAGTATTGCTGACCTCTGCCTGGGGCGGGGGGTGGGGGAGGGTTGCCTATGACTCACTCCTGAAGGCTGTGATCCTTTGGTTCTTGGGAAGTGTTACCTGGGATCAGAGGCCTGAGAAAAACCTCTTCCCACACTGTCATTACCCAGAGCTTTGCCAAAAGAAGATTCTGAGCCATTGCTAGGCTCTGGGGCCAGTCAGATCTCAGGTCCCCCTTAAGCTTCAGTACATCAGTCATTCCTGGAACTGGTTGCAATCACACAGGCTTTTTGTGATAGCTAAAAATTGGAAACAAAGTGGATGCCCATCAATTGGGGAATGGCTAAACTAGTTGTGCATGAAGGTAATGGAATATTACTGCACTGTAAGAAACTATATGTGTGATGAATACAGAAAAGCATGGGGAGATCTATATGAACTGATGCAGAGTGAAGTCAGCTGAGCCAAGAAAACAATATACGCAGTGACTAAAAACAATGCAAATGGAAAGAATAATGCACCCCAAAATTCAAAGTAAGTGTAACAATATTATAAAAATCAAACAGGACTCAGATGAAGAGGTATGAGAAAGACATCCCTAATCTACTGCTTCATGGAGGTGGGAAGTCTACAGGTGTTACACATTGTATATGTTTTCAGACTTTTTCAGTGTATTGATCAGTTAGGCTGACTTTTTTTCCCCTTAACAGTCCTCTCTCCCCCCACTATTTGTTATAAGAGCTGGCTTTCTGGGAGGAGGAGGAAGGGTTACATGGGGTAACTATGGTGATGTCAGAAACAGAAAATATCAATAAAACTTAGTAAGAAATAAAGAAACCACACAGGTAGAGATGAAAGAAGGGATAGATCTGAAATTGTATAATCCTTCCTCTGGTGTCTTGCCAAATCGGTACTTGCTTATCCCAGGAAATCATGAACTCTGCCACGCAATGGGACTGGTGTGTGCGTAGAGCATGGAGTATAATGCCAAGTTTATAATGTACATGTCATAACCCACACTCTTCTAAATGGCTCTGGCAAAGATTCTTTCCGGAAGGAAAAAAAATGAATGCCAACAAATGTCACCATTCCTTATAAAACATGAACCAGAAGTTCTTTCCAACTTGAGAAAATGTCTCCAAGGGAAATGACTTATACTGTGGCATGGTGGAAAATTCACTGAACTCACAGAGTCCCAAGAGCTGAGTCTGAATCCTGGCCTTGCTAAGGAAACTTAGGCCAAAAAACAAATCCCTTCCCTGGGCCTTAGTTTTCTCATCAGTAAAGTGGGAGGTTTTTACTAGGTCCTTTACCTTTAAGGTCCCTTCCAGCTCTGGTAGTCTCTGAGCCTAATTAAAAAAATTTTGAAAGAGAATAAGAGCGTTGAACCATACTCAAGCCTGGGAAGAGCTATTCCACTTGACTCTGTGCTCCTGGAGACCATGAATAATCTTCCACGAAGGCTCTCCCTCAGGCCTGGAATGCGTTTCCTCCTTAGCTCTGCCTCCTAGAATCCCTAGCTTCCTTCACTGCATGGCTCAAAGCCATCTCTTCTATGAGGCCTTTCTAGGTCCCCTCAGCTGCTGGTGCTGCCTTCCCTCTCCCCCATCCCGATGTTACCTCATGTTTATTTCGTAGATTTTGTGTGTGTGTGTGCTTGTCATTTATCCCAATAGAATCGATGTTCTTTGAAGGTAGGGACTGATTCATTCTTTTTGTAACCTAAGCTATTTGTAACCTCAGCACTTCAGTATGGGGATAGGGCCAGTCTGGCCTTTTGTCATACCTCTCCTCTGCAGTGTTCACCTATGAACCTCTCTCAGCCTGTCCCACTGTGGGATGCCTAAATGTTCTCAAAGTCCCATCCCATTCTAAATCTACAAACCTATTTTCTGTATATTTTACTTTCTGTAGAAGATAGTACATGGTAGTCAGTTAGCAAACACTGCTGGTATATAGTAGTCAGTCAACAAACATTGCTGAAGGACTTACAATGAGCCAGACACTGTGCTAAGTTCTGAGGAAATAGAGGAAAAGGATTGGTCACAGATGAGGTTGGTTTAGAGGGTACGGATGGCCTTTGGGTTCAGAGAAGCTAGAGGGAAAAGAGGGTATATGTAGAGAATGTTGGGTTTGAAGAAGGTTGGGTTATTGGGAGGCAGAGAAAGCTTTCTGTGGAGGAGGTTGAGTGGAAAGTAGATTGTAGGAAAAGAGGTTAGGTAATTGGGCAAAAGGTGAACAAAGAGGAAGTTAGAGGCTGAGTGGAGAGGAAGTTGGACACAGATGATGGTGGGAGTTAGCTGGCATTTTAAGAAATGGGAGCCTGGAAGCCTGCTTTTTTCTCTTCTTAACCACCAATAAGCTTATAATATTTCTTTAGAAAAGAAACTAAAGCTGTATAATCAAACTCTGTTTACTAATGATATAAAAATAGCACAACTAATCAAATCAACAGAGCCATCAAAGGAATTCCCATCAATTTGCCCAACCATTTACTGTATCACTCTGTAATTTGATTGAACATTGAGTTTTCTTTTTTATGAGCAACTGATCTTTGTGAATTTCCTGCATGTTCTTGGGGTTAAGTGTTTTAGCATATAATTACTCTACATTGTGTTTCTAAATCTTCCGCAGGCTGCTCCCCATTCTTTGCGGACAATTTAATTCTCGGGTTTGTTTACCTATGATTATTAATATATTTAAATGCAATGGTAGGATTCTGGTGAATAATTTAGAGTTGATATTAAGATGTTTTGAGAGGAAATTAATGTAACCGATAAAATAAATTCTATAATTGAGAGAAACTTTAATGCTCTAAGTAAGGGTATTGCTGAGATGTTATGGAATAAAATTTAACTCAATGAGATGATTAGAAACACATTTATGCTGTGCTGGGCACCAATGTTTCTGTAAGAATACTATTTTACAATGTCAGTGATCAGGTACCCCCACCTGGTCCTGGGTCAGGTACTCTAAGTTCTTCTTCTTCTGATGTCTCATTAGGGCTAGATTTGATCCTGGGTTCACGAAGCCAGGCCAGGGAAGTCAGCCGAAGCTTTGACAGCTTCTGCCAAACTGTAAAAGCGTGAGTATGGGCCCAGTGATGAATGCTGTGTCTGTCACTTAAGGATCAACTTAGCTAAATTTAGGGAAGCTCACCCCCCAGCAACTTATCAATACTGTCAATGAAGTACCACAGGGATTGATCTCTGTGTTGGTATAGGGAGGACTCATTAAGATGAAATCATAGTTGTTAACTTACTGCAGCCAACAACCAGGAGAACTACTATCATTTCCTATGCAATCATTCCTATATAATATAGAGTCAGATTCTCCTTAGAGAGTAGCTATAGTAGCGACACCTGGGGAATGATGCAGTAACTGGGCACTTCAGGACCTGGGAGAGAGCACTTCACATTTCTGGGGGATGTCTTACGGTTTATGAATCACCAGACCTAATCATGACAGTGGCCAGAAATGTCTATTGCCCACAGCCTTACAGAAATATCAGACCTATTTAACTCAGATTCACGGTACTTTGAGGGTAATTATTTCTTTTAATTAGCAGCTCTGAGCCCCCATCAGTGTGCTTCCTTATATCATACCAGGCCAGATATACATGAATTCAAAGCAAAGGGAATTTAAATAAACAGAATAGCAATGTAATAATGAGGAATTAAATCATATATTAAATAATTGTGACACCTATCCCCAAATGACCTCCATTGCCTCCCATGACTCTTAGGAGCTCTAACCCTGGTGTCCCACTAATTCCTGTCTCTTTAATGCAGAAGGATTATATATTTGCTCTTTTATGGGAAGATGTTAGCAAAACTCAGGATTATAGATCTAGATTTGGAAGGGACCTCAGAAACTCTTATTTTACAGATGAGGAAAGGATTTTAGGTGACCTATTCAAGGTCACATGGGTAGTGTCAGCGATGGGATATATCCTCTGACTTCAGAATCAGTGATCTTTTTCCTGTACCATGCATAGGTGTAGGCTTGGAAGTACTAGTTTTATTGGCATGACAACCAGAGGGCAGTACAGAGATCGCTGTTGATTTATCTTGGCTCAGCAGAATCAGTCTAGGCTGTGCTGATTTTCCTGGCACTGTAGACACCTCTTCTGGATACCCTAGACATGGCTGCCATTTTTCCCATTCCTTTCATCACCGTCACAGCAGCCCCATGCCAGCCTACCTCTTTAGACACTCCAGCCTTTTAATCTTCATGCATTAAAAATGTGCCTCTCCAACCAAAGTCTGTGCTATGTGATATTATCTTCTACAGAGCCTGTGCACAAGCTTCTGGGAAACTTAGTTTGTCAAGTTTTCCCTAATGAATGACTCTTCTCTCAGTTTTCAGCATTGTGGTAACATGATGCCTGTTCATTTCTGTATGTAAAGTCTGTACCTTTTCATACTTCGTTTTTATTCAGCATCAGTTGGTACCAAAGAAATTGATCTCACTGGCCAGGGTCAACCTTGGTTTTCTGGTTTACATCTCAGTCCTTCTGCTCTATGACTTTGGGCAAGTTAATGATCCTTTCTGTGTGCTATAGAAAAGCTGCTGGTAGTTAGCACGTGCACAGTGCTTTAAGATTTGAAAGTGCTTTACAAATGTGCTTGACTCTCACAACAACCTTGGAGGGTAGGTAACGCTATTATCCCCATTTTACGGATGAGGAAACCGGGGCAAACAGAGGTTAAGTGATTTGCCCAGTGTTTTAGGGAAGATTTGACCTCAGGTCTTTCTGATTCCAGGCCCCCGTGTTCTTACACACTATGCCACTAGCTATCTCATCGAGCACGACCTTTGTTTCTAACCAGTCATGAAGTCCTATCAATTCTACCCCTATAATCTCTCTTAAAGTGTAGAGTTACAGCTGCAAGGGATCTTAGAGGCATTTTAGTCCAAACCCCAAATCCATCTTCTTATCTCTATTTCAATTGCTGCAAGTCAATCAGTCAAGAAACATTTATTAAGCACCTACTATGTGCCGGGCACTGTGCTAAGCATTGGAGATGTAAAGAAAGGCAAAAGATAGTCCCTGCTCTTAAGGAGCTCACAATAATCTAAGGGGGGAAACAACCTACAAACAACTAATTATAACACAGATATATACAGGATAAATTGGGAGGCACTACATTGATGGGATTAAGAAAGGCTTCTCGTGGAAGATGGTAGATGGCATTAGAAGGAAGCCAGAGAAGCAATGAGGTGGGAATGAGAGGAGAGAGACATGGGAAACAGCCAACGAAAATGCAAAAGATGAAGTGCCTTGTGCAAGAAATGGAAAGGAGGCCAGTGTCTGAAACCCAGAGTATGTGAAGGTGAGTAAGGTGGAAGTAGACTGGAAAGTTAGGAGGGGGCCAGGTTGGAAAGGGATTTTATATTTGATTCTGGGGATGATAGGAAGTCACTGGAGTTTGTTCAATGGGGGTGTCTGTGACACAGTTAGACCTGGTGGGTAAGAAGATTAACTTGACAGCTGAGTGGAATTTGGACGGGGGTTGGGAGAGACTTGAAGCAGGGATACCAACCAGCAGACTATTGCAACAGTCCAGGCATGAGGTGACAAGAACCTACCAGGGTGATGGCAGGGTCAGAGGAGAGAAGGGAGCATATGTGAGATACTATGAAGGGAAAATTGACAGGCCTTGGTAATAGATTGGATATGAGGGGTGGGAGAGAGTGGGGAGTCTAGGATGACACCTAAGTTGTGAGCCTGGTGGGCAGAAGGGTGTTGGTGCCCTTGAGAGTATTAGGGAAGTTAGGAAGTGGGAAGGGTTAGTTTTTGGCAAAAGACAACGAATTCCGTTTTGGACACATTGAGTTTAGGATGTCTATGGGGCATTCCAACTGTCTAATGGGCAGTTGGAAATGAGAGACTGTAGGTCGGTAGAAAGATTAGGGTTGGATAAGAAGATCTGAGAGCATCAGCAGAAAGATAATTGAATACATGGGAACTGATGAGATTACCAAGTGTAGTAGTATAGAGGGAGAAGAGAAGAGGGCCCAGGACTGAGCCTTGGGAGACACCATCATCAGGTGTTCCCAGTGTGATGCTAGTGTATGGATGACTTACTGGATGGCCAGTAAGTTTCCCAATCTTGGCATTTCATCTCCCATCTATGTTCCTTTGCACAGACTTTGCTCCATGCCAGTAATTCCCTCCCTTCTTTCTTCTGCCTCTTGGAATTTTTAACTCAAGACCTAGTATAATTGCCACCATCTGCGTGAAACCTCTCTTAATTCTATCAATTGTTAGTGATTTCTCTATTACTCAAATTACTTTGTAGTTACTTATCTGTTTGCTGGTATCTTCTCTTCCTCCCCCAATCCATGTATAATTCATGCTCCCTGAGGGCAGGAACTGTTTCATTTCTGTCTTGTGTTCCTAGCTGTCTGTATATGACAGCAACAAGGATGAGAAGAGGGTGTATAAATAGATCCCATGGGCCTCAACAGAGGAAATTAAGAGGTGGTGTTAGATGGGGGTAGCAGGAGAGAGAAAGGTGACACTCCCCCTCCCCCACTTCCCTTTCTCATAAATAGGGGAGAGTGGGAGGAATAGACTCATATAGAAAATATTGTGAGAAAGTGTTCTAATGGGAGAACAGTTTCAGTTCAAATAAGGATGGAAAGTGGCTATCATTCAAAAAATTAAAGGGTGGGGAGGTAGTAAAGTTATGTGTCAACACTAGGGCTGGAGAAGTGGCAGGCTCAATTAGCAGAGATGGGGAGGGGACATTTCACAGTTGATATGGTTGGACAACATTGCATAAACTTGTAGTAGAATGGTACTTGGATGTTCAAAGAGAAGAAAGGGACATTATTAGTTGGCAGATTTCTCTTGACTGACCAGTACTTGTGACTTCAGGAAATGCGGATTATTCATAAAGAGTGAAGACCCAGATATACTCATAGAACTAGGGAAAGGTGCTGTAGCATCACTTGGGTTTTCTAAGGAGAAATTTCTCTGCTGGGATAGTTGTTGAATCTCTTTGCAAGTGAAGGACTTATCAGGGAGGCATCCAGGGAAGACTGTGCCTTGCCAGTGAGACTCTTCTTACAAATAAATGTCTATTTTATACATACTACGTAAGCCTCATGAACTTTAGAATCTTAGATCTTTCTTTAAAAACAGGAGCATCGATTTATTAAGCATATATAGTTAGAATATATACTGATCATACTGGGGAGGTTTCAGCTCAAAGACAAATATTCAGATCATTGTTCATCAAAATAACTAGTGATCAAACAGTCAATCAATATACATTTATTGACCACCTACTATGCACCAGGTGCTGAAATAATTTTGCATTAGGACCTCAGCTTTAAGAGCATCTAATAGTCACAGATTATTACACATACACATCACATGCAGGTGGAGAAGATTCACATCACATAAGGAAGATGACAAGGCTTTGGTTCATGAAGGAGAAGGCACACACACAAATGGAATATTGGGGACAGAAGCAGAGGATGGAAATTACAGTGAAAGTACCTTTAGAAATATAGGGCAGAGCAGCAAAGGTACCTTCTCCACTGGACAATTTTTACTGTGATAGATTGTAGAAAAAGCAAGACAGAAAAAAACAAGAGTGGTTCGGAGCCTCAGATAAAGAGTGTGTGTGTGTGTGTGTGTGTGTGTGTGTGTGTGTGTGTGTGTGTGTGTGTGCATGTGTGTAAGATGGAGACAGAGAGTGGGGAGGAGAGAGATGCCTCTATTCTTCAGCATGTATAGATTTTTTTCTAACTTTAGGATACATAGATGTCATTGTTGACCCATACTTTCACATGACAAGGAGTCTTTATTTTTATCATATCACTTTCCATTTCAGTCTGGACATACAAACATTTGTTTCTTCTCTGCACAGACAAGTGAGATAGCTGCCCCACAGATCATTGGTTATTCAGCACTTAGAATCTTCTTTAAGCCTCAGCCTAATTTACTGGAGAAGAGGTTGGGGCACGAAGAACCCTCATGGAATCTCCTGCAGAGTGTATTCTATCAAGCTTTCAACTGGGAATTGACTGCATCATTTTTCTGGAGACTGCTTCTTTTTAATCCTCTTTGTAGCTGCATAAAGGTTGGTTACAGAACTGTTAATTCATACAGTGCCTTCGAACTAACCAAGAGGTATGATATAGTTAGATCTGTGTTCAATCAGGGAGGGGTCTTCCCTTTTCAAAGGAAGATAAACAATTGGATCTTAAGCCTTGCTGTTATCTTTGTGAAGACATTTTTCTAACCTTTCCCACTGATTGTTTATGACTACCAAGAATGGATGCAACATTGAAATGTCATTGCAGTTCCAGTGTGCCTTTTAAGAGCATTCCATGATGTAGCCTACTGACATTCCATGTGTCCCATCTGTTGCCTTGTGAGCCAGCTTGATGCAGTGGAAAGACTTCCTCATTTGGAGACTGAGGATCTGGGTTGGAATCTTGTCTCTGCCACTTACTTCCTGAGTGACCTTGGGCAACTCTTTGGGCCTTAATTCCTCATTTGTAAAACAGGAGGGTTGGATGAAGCTTCTGAGGTTCTTTCCAGTTCTGGATTTGGTATCCTACTATCTTTAATGTGGCAAGGAATCAATCAATCAAAAACATTTATTAAGCTCTTACAAGTCCTTGTACTAAGAACTTCTAGCATTGCTTTGGAGGCATCCTATGGTATATGTTGGCCAGCCTTGGTTAATGTGATGGGGCAACTAAATGATCTCCTGGGGGATTGGAGGAGGGAGCAAGCTTAGTTCCAGGAAGAATATGCTGAATGCCATTAGTGTAACAGGAGATTCCTGAGTCCATGCATCTGGGAGTCAGTTAGAGATTCATTTCCCTCTTCTTCTCCAAAGGGTGGCAATACCAGGATTGCTATATCTATGTTTCAGATGTAACATGCCTGGTTATGCAACTCATTACCACCATTGGGTCTGGATTGACCAGCACATCAGGAATCAATTAGGAAAGCAGGGGGTCCTTAGGATTGGACAGAGGGAGGCCAACTGGATATGTAGGTCAGTGAAAATAGCACTAACTCTAGAGTCAGAGGACCCGGGTTCAAATCTAACCTCTGACACGCCTATGTAAACTTGAGAAAATCACTTAGCCTCCCCTAGATCTCAGCTTATCTGTTTGTAATGTGAGGATTATATTAGATAGTCTCTGTTCATTCTGTCTCTATATCTATCAGGGAGCCCAGGGGGAAGCACTGCTGGTTTCACCAGGGTCAACACCAGCAATGTAGGGACCATGGTAACCGAAGCCAGTGATGCAGATAGTCACCAATTAGGAGGCCAGGAAGTAGAAGGGAAAGAAAAAGCATCTTGCCTGATCTAGCCTTAGGGAGCATTTACCTGGGGTCAGGCTCTTGGACAAATTGTCAGGATAAACCCTTATTTATCCCAAAGCTTCAACAAATGCTATTGCCCGAAGCTTAATGAAGAAGTGGGATGTACCCCTCATGAAAAAGATCTGCTAACCGCTAACAGTTAAAAGGACACCCCCAAGGAGGGGAATTGGTGTGTCCAGAAACCACTTTGTTGAGTTGACAGAAGGAAAAATAACCTGTTTTAGGGGGTTGGTCAATGTGACCCCCACAGGGGTAGAATTTCTACCACTGCAGCTTGAGGCACCATAATCCCAATGTTGATTGGAGCTCAAGTTGAAATACAATGTTTTCCCTGAGTCTGGTTCACCAGTGCAGCAAGACTGCTATCCCTACTGAGTAAGAGTTGGAGCTGGGAGACAACTCAGAGAAGAGCCAATGAATAGAATTTTCGCTGTGAGCAGGGCAGTCAAGGGACCTTGTTTACAAATGTAATGGAGGAGAAACCCCAACACACAAGACTCTAAAACTCAAACCTCTACACTAAATGGGGAAGCCATGGAAAGGAAGGATGGTATAGGAGCTAGCAGTCTATACTCCTTCCTCCCTGGCTCCAGCAGAGCCTTCAAAGTACAGAGAGGGCAGAGGGGATAATTGGAGTGGTCATTAGCCCCAACCAGGCTTTTAAGAGGTTGGGTAGTGCTGAGACGTGCAGTGCTGGCTTTTAGTTATGTGGAAAAGTGGACAATAAGTGAGGTAGGCAATCAACATAGACACTTGTAAAGACATTGGCAACCACCTGCCGTTCCAATGAAAGGAGGAAGGATGTCCGTGCTTTTGCCAGTATGAGTAAATTCTCCTCAGGTACATTAAAAGAGGCCAAATAACACTTTCTCCTAGGGAGGGCAAAGGAGGGGGATGAAGGCTATGAGAAGGAGGAGTAGAAAGGGCCAGGCTTTTAACAATATTATTAGAGATGCTGGTCTAGAACAGGGATTCTTCATTGCTTTGGACCTCTCTAGGTGAAGCCTGTGGACCCCTTCTCAGAATAATGTTTTTAAATAATTAAAGCTTTAGCTTAGTGGAAACAAAGTTCACAGAACCTCTGAAATCTCTCCATGGACCTCTTGGGGATTAGATTAAGGATACCTGGTCTAGAGGAAACAGCTAGTTTATTTATCACTGAGGCTAAGGAAAACAATGGTGCTGGTGCAGTTAGTTTGCGGGGTTTTATTGTTGTGTGGAATCACTTGATATTTAAGGAAGAAGAAAAGATTTTACCTTTTGCTGGCAGTTTTAACCAAGTTAGCTAGTCTTTGTGTCTTTGGGTAGTTTGGATTATTTATAGAATGAAAGGCAGAACCCATAAGCCTCTAAGACTTGGTCAGGGTGTAGTTGCCTCATCTATGATTCCAGAGGAGACATTTTCCTCATGTGTATATGTGTTTGTGTTTCTTTAAATAGCATGGAGGCAGTCAAGGAATTTTTGATGTACAGGTTTGTTCTGTATCTTCCCCATCACTCTAAGGCAAAGAATATTCAAAACAGTAATGGAGTTTGTTAAGTATTGAGTGGAGGTTCCAAAAAGTGTGACAGATTAGAATAGGAGAAAGGGTTTCTAGGGTTGGAGTGGATCGGAGAGGTGATGGGCTGATTAGAATAGGAGTTAGGGGTTTGGCCTGACTCCAAAGAAGAGATAAGAAAATGCTCTCTTTCCCTTCTTTGCAGAGGTGGAGGATTATGGGTGTGCAACATTGCATTCACTATCAGACTCAGTTGATGTGTTAGTTTTGCTGAAATCATATTCCTTTTAATATTCCTTTGAGGGATGGTCTCTGGGGATTGGAGGAGAAGAAGACATATTTGCAAATGAAGATGATAGAGATTAGATAAAGCTTTTATTAAATACTTACTATGTGCCAATAAATGTAAAAAACAAAGGGTATTAATACAAATTTTTCAAAAACAAAAAAGAGTTGAAGTAGGGAAGAGGTAGTATGGACATGCCACTTTTACCTAAGGTGCTGAGACTGGACAGATTGGATTTGAGGCCAGTTTTGATGGAGAACTTACCAAATCAATCCATCCCAGACTTCCAAACAGAATTTGAACATTGGTGTTTTGGTATGAGCTTCTATGATACAATAATAATAATAACAATAATAACTTGTGTCTATAAGGGCAGCTAGGTGGTGCAGTGGAGAGAGTGTCAGGCCTGAAGTCAGGAAGACTCATTTACCTCAGCTCAAATCCAGCCTCAGTCATTTACTAGCTGTGTGAGTCACCTAATCCTGTTTGCCTCAGTTTCCTCATCTGTAAAATGAACCAGAGAAGGAAATGGCAAACCACTCCAGTATCTTTGCAAAGAAAACCCCAAATGGGGTCATGAAGAGTCAAACACAACTGAAAAATGACTGAACCATAACAATAAAAAAGTGTCTATAATGCTTAAAGTTTTACCCAATGCTTTTCTTACAACAACCCTGTAAAACAGGTAGTATATGTGTTATTTCCTGAAATTACAGATGAGAGTATGGAAGCTTAGGGAAGTTGGGTGACTTGCATGCAAAGCCAGATTTTGAACTCTGACTTCCTAACTACAAGTACAGGGTTCTATTACAGTGCCCTCTTACTGGGCAGCTAGGTGGTGCAGTGGAGAGACTGCCTAGCATGAGGTCAGTGTGTGGGATAGCGACCCCAACCCAAATTAGACTCAGAGACTTCTCAAGGTGGAAAGCAAAGGTTACCTTTATTACAATCTCGCGAGATGGCTGTCTGCTCCTTCCACACACGTGGAGAGAGAGGGAGACCCAGTAACAGGGGCTACCTTATGAAAGCAAATCTCCACCTACCATGCAAACAAGTTTCCACCCACCACTATCCCTTACCCCTTAACTGGGGGTGGGCTTACATTCTAACTGGGAGGTGGGGCTTACATTCCAGGTGAGAAATTCAAAGACAAGGAAAGAGGCCGGAAGCCAAGGGCAAACGGCTCAGGTTGGGGGTGGGGCAGGGCTTATTCTTTCTGTTAAGTGCTTAAAAACAGGGTCTGAGTGGGGGAGGATTTTGAAAGTAGTAATCAAGAATTATTTGACCCTTTGAGGAACCTTCACTTCTGAGAGTTCATTTCTCACACTACCTTCTGAACTCATTACCTTAATTACACTGAGAAATCTTCACTGGGACATCCCATTCATTAGGAAGTCTCATCTTCCTGAGATCAACTCTGGCCTCGGACACTTGCCCAGTGTGACCCTGGGCAAGTCATTTAATCTGTTTGCCTTAATTCCTTATCTGTAAAATGAACTGGAGAAGAAAATGGCAAATCACTCCAGTATCTCTGTGAGGAAACCCCAAATGGGGTCATGAAGAGTCAGACGTGACTGAAGTAATTGAACAACAACGTCTCTTACTTCCACAGGTATCCTATTCTTTGTTCCTTTATTAAGGAAGGTGTGTTACAAGTTCCAGGTAGGGGAGTGGCAATGGGCAGAAAAACAGAGGGAAACTCATTGAAGGGGTAAAGATGGGTTATAAATGCACCAAGAGCTAATTCTTTTGGCCAGATGCTGTTTACTCATGCAAAGACTAGATACAAACACATTAGAACAATTCCAGTAGTGTATGTAAAGGACCTTCATCCAAGGTCTTGAGAAAATTAGTCCTCGATCAACACCAAGCACAGATCCAGGAGCTCAGCAAGCACCAGGAGTTCCTTCCTGGGAGAGACCCCTCTGGTGGGCTGCCATGATTAGAGAGGGCTTCTGAGGGGCGGGAGCAGGTGGGGCTAAGAGGTTGGGACTTGAGATGGACATTAAAGCACGAGACGATTTGGAGAGGTGGAGAGGAAAGGAAACTCCAGATACGTGAAGTAGCCCAAGAAAGGACAGAAGAACACGGTCTCTGTAGGGAATGGTGAATTGTCCAGTTTGACTGGAACACAGGCTATTTGGAAGAAAATAGTGGGAGACAGGGCTAGAAGGATAGTATGGGTCAAGAATGTGGCGTGGGCCTTGAGTCATAGACTAAGGTGTTAGGGCTCTATCCTGTTAGCAGTGGAGAGCCATTGACTCTTTCTGAGCAAGGGAGTACACAGAACTTTATACCTATTGAAGCTATACAAAGCGGGGAATAGTCTTGCGGCTAGGAGTTCAGGGTTAAATTTTAATAAATAACTGTTGCTAATGGGCTTATCAAAACTCTGATCTTCAGGCACTCAGGCACTGAGTATTTAAGATAAGCATTTCATGGAAAGTAGACATAAGATAGTTTTTCAGGCACACTTTGAAATTCTTTCTACTTCCTAGCCCTGAGATCAGACCTTCTTTTAAGAGACACCTAGCCCTTCATCTCCCAATTAAGAAGTAGATTGAATATGTATGGCTTCTGTGAGACTTCTGTGAGGTAAGAGTTCAAATTAACCTCTGTGATTCCATTTCCTCATCTATAAAATGAGGTGGAGAGTAGACTGATGCCTAGAAGGTCACTTTCAACTTTAAATCTCTGTTCTTCCCTGCATCTCCATTTCTGTTACTAGCACCACTGTTAATTTTGGAATCATCTTTCCTTCTCCTTCATATCCATTTACTTGGAAGTGTCCTGTGGATTCTACCTTCCCAGTCTCTCTAACATGGACCTCATGTCTTCTTGCCTGTATCGTTATAATAGACAGGTCCTAATTGGTCTTCCGGATTCTAAACTCTTACCCTTCAAGTTCATCTTCCACATCCCTGACTCAATAATTATCTGGTAAACTACTTCAATCACCATCTTTTCCTATCCTATATGTCCTCAGTATTTACCAGATAAAGTTTTTAAACTCCTGACTCTGACATTTGAGGCCCTCCATAATCCAATACATCGGTTCATCCTTATCTCAAACTATTCCCTTCCTATGGGCCATGAGCTGCCTGGACAATCTTTGTTAGTTTGGGATGAGATCCTTAAGAAGCTGAAGGGTTTTGAAATAATTTCAGGGATTGAAAAGCATGAGAAGGTTGGAGCCAGATTGACTATGAGGTGGGGGGGACGGGTGCACTCACCCCTGATTAGATCCGAAGCCCAGAACCCTGAGATTGAGTGGATTCCTTTTCTCACCTAAAGGGCTGCTTTTTTTAAAAAATAAACTTTCGTTTTCCTTTATCAGGCCTGATGCATCATTCTAAACTGTTAAAAGGGGTGAGAACCTTCCCACACAGAAGCAAACCAAATTTATATGCAAAGTGTGCCTAGTCTTGAATAATTAAGTTAATTTACATGTTCAAATGAGCCTTAGAGCTGCTCTTGTCAGAGATAGGGTGGGGGTGTGAAAGAACTGGGCAGTGTCCTCCACCTCCCCTCAGCTGGTGCCAACAGAGCCTCAAAGGCCCACCGGGCTCCCCTCTATGGTTCCCTACTCTTCACCCTCTCCATGTCTTTTTTTAAGAACATGCCACTATTATGATCTGGTAAGCACCTTATATCAACCACTTCAACACTAAACTCTTTGCTAACTTCTGAGGGGTCCTGACCAGTATCTCCATAGCAGGATGCCAGCCTTAGTCCAGGGGGGAGCTGGCTCTAGGGAAAGAAGCCTAGACAAAAAGGTTGTCTCACAAATTAAGGTTTTTCTCCTTGGGAGTCTAACACTGCAGAGCCCATGGGGTTAGAACTCCAAACGCATCCAGAAGATGTGGCCTTCTGATTGACCACAGTCCCTCTAGGCTTCGGGCTGGATCAGAGCATCCCAAATCGTCAGGATATTTGGACTGGACTCTACTAAGCCAGTTTCATACCCTGAAGTTTCCACCCTAGGGGGAGGAAGTGATGGTACCCTGTCTGAACAGCAGAGAACAATAGGCATGCTAATTGTTAGGCAGGGGATCCCTGTAAACACAACTGTTCTGCTAGAGCCCTTTTACCCACCAGAACTGCTGATCTCAGATCCCTTGATTATCTATCTTGTCCTAGCCCTCTTATTATGTTTGAACTGAGCTGTCTTCCACATGGGCAAATTTACAATAGATCCACCTGAGAAACTGTTTCACCTTATTCTCCTTAAAATTAAACAAAAAATCCTTCCCTGTCTTCTCCAAACGTTTTTTCAAAAGAAAATTATTGATGCTGTTTGTTTTAATGTGTGAGTTTTTATGCCCAGTATACTTATCTCTCACATTAATCTCTCCCTCATAACAAAGAAAAATGATTAGGAAAAACCAACTGACAATGTGATTATATCATCATGCACCATTCTACATCTTTAGTCCCCTACTTCTATTTAGAAGAGGGGTATTGGGGGCAACTAGATGGCACAGTGGATAGAGCACCGGCCCTGAAGTCAGGATGACCTGAGTTCAAATCTTGCCTTAGACCAAGCACTTGACACTTACTAGCTGTGTGACCCTGGGCAAGTCAATTAACCTCAACTGCCTAAAAAAACAAAAACAAAAACAGAAGAGGGGTATTGGTTTCTTCTTCTGTTCTCTTGGACTGTGATTGGTCAGTACAATTAATCAATATTTCTTGGCCTGTCCTCTTACCATGTCAGGATGCCTGACCAGCTGAGCCTTGTTCCTCCTTATGCTATGTAAGGATATAGAAATGCCAGCACCTGGTCCCTCCTACAAGTACCTAGTGCTGAGGCACCTCCTGATGTAGGGCAGAGTTGACTCTTCCTTTTCCACTGTGACTCTCTTAGCATCTTTCTCTTCTCTTATTCTCCCCACGTCCTCAGCCCCCTCACTGAAAACCCCATCATTCTCAGGGTGAGAAAGCCAGCAGCGATTCTCCACTACACCTCCAGGGACTGAGGGAAGAGTCGGGGGCAAGTTCTGTTACATGCGTCGTTGGAGTGGATGTCAACCAAGTTCGGGCTACATTAATCAGCATTCTAGATAGTCTGATTTTGGAACAGTGTGCATGGGATTTTTAAAACTAGAAGGCATCTTAAAGATCATTTAGTCTAGCAACATCATTTCATAGGTGAAGAAACTCCACAAAGTCTAGAGGTTCAGTGATTTGACCATGGTCACACTGGTAGCAGGAGCTGAGGTGGGATCACAGGATCATAAAATTAGGGCTGGAAGGGACCCTCGGGAGTCCACTCTCATCTTACAGATGAGGAAAGTGAAACCCAGAGAAGCTGTGTCTGCTTGTCTTACCCCCAATTAGAAAATGAACTCCTTGAAGGTAGAGACTTAATTTTTGTCTCCACTGCCTGCCACAATGCCAGGCACAAAGTGGATGCTTAGTCAATACTTTTCCGTCAATTGATTACTGAAGGTCACGTAGGTAGTAAGTAGTAGGGGTGGGCTTTGAACTCCTGCTCTCCGAATCCAGTATTTTAATAGTGTACCACATGTTACTTAGCTTGTTGATAGGAATGGAGCTTGGGACTTAGCCACTGGGAGAGCTGAGCTTATGCTAAGCTTTTTTTCCAGCCTCCATACTGCCCCCCCTACACAGGGAAGAGGTTCAGAAGACTGAAGAGGGGACCAGAGCAGAAAGAACCCTGAGGCTCAGAGAGCTGAGAGTATGTGGAGCCCAAAGTGCCTCTAAATTAGAATCACAAAACCTCAGGACCTCAAAGCTGGAAGGATTCTAGGGGTCATTCAGGTCAAATAGCACCTGACCATAAATCCCTTCTACAACAGAGGTGAGGTGCACACCCAACAGTCCTGAGGGCAGCTTGAACCAGATTAAAATGCAGTTGGGAAATAGTCAACAAAATAAATAAAAATGCAATAAAACATAGATGACATTACGTTGTAAAGCTGTTAACATGCAGCCAGCAGGGCCATTGATGAATGGCTTAGTGGTCCTTGTTTCTAGTTGAGTTTGACACCACAGGTCTACACTATTCTTGAGAGGTGGTCATCTAACCTGCACAAGAACGTTCCTAGCAATGGAGAGCTCAGTGCCAACCACTTAGGCGGTTCTAATTGTTAAGGAGGTTGTTCTTCTAGTGAGCTGAAACCCAATTCTCTGAAAACTGAACCCATTTTTGCCCAGGACAGCCAAGCAGAACAAGTCTAATCCATCTTCCAAATTCTAGTCTTTCAAATACTTGAAGATAGAAGTCCTGAGGCAGCTAGGTGGCTGTGGTGCTCTGGCCCTGGAGTCAGGAGGACCTGAGTTCAAATCAGGCCTCAAGCCAAACACTTGACACTTATTAGCTGTGTGACCCTGGGCAAGTCACTTAACCCCGATTGCCTAAAAAAAAAGAGAGAAAAAAAGATAAAAATCCTATTGCTGTTATGTCTTTTATGAAGTAGGCTAAACATTCCAAGTTCTTTCTCAGTCTCTTTCTATGATCCGATTTCAAGTATTTTCACCATTCTACTAATTCTCTCAATGTTTTTCAGCTTGTTAGTATTAATTTATTGTAAAATGTGGGAGCCATACCAGGGTTTGTGGGGCTTATTGGACAGGTAAAGAGACTTGTTTGGACTGTTTATAAACTCATTGCTTTTTTGTTATTGTTGATGAATGAAGTGAAATCTTTACTATTTATAATGCATTGTTGACTAGAGCACTCACATGGGAGTTGAGGGTCCCTTTTATCTTTTCTGAAGACCTGTAGGAGACAAATTCTGATCTTCTGAGAGGAATACTGTGTGAGAACAATAGAACCAAATTCTGATGTGCCCAGGAGAAAGCCTGGATGGAGATAGGAGCCAAAGAGTGATTTATGAGAAGGTTTCAGGATTGAAAGCAGTCCTTGAATATTCAGAACCTTTTATTCTGGGCTCTAGGCTATATATAAATTGTTGAAATTTAGATATCTAGCTTATTCTAGAGCAAGCCATGCTGACTCATAGTGATGACCACTTTCCTTTCTAAGGGTTTGAAACTTACTCCTTTAATAATGTGTGGTAGAATTTTTCCAGGAATCGAAGTCAAATTCAAAGTTTGCACTTTCCTGTTTTTGAAAATGTGGGTATTTGTCTCTAGCTCTATGGCACCTCTCCCATTCCACATGATTTTTCTAAGATCCTTAATAGCAACTTATTAATCATGCCTGCCATTTCAGTTAGCAGCCTGGGAAGGCTGACTTGGACTCATTGAGGGCATCGAGATACTCTCTTACCAACTACTCACTCATATTGGGTTTCGATTCTCTACTAACTATTTGCTTTACCCTTCTCCTGTGCAGATCATGCTTGCAGTGGGGAGAAAAGTAAAACAGAACAAAAAGGATCCAGCAGTACTGCCTTATAGTCATTATCCATTGTCATTAGACAATGTCTCAACTGTCCCATCCAAATTAGCAGTGGTCCTATCCAAGGTGGTTACATGAGGTAGTAAATGGAGTGCTATGACTGGATTCAGGAAGACCTAAGTTAAAATCTGGACACAAAATACTTACTAGCTGTGTGACCCTGGACAAGTCACTTAATAGCTATCTGCCTCAGTTTCCTTAACTGCAAAATGGAGATCATAACAACACAAAGCGCTTGGCACAGTGCCTGAGACAAAGTAGGCGCTTAATAAATTCTCGTTTCCCTCTCCATCTTACATTTTTTTCCCTTCTCCTCTAACGACAACAACAACAACAATGTTGTCTTTAGCATTCATCATAAACAAGCTTTAGCTCTTCTGGAACTTGCTATATGACCACTAAGGTCCCTGTCTGTATATGAGATTCGATAGGTCTGTGATTGATTTAATGTTTAATGAGATGCCTTAAAATATCCTTTGTGCATTTTGGGGCATCTAGGCACCACCATTGCTGAAATGTGAGATATTCCATCAGTAAGTAGAAGGGTAAAGTAGTGAGCTCTCTATCACTGATGGTCTTCAAAAGAATACCATATGACATCCTGTCCAGGATGTTGGAGATTTATGTATAGATACAATTTGGACAAGATGGCCCCTGAAGCATCGTCCATCTCTCAGATGCTGTGGTTCTATGACTTAAGATCATCGTGACAAACATCAGCTTCTCAATGGGACTGTAATGCAGTGATGCTTTCAGAGGAGACTGTTGAGTGCAGGTCTATTTCCTGGGACACCGAATGGCTCCAGGTAGCTGTGTGCTCAGAGTTCTTGGCTCTTGTATTTTCTCTGTCTTTTCATCCATTCTTTGATTATCTATTGTCACCTCTCATGGGGCTCCATCCAACACATCTCCCAGGGCTTTCCTAGGAAAATTGTAGACTGCCCTAAAATACAGGAGAATGGCTGGTTATGCTAAATGTTATTATCTTCCTGGTACTTTTGGAATTTGCTGATACCCAGCACACACATGTATATATTTAGGTGCTCAAATGTAAGAATACACAGACACACAAGCATGTCCATATGCACATGGATATACACAAACACATGTAGACATATTCATGCATGAATAGTTTGGAAGATTATGTGACACAGTGGAAAGATGATTGCCTCCAGAGTCAGAGGGCCTGGGCACAAATTTCTATTCCTTGTATGACCTTGGGAAAGTCACTTAACTTCCTTTGACCTTAGTTTCCTCATCTGTACAATGAAGAATTTGTATTAGATGGTCTCTGAGATAACTTACAGCTCTAATCTACGATCCTTGCAGATAAATGTCTGAATGCATGAACACAGCTGTACATGGACCAGAAGACACAAATGTATACATATGCATCCAAATAGACATGTATTCATGGTTACATATGTACAAACAGATGCATGTTCATGTATACAAATATACATATAACCATATATAAATATACCTACATGTACATATGTATGCATACACATGCAAGATAATACTTTCACCCTGGTTCATGTCTCTACATACATATAACGCATACACATATCCACGGAATCTGTATATACATGCAGATATACAAACATTTATACATGCAAAATTTGTCTATGCCTACAAGCTCAGGCGCACATGCACGCATACTAACACACATCCCTGCCCCCTAGCCCCAGACCAACTAATTTTGTCCTCCATAGCTGGCACACATGCCCCATATGCAAATTGGGGTTTTCAGAGCCACTCAATCCTTTGTTGACTTTTATGAAGACAAACAAGCAAGTAGACACCATCATCTGGTTGGGTGGATGGGAGTTTGCTGAGATGTAATGTCAGAAACTGTTGATGCAGAATTAATACTCACTTTTACGAGTTTAGCTTATGTCATAGAGTTTAAAAAAATCCTGGTGTAAATATTCATCATGGGGCTTAATTGGTTTGATAGACTGTGGCAACATGAGCGTCGTCAGCTGCTAGCTATGTAGGTCTTCGTGTTGTTTCAAAGTCTTTATTATTATGACAGCAAAGTCTTGTTCATTAAAGTTTCACAATCCATTTTCATTAGGATGAAACTGATTCTGTAAATGAACAGTTGCTCAGAAAAAATCCAGCCCTCGCAGCAATCACCGGGGAGGTAGTGCGTCTGTATTAATTATCAGGACGATGGTGTCGATCGACGATGCTAATTGCCCCGATGGCTTGGTATTTGGGGAATTGCCATGCATTTCATGCCGGGATAATAAAAATGAATTTTTAAACAAAGAGATCTTAAAATAATATCTAATCTGTGGAGGATACCAACATCAAAGGCTCCTCTCCACGCTTTGAATTTTATCTTTGTGGTCCAAAATGTTAAAGAGGAGCCAGCTTGCAGTTGGTTCAAGTTTGCAAGAGGAAAACAAAACAGGAGTTAATTAACTGTTATTACAAACCTTTTCAACTTTAATTTGACTTTCAAATATTAGCATTTATCCATGAACTGTGCTTCTGGCTTTGACAAATTAGTTTTCACAGAACAAGTTTAATTAGCCATCATTGTGCTCCTGTGTCACTTTGCAGCACTGCAGACAATGAATGGATTAACTTATTAAAAGTCATCTGTTTAAAAGATGTTGTCGAATGTTAAAAAGGTTGGTAGAGTGGCCTGGCTTTTGCTAAGAGATGTGGGGAAGATGCCTCCAGGTTGGCATCATGGGGCCCTTGTAATGATGGGCAGCATAGCCTTCCTATCTAGCTCCTCTCCACCCAATGTACATCCATCATAATGTGTGTGCATGCGTGTGTGTGTGTGTGTGTGTGTGTGTGTATACTTGTGTAGATTCTAGGTAGAAGAATATTTGCTCCCCAAAGTTAGGGTCCAAGAAAGCAGATGGAGAGAGAAGGTACTAGATGGATAGCTTAGGATATGGAAACTGTCATCTGGTGGTCACTGCCTTCTCTGAGTTTCTATTGTAATTGTGGTCTGAGTCACACAGTTTATGATTTAACTATACATGGTCATATAGTGTTTTATTCTTGTTTCACATGTTATACAATGGGACTTTAAGATCTCTAAGAGTAGGATGATGGCCACTGACATAATTGATATCCCTGAAAGCGGGATTGTGTTTTCTCCATTATTGGTATTTTTGAAGGCGTGGCTATGACTTCCTCATTATTGGTATTCCTCAACTTCCCATGATTGATGTCCCTGAGGGCAGGGCCATAGAAGGCCATGCCTTCTCTCTACTCTGTATGTATTTATTTATGTATTGCTTTCTCCATTAGAATGTAAGCTCTTTAAGGGCAGGGACTGTGTTTTTGTCTTTCTTTGTATCCCCAAGCATTTAGCACAGTTCCTGGCACACAGCAAGCATTTACTAAATGCTTTTTTGATTGATTTATTAGCTTTCCCCATCAATAGTGGATTTTTTCCATTATTGGTGTCCCTGAGAATAGGACTATGAATTTGTCATTATTGTTGGCACTCAGTGAATTCTTGTTGACTCAGGAAGCTACCTAGAAAAAGCATCCTAGAGAGAGCAGAGCTGGATTTGAGTCTGCACCACCCATCTCCCAGGTTAGACATGGAACAAGTGTTTTATAAGCCTTAAAATCATAGAAAAGAGGGAGTTATCACCTTGTAACATAGATGTAGGGGCAAAGCCAGGCTCTCTCTCTCTCTCTTTGTCCTCTCTCCCTCTCTTTCTCTCTCTCTCTCTCTCTGTCTCTCTCCCTCTCCTCCCTCTTCCTTCCTCTCTGTCTCTCTCTCTTTCTCTCTCTGTCCACATTTACCTGTGACCAAGGATTACCTATGTTAGACGTTTCATATTAGTAGATTTATGGACCTGCTAATATTTATCCTGCAGATTAGATGATTAAAGAGAGGAGCAAATCGCTTCAAAGGAGGCAAATGGTAGAGAGCTGGCAAGGTAAATTTGACTGCAGTTAACCTTGATGGAGGCTGGTGGATTTTAATATTAATATGGAAGATTCCCTGCTATAGTCAAAGGGCATTATAGCTATCTTGAAGGAAGTTACAGAAATCATCCTCTTTCCTTGTTTATGCACTCTACCCCTCCCTGCCCAGACCAGTAGTTCTTTTATCCTTTTTCCTCCCACTCATCTGTAGCCAAATGGGTTTTAGCACCCTAGAACAGAGCTCAGCTCAGGAGCCTTTGCCTGTCAAAAGCTCAACATATCATCATGCTTGGATTTGACATCAGAAGACATGGGATCAAATCCTACCATTGCCACTGAAGACCTTTGTGTGTTTGAGGTAAGAAACCTCCAATTTCTTTGTCTCTGATTTCTCATCTGCCAAATGAGAGGGTTGGATAAGATGACCTCTAAGTGTTCTTCCAGTTCTAGATACAGTATCCTAAGATTATGATCTCAAGCTGAGAATAAGTAGAGGAGTGAATGTGCAGAAAGATTCTGAGCCCCATTTTCCAAATTGAGAAACGGAGGCCCAGAATGAGTTTGTAACTTGCCCAGGGTCATACAAAAAAAGGATTGGGAAGGTATTAAGAAGTCTTCATTTGAAAGGGTGACAATTACATGAGGGACGTCAGACTTATCCCGCTTGGGCTAGGAGGGCAAAACTTAGGAGAGTGGCTATCAGCTGCAGAGAAGTCAATTTCAACTTATTATAAGGGGGAAGGGAAGGCATTTATTTATTAAGTACCTACTGTGTGTCAGGCACTGTCTTAAGTGCTTTACAGATATTATCTTATTTGATTCTCACAGAGACCCTGTGAGGTAGGTACTATTATCAGCATCCCAATTTAACAGTTGAGGAAACTGAGGCAGGCAAAAAGTTAAGTGGCTTGTCCAGGGTCACATAACTAATACGTTTCTGAGTTAGGACTTGAGCATAAGCTTTCCTGACTCTAGATCCAGTGCTCTATCCATTGTACCTGCTTTATGACAAAACATTTCTTAACAATCGGAGCTTTCCAAAACTTGAATGGGATGACTTGAGAAGTAGTGAGCTCCTCATCTCTTGAAGTCTTCAAGCTGAGGCTACATACTCCTTTAGAAAATAGCAATTTCCCCATCTTGGGAATTCTTCAAGCAGAGGCCATTTGTTGGGCATGTCTAGGATGTTTTTCAGACATGGCTAGTCCCTTCCAGCTCTGAGATCCTAGATTCCATAGGTGTGTGTGGCATGAGAAAACCCATTAAAGATGGAAACACCAAGGGAAAGGCAATGAAGACTTGGACTGTGGAAGGACTGTGAACTACTCAAGCTTAGTCTGGGTCACGGTTCTTAACTTGGAGTCCATGAACTTGCTTTTTAAATATTTTAGTAACTTTTAACATAAATAATTTCCCTTGTGATTCTATGTATTTTTTATGCATTTTAAAACATTATTTTGAGAAGGGGTGCATAGGCTTCATCAGACTACCCAGGGGGTCTACGACCCAAAAATGGTTAAGAACCCTTGGTTTAGGGACTTCTATTCTGATATTCTGGGCAGCCAGATGGCACAGTGTGTACAGTACTGGGTTTGAAATCAGGAAGACCTGAGGTCAAATCTGGCCTCAGACACTTAATAGCTGTGTGACCCTGGACAAGTCATTTAATCCCATTTGCTTCGGTTTCCTCATCTGTAAAATGAGCTGGAAGAGGAAATGCAAACCATTCCAGTATCTTTCCTCAGAAAGCCTCAAATGGGGTCATGGAGAGTTGGACGTGTCTCAAACTACTGAACAACAACATTCTGATATTCAAAGGAAGGAGCTGATTACAAAGCAGTGTATAAATTCCTAGCTCTTGGGAGCTGTGTCAAGGAGATGATTAACAAATTTGTCAGCAGCCTGGAGTCTTCACAACTTCTGATTGTCTCTAGCTCACAGGCAGGTAGGTACGTTGGCTTTCTTCCTATAATCTGTGAAACTGGCCACTAAGTTGGGCCAGAGTGTATGCTCTACTCTTTGGGAGTTTCCTCAACCCAGCAGGTCAAGGAACATATCCTAATTGCTGCTATTATGTTGGTAAACAATCTTGTTTGCGTCATAGACGCTACACCTGCAGGGGTACTACGGCCTTGTCTGGCATTGGAAGATCCAGCATATTGTAATCTCTGCAGCTGGTAACTCTAACTTCACTGTGTCCCTGCTGCTCTGCTGTTGGGTGGTTTTTGTATGGAGGGGCGGGAGGACAGCCACCGAAGGAAATAGATTTCCACATCATTTTGCTAGATTCTTGTCTGAGAGTGTGATTCTGGGGGCTTGACTATCTCCAGTCGTGAGAATCCACTCCTAAGGAAGAGGCAGTATTCTCACGCAATCAAAATCATTAAATGCAAGGCACTGTAATTGGTAAGGTGCTAACAAAGGTCAGGATTCAGTTCTTATTTTAGGTGGTACATGGATAGAGCACTGGAAGACCTGAGTTCAAAACTTGCTTCAGATATCTATTAGCTATGTGACCCCAGGCAAGTCACTTAACCTGTCTGACTTAATTACCTCATCTGGTACCTGGTACCTGCTATAGGGATCGAATAGCACCTACTTTTCCCTGTTGTGGGATAAAATGAGACAATATTTACAAAGCGCTTTGAAAATCTTACAGTAGTATACAAATACTATATTATGCAGTCGTTTTTCAGTCATGTCTGACTCTTTGTGACCCCATTCGGGGTTTGCCTGGCAGAGATACTAGAGTAGTTTGACATTTCCTTCTCTAGTTCATTTTACAGATGAGCAAACTGAGGCAAACCGGGTTAAGTGACTTGCCCAGGGTCACACAGCTAGCAAGTGTCTGAGGCCAGATTTGGTTTTCCTGACTCCAGGTCGGGTACTCTATGCACTACGGCATCACCCAGCTGCCCTCAATGCTGCATTACTATTACTACTATTGAGATGATGGTGATAATGATGAATGAAGGTCCCTTTTGCTAGAAGTGGAGCTTAGAGGAGGTGGCTGGAGAAGACCTGGTGATTTCTTTTGCCCTCTCTATCAAGATCCTGGATTCTGGGACCTGTACTCCCAAAGTGCTCCCTGCACAACTCCTCAGGAACGACCCAGTGCCCCAGGCTGGCTCCCATGCCTTTACCGTGGGGGTACCAGACCCCAAGCAAGCCCAGGTGATGCAGTTCCTCAGCAGAGAAGCCAAGGTCAACTCTTGTCCCCCTCCTTCACCAGCGCCCATCATCGCCAATGCCCTCCAAAACCCTCCCCACCCAATTCTGCAAGAGTTCACTCCTTGTTCATTTCTGTAAACATCAACATTGCAGAATTTATTTTGATGCCCCACTATGATCCGTGCTCGAGCTGACAATAATAATGTCTAATTTATGTCTGTCATATTACCTTCCCATCTCTCTGCTTATATTATTACATAAATTAACTTAATGCGCCTGACACTCGTCTGATAATTTAAGCATTTGTTCTCCCGTCTCCTGCTCCAGCTATGCTGGTTTCCAAGTTACTGAACATGAAGCCACTTTGATACTGATCTGAAGAAACATCCGTTTCAGGGAGTCGTATGATCGTTGCAGAATATTCTTCAGAGGGGCCTCAGGAAGGTTCTGCTCCTATGGGCAGTGGGTCAGTGTGTCTGGGACAGATTTAGAGGAGAAAGGGATTTCACATATGAGGAGAGGTTAAGGGACCGGTCCCGTTGGCTAGAAAGGCTATCAGAGGCCATTGAGGCAATACACACCCTCTCCCCTGTCTGCATTCTGCAGATGAGAAAAGCAAGTTAACGGAGGAGAAGTGATTTGTCTGAGCAGCTAGTTTTGAACCCAGGAACTCCTGATTTCAAGCCTGCTGCTCCCTGTGCTGCACTGGGCTTCTGGCACTAATCTTCTGACTACGGCTGCTCAGAGGGCCAGGGAACATCATTTGAAACGGCTGGGTCTCTTACTTTAAAATTTCACATTGTTTGCTTCCCTAGTCCTAAAACGCCTCCCTGCCTCAACTCTGTCTTCCTACAATTTTCTCTGTCCTTCAAGGCTCTGTTCAAAGTACCTCCTCCAGGAAGCCTCCCCGATTGTCCAAAGTCAAACATTGTCTTTTCTTCTTCTATCCTTGCATAAGTACTGTGTTTGTAACTCCATCATGTGTTTATCACGCATATTCTTTTTAGTATCATAGATATCGCTATTGCTGTTCAGTTGTTTCAGTCATGTTTGTCTCTTCATGACCTCATTTGGGATCTTCTTGGCAAAGATACTGGAGTAGTTTGCCATTTCCTTCTCCAGCTCATTTGACATATGAGGAAACTGAGGCAAACAGGGTGAAATGACTTGCCCAGGGTCACACAGCTAGGAAGCATCCGAGGGCGGATTTGAACTCAGGTCTTCCTGACTCCAGGCCCACCTAGCTGCCCCAAGATACCTCTGCACTTGTCTTTATTTTCCCTTATTAGATTGTAAGTTCTATGAGGGCAGGATTATATCTTATTCCTGTATCTCCCAGCCCAGGGATCTTCATTGAGTACAAGTGCTCAGGAAATGCTTCCTGACTGAATTTACAGTGACATAATAGTAGGATTTCTCTGTCCTCCCCAAGGGCAATTGTCTTTTTTTTTTTTTTGCTAGGCAATGGGGTTAAGTGACTTGCCCAGGGTCACACAGCTAGTAAGTGTCAAGTGTCTGAGGCCAGATTTGAACTCAGGTATTCCTGATTCCAGGGCTGGTGATCTAGCCACTGTGCCACCTAGCTGACCCTTACTGGAGGCAATTGTTTACCAATTCTGATGGCCTCTGGCTCCCAACGTCAGGCTTTTCCTCAATTAACTCATTATGAGGCTGCGTTCTGTGCCAATCTCCCCTTGTCTGTCCCTTTGTCCCGACCATCACTGCCTAGTGCAATCCTGGGACAGTATTAATGTATTTAGTGCCAAGGTCCAAGGGTTTCACAGACCCTGTGAATCCCAAAGCTGGAAGGGACCTGGAAGGGACCCATTTGTGAAGGCTCCACAGGGCAGTGCCCAAACCACTGGGGATGGGGTCATAGGAGCTGGGTTCAAATCCCACACCTTCCCCTTGAGGGTGGCCTTGGGCAATCACATCATTTAATTTCTCTGGGCCTCAGTTTTCTCATCTGTAAAATGCTGAGGTTAGACAAAGCGGCTTATCAGGTCCCTTTCAGAAATAAACCTGTGCTCCCAGGAATGTTTCCAGGCTTTTGTTTCTTCATCTGTAAGATGTGGAGTTTAAACCAGGTGGTCTCTAAGGTTCCTCCAGTGCTAATCCTGTGATTCTTTGTGCTTCTTCTAGTGCCAAGTTCTTCACCTGTAAGTCTCAGGGTCTCATCTGTAAAATGTGGGGTTTGGACGCTGGCTTCTAACATCCTTCTCAGCTCTACGTCTGTGATCCTGACAAGTGGTCTTCCAGATTCTGGCTGAAGACCCTAGTGACAGGGATCCCATCACATTCCACTTTTGGACAGCTCCATTCCTGAGGAAGTTTGGCCCGACACAGAGCCCGAGTCTGCTTCTGTATCATCTTCCTATTCCTCTTGCTATAGATAGCTTTTGTCTCCTTCTTCCCCCCTCCCAGTTCTCCCTTTTCTAGGCTAGACATCATCAGTTCCTCAGTTCTCCCAAGCACTCTTCATGTGGCCTGGTTGTCCAGTCCTCTCCCTGTTCTGGCCTCTCTCTCTCTGCAACAAGGAGCCCTGATAAGGGAAGGCTTGGTTTGTCTGACTTCTCCAAATGGAGCCTGTGCTTCTGGCTGGGGCCCTGTCATAACACATCTGCTCCAAGTCTGTGAGAGGCATGAGTTGTTGGTACTCAAGGGAATTTTAATCAAGATGGTTTCCGTGTTAAATGTTGGCAGCTCTTTGATGAGGTGGCTTCCTGGAGCATCGGGTGGGATGCCTGTTCTTTGCACTTCATTGTCAAGAGCTGGGAAAGTTTGGGAAGTTGTTGAGGTGGAAAGATTGAAGAGACAGGAATGAAGGGTAGGAGGAGGCAAAAGGAAAAGATTGCTGCAAATATGGGAATGGAATTTTGGGGCCTTTCTCTGCTCAAGTGGCCGCTTGAAGTGGAAAGGACACGGGACCAGGAGGCAGAAAACCTGGACGTGAGAGATCTGGTCCTTCCCCTGACTCTCTGGGTGACCTTTGGGCTCAGGAACCAAAAGAAGTGGGGAACCGAAGGACATTTCAGAGAGGCAGATTTCAGCTGGATTTAAGGACAAATGGGTGCTATCCACAGGTGGAATAGGCTACTTTGGAGGTTGTAAGTTCCTCATTTCCGGAAGTCTTCAGATGGGTGCTGGGTGAACTCACAGTGGATACTGTAGAGAGAATTCATATGCAGGTCTGGGCTGGATGAAGTGAACTTAGAAATGCCTTTGAGAAATGTTTAAGCACCAGATTTCTGAAAAAACAAAAGTGTACAATACACTTTTAAGTTTAATTTGCAGTATCAACATTTTCTCCATTGCTTTCTTAAGTCTAGACAATTAAAAAAACCCCCAATCAATCAAGTCCTAACTTGTAACATTTGCCAATTTTCAAGGTGTAAACATTCACACTGAACATTTAACAATCAGCTCCCAAGAGCATAGTATGACTTGGCTCCATTACACCATTGCTCCTGGATCTTAGAGTAGTCTTTTTTTTTCTCTAACTCTGTCAAAGGCACCTTTTAGCCACCTACATTTACAATATCAGACTCATCCTTTATTCCTCAGCCCCCCCTCCCTAATATAAGAAGTCACTTAGGAAGTCTTGTCAAGTCTATCTCCACGCTCACTCCAACATCTAGCGTCCTCTCTTCGCTTACGCGACCACCCCCCTGGGTTCAAAGTCTCATCCCTTCTCAAGACTGGATGACTGAAATGGCCATCTGGGTGGTCCCCCCACCTCAAGTCTCTCTTTGCTTCAATTTGTCCTCCATACAGCTGCCAAAGGGATTTTTTTTTTTTGGTGAGGCAATCAGGATTAAGTGACTTGCCCAAGGTCACACAGCTAGTAACTGTCAAGTGTCTGAGGCCAAATTTGAACCCAGGTCCTCCTGACTCCAGGGCCAGTGCTCTATCCATTGCGCCACCTAGCGGCCCCCAAAGGGATTTTCCTAAAGCACGTTTGACCAGGTCAGTCCCTTGCTCATCTGACTTCAGTGATTCCCTAGCATCTCTAGGATGTAATACACAATTCTTTGTTGGACATTTTAAGGCCTTCTAAATCTGTCTCTGACCCATTTCAGCAGTATTTTTCTATTTTTTGAACTTCAGCCAACCTGGCCTTCTTGTTGTCGTTATGTAGGACTTTTAATCTCTTTCTTCCCTGCCTATGCTTTGTGTCTGGAATGCAAAGTTCAGTTCAAACGCCTCCTTCTATGTGTGTCCACCCTCTCATCAAATCCCTTTGTATTTATTTTTCATATATACACTTTGTATATACAGGCAGCTAGGTGGTACAGTGCATAGAGTGCTCGGCCTGGAATCAGGAAGACTCATCTTCCTGAGTTCAAATCTGGCCTCAGACACTTACTAGCTGTGTGACCCTGGGTGAGTCACTTAACACTGTTTGCCTCAGTTTCCTCATCTGTAAAATGAGCTGGAGAAGGAAATGGCAAACCACTCCAGTATCTTAGCCAAGAAAACCCCAAATGGGGTCACAAAGAGTCGAACATGATTGAAACAATGGAACAAATCTTGTATATATTTAAACATGCACACATTTTCTCTCCTCAGTAGACTGCCAGCTTTTTGCAAAAAGGGCCTGTTTAATTTTTCTCTTGGGGTTCTGAAAGGTCAGCCCAGAGATCTGGGCACACAGTAGGAGTTTAATAAAAGTTTACTGCTTGATGGATTGATTTACCTCCTCAATCAATGTTGTCATTTATAAATTTTGAAGACAACCCTTGCATCCCTCCCTCCTAGGGATGCTATATAAGGAAGATATGTGAGCAATCATTACTCTTAGGCCAAGAAGGATGAGGTGCATCTAGAGTCAATCCAGACATGAGTGTAAAGCTTCATGGTCTCTAAGGCCAATGGGTAGCTCTGAGGAGTTTGTCTCCTAGACATAATGAATATATGCAGTGCCCCCAAAATCTTAATTCAGTTTTAAGCCTTAATAGCACTCTATATGATAATAACAGTAATAATAATAGCTAATATTTGTACAGTGCTTTGAAATTTGCAAAACACGTTCCATATGATCCTCACAATACCCCTATGAGGTAGGGTGCTGTTATGATTCCCATTTTTCAGATGAAAAGACTGAGGTTCTAAGAAGTTGAATGATGTGCCCAGAGTCACAGGGTAAGTGTCTGAGGCAGGATTCAAACTTAGGTCTTCCTGACTCTGGGTCCAACTTTCTAAATACTGCACCATCTCTCTGTGATGTGTTTCTGGAGGGATGCTCTCACTGACTTGGCAAGTTTGGTCTTACTGAAATAAAACTAGTAAATTTCTTTAGATTTTTGATGTAGAACAGGGGATGACGTATGCTCTATATTACATAACCATTTATTATATGTCAACAAACCCAGGTTTCTAAGAGAGGGGAGACTATTGAACAAAAAGGAAAAGTGGTAGCATGTGACCCAGAGGAAAAGATAGAGCACAGCTCTCCTATCCTTCCCTTTGTCTATCATTCAGTCACTCTTCTAGCCCAGGCCTCTGTCCATGTGCTTGGACTCTTGCTACAACCTCTTAAAGACAACCTCGTCCGGTCCATTCTCGACCCAAATTAGTATTAGTGACCCAATGAAAACCTGAGTTTGTCCAAGTTCCTCCTCTCCTCAAAAAAACCTGTGCCTCTAAGAAAAAAAAAAAACAAAAACACCTCTGGCACTGAAAGCCCTTTCCACTCTTACCGCATGTTATTCTCCTTCACACAGTCTACTTTCCACCCATTCTGCCATACTTAGGGTTCCTGTACAGAGATCTCTCGACTTTGCGCCTTTGCCTACGCTTGGCATATACTTCCTCCTCACCTTTGCCTCGTTGAAGCAGGAGCTTCCTTTGGGGATCCCAGAAATGAGGCCGTTTCTGCTCCCTCCAGGTCTTAGCCCCCCATCCCACCATACTGCCTTGTGTACTTTTTGTATTTACTTAGTTGTCTACGTGTTATTATCTCCCGGTAGAAAATATGCTCTTGGACTACTTTGCTTTTCATCTCCTATCCGTACTAAGTATAGGAGCTGCTTGATAAAATGTTCGTTGAATGAATGCCTGGACTTCCTCAGTGCTCAGGATTCTATAAAGCACTTTCTCTGTTACATCCCTATGAATCGGCTAGTGCAAGCATTATTGTGCCCATTTCACAGATGGGGAAAACTATTTCTCAGAAGCACAAAGCGGCTTACCCACATCATCCAGGTGGCAAGTAGTAGGCTTGGAATTCACACTCAGGCTTCCTGATGCCAAACGTATTGTTTCTTTATGTTCGTTAGAAGAAACTGGGACTAATGAGAGAATCCCTCAAGAAATACATTGTGGCTAGGTGGCACAGTGGGTAGAGATCTGTACCTGCAGTGAAGAAAAAGGCGGTTTGCTTTGGGGAGATTTCTACTCACTCACCAAATAGTTATTGAGAATCAATTATGTGTGGAATGCTGGGCAGGCTAACAGTAAGTGACATTTAGATAACATTTTGAGGGTTGCAAAGTATTTTATGCCCATTATCTCATTTGATAATTGCAATAACATTGTGAATTAGGTGCTTAGTTATTATAGCTAGGTGACATAGTTGACAGAACACTGGTCCTGGAGTCAGGAAGATCCAAATTCAACTACAGCCTCAGACCTAGCTAGCTGTGTGATCTTGGGCAAGTCATTGAACCTTTTTATGCTTCTGTTTCCTCAACTGTGAAATAGCACAATAGCACCAACTTCCCGGGGTAGGTTATTAGAATCAGCTGAGACAATAGCTGTGACGCTCTTATCATAGTGCCTGGCACACAGTAACAGATCCTTAATAAATGGCTTGTTCACCCCATCCTCTCCCCATTTATTCGATAAGGCAGCTAAAGCTGGACAAAGTTGAATTATGTGTCTCTGCTATTGGCCTATATTTTAGTAAAGTGACCTATAGTTTTTGGTAAAGTGGTTTTTGTCTAACCCTTCAAATGATTGGTAGAACATGCTGTGGCAAAGTGTGGGTAAGGAAAACTGCACAGAATAGGCCTCCCTCTATCTTGGTTTCTGGTAGCAGACGTGACCCGTGAACAATAAGCCTAGATGTTCCAGGGGTTTTGTTGAAGATCATGGGCTGGGGATCTTAAGAAGTTAGGAGATTTCTGGAGGGTTCTAGGGCTAGATCCCAGTTGGACTAGAAGGGTGGAAAGCAGACTTTTCTTTTTTTCTTTTCTTTTTTTTTTGGCTAGGTAATGGGGTTAAGTGACTTGCCCAGGGTCACACGGCTAGTAACTGTTTTGTGTCTGAGGCTGGATTTGAACTCAGGTCCTCCTAATTCCAGGGCCGGTGCTCTATCCACTGCGCCACCTAGCTACCCTGAAAGCAGACTTTTCTAAGGAGGTTGGGAGATTAGAAACCCTCATGGTGAGCTCACTGTGGTGTGTCCCTCATGAGGGAGACATGACTTCAAGAGGTTATGCATGACCTCTTTTTGAACTGAAGCAGCCCAGAAGCTAAGCCCATCATGTTCCTATCATGGTAAGATGAACATCTGCTATTGAGGAATGAGTCACTGACGGAGTGGAAAGTATACTTCACAAAGTTCTGGGGTTGAAGCCCACCTCTGTCATTCATTCACTTGATGTAACATTGAGTAAATTTCTTTATCTCTTTGGTTGTCAGTTTTTTAAATGGTAAAATTAGAACATAACTAAGAGGGAACAGAGGAAGGACTTTTAGTGGTTTATAAGGGGAAAGAGTAATAATAGACAGCCAGGTTGTTGGCAATATTAGATTTAAAAGACCTATGGCAACTTTTTAATGGAAATATTAAAGAATATGCATATTTCTTTTGACTATATTGTACTTAAAAACTAATAATTTTCTAAGGCTTGAAGAAAAATAAGTGTAGGGGCAGCTAGATGGTGCAGTGGATAGAGCCCTGGGCCTGGAGTCAGGAGGACCTGAATTCAGTTCCAGCCTCAGACCACCAGACACTTGACACTTACTAGCTGTGTGACCCTGGGCAAGTCACTTAACTCCGATTGCCTCACAAAAAAAAGAAGAAAAAGAAAAAGAAATACAAAAAGACAAAAAAATGCATTTTATAGATCATAGCAGAATGAAATAGGAATCAAGAAAGGAAACTAAGCAAAGATATGGAGATTAAGTAATGACATCCTAAAGTAAGATTTGGTTGCACAACAAATCATAAAAACATTAATTTTTTTTTGTAAAAAAGAGACTTATAACAGTAGAACAATATGCAAAATGAATCAGATGTGGCTAAAATATTTTTCAGAGAAAAATTTATATCTTCTGAAAACTTATATTACCGAAAGAGAAGAGAAAACATTAATGTACTGAGAATGAATTACAAACAACTAGAAAATCTACAAATTAAAAACCTCAGAGATAAAAGGAGACAGTTTGAAAATAGAGGAAGAATAGATAAAATTAAAAGTAACATATTTTTGAACTGTTAAAATGTAAGAACATTAACAAAAAGAATGACAATATACCATTAACTAAGTTGGTTTAACAAATGAAAAAGGAAATTGAGTTGCCAAAACACAAAAAAATGAACAATATAAATTCACAATTAAATGAATGTAGTTATCAGGCACTGCTATACACTATTACCTGCCAGCAAAAATCAGGATTTAAATATAACAATTGACTATCTAAAAATACAAAATACTTGCATAAATGAAACAAGAAATAGAGATCTTCACCATTAATTCTCAGAAAAAATAAAAATAACCATAAATGTGAGTGGGGAAAAAAACACAAACCTGGTCCAGATGGATTTACAAGTGAATACTATCGTATGTTTAAATGGCACTTAAATGTCTATGTTATGAATGTTATTATAATCACAGAGAAAGAAAATACTTTACTAAAAAAACCCTTTCTCCTTCTCTTAGACAAATATGGTCCTGAAACCCAATCCAGGAAGGGATGAAGTAGAGAAAAAAAACATGGACCAATGTTATTAGTGAATATTGATACAAGAATTTGAATAAAACTTTAAGAAAGATACTATAGAATTTATTCATTATTATTAAGTTATATTTATGCCAGAGATATAGGAGTGATTCAATAATAGAAACAAAGTTCAGCATAATTAAGTATATAAACAAAAACATTATTGTATCAATAAATGCAGAAAAATATTTTATAAAATTTAGCATTATGTTAAAAATCCATAAAAAGCATAGTAATAGAAAGAGCATTCTTTAATATGACCAAACATATATATACACACATATGAAAATATATCTAGATGTGTGTGTATGTACATATGTACACACATATCCAAGAGCAACCACTATTAACAATGGAGAACCACTGGAACATTTTTCAATGACTACAGGTTTAAACCAAGGCTGTGCCTTCTTACTACTATTTAACATCGTACTAGAAATGCTGGCTTTAATAGCATCATGTGGGAAAGACATTAAAAAATATTGGTAAAGAGTAAAAAAAAATCATTCTATTTTCAGATAAGAATGTTGCCTTACTTAGAAAACCCCAGAGAATTAGTAAAGAAAGTAGCCTATATGATTAATAGCTACAGCAAAGTAGCAGAACAAAAAATAAACCCACACAATCATTAGCATGTCTGTACAACATTAATAATAATTAAGAGGAAATTACAGAAATAGAAACTGCATTTAAAGTAGGTATAAAATATTTAGAATTTAACTTCAGAACGCATGACTTTTATAAGTATAACGAAAACCACTAATTACAGAAAAAAAATAAATAAATGGGAAAATATTCATTGTTCTTGGTTTGACTTCCCATGTGTGATTAAAAATGGTGATGTTACCTAATTTAATTTACAAATAATTCTATACCTATCAAATTCCCAAAGGTCTACTATATATCAGGCAAAATAATTTTAAAAAATTGGTCCAATTGATAAATGGTCAGAGGATATGAACAGGCAGTTTCCAGAGGAAGAAACTAAAGCTATCTATTGTCATATGAAAAATGTTCTAAATCACTATTGATTAGAGAAATGCAAATCAAAATGACTCTGAGGTACCACATCACACCTATCAGATTGGCCAATGTGACAAAACAGGACAATGATAAATGTTGGAGAAGATGTGGGAAAATTGGAGCACTAATGCATTGTTGGTGGAGTTGTGAACTGATCCAATCATTCTGGAGAACAATTTGGAACTATACCCAAAGGGCTATAAAACTGTGCATATCCTTTGACCCAGCAATAGCACTTCTAGGTCTGTATTCCAAAAGGATCATAAAAAAGGGGAAAGGACCCACATGTACAAAAATATTTATAGCAGTTCTTTTTGTGGTGGCCAAGAATTGGAAACTGAGGGGATGCTCATCAACTGTGGAATGATTGAACAAGTTGTGGTATATAAATGTAATGGAATACTATTGTGCTATAAGAAATGATGACAGGCTGACTTCAGAAAAACCTGGAAAGACTTAAATGAACTGATGCTAGGTAGAATGAGCAGAACCAGGAGAACACTGTACACAGAAAGAGCCACATTATGTGATGACTGACTTTGACAGACTTGGCTCTTCACAGCAATGCAAGAATCTAAGACAACTGCAAAAGACTCATGATGGAAAATCCTATTCACGTACAGAGAAAGAACTATAGAGCCTGAATGCAAATGGAAGCATTTGCTTCTCTTTTTTGCTATTTACTCTCCTTTTCCTTTGTTGTTTTGTTCTATTGTTTCATTCTCATGGTTCCTCCTATTAGTTTTAATTGTTCCTTACATCATGACTAATGGGAAAATATGCTTAATATGAATGTATAAGTAGAGCCTATATCAGATTGCATGCTGTCTTGAGAGGGGGAAAGGAGAGGGAGGGGGAGAAAATTTAAAACTCAAAATCCTATGGAAGTGAATGTTGAAAACTAAAATAAATAAATAAATTATTAAAAATTAATTTGGAAGAAAATAAGATCAAGTATTTTGAGAGAAATAATGAAAAATGTGAATAAAAGGGAAAGGTAGAGTAATATTGGTAACTAAAATTAGGTTCTAAAGCAGTTATCATTAAACTTTTGGTTTAAAATACAACAAATAGATCAATGGAATGAATTAGATAAGAAAACTTTAGACAATATTAAAACGGTAGCTCCATATTTGATAAATCTAAGGATGAAAATTACTTAGGGGAGGCCTTCCTTTTCTATATGGATTGTTAGTAAAATATAAAGCAGTTTGGTGGAAATCAGGCTTAAACCAGCATTTTATACTATGTGCCTTAACAATCTCCTACTCAGACAAACAACTTAAATATAAAAGGTAGCATCATAAACATAGATGGGAATATATAGAGATACCTTTCACAGCAAAATTCAGATAGAATGAAATGACCAAATGGCTTTAGAGGATTGATAATGGAACACATTTCCTTTCATTTGAGAGATATTGGAGACAATGGTATGAAATGTTATATATTTTTAAGTTATAATTCCCATATGGGGAAGTCTTACTTAACTACATTTCCTACATGGGGAGGTTTTTTAATTTCTTGGGAAATGGTTGTGAGACAAAATTAAGGGTCAGATCAGACAATCTTTAAAATTCCCTAGTGCTCTGACACACCATATATTTCCATGAATAGGTAGAAATCATTCAGTTTACTGAAAAAATCATGAATGGATAACTAGGATAACTAGGATTCTCTCTCTCTCTCTCTCTCTCTCTCTCTCTCTCTCTCTCTGTCTCTCTGTCTCTCTGTCTCTCTGTCTCTCTCTGTCTCTTTCTGCATCTTCACATGATGGTAACTAGGTATGTGTGATGGTTGGTGCTCACAAATGGCTAGACCCCAGCACTCTGACTCAGTGATCTCCACAAAAGTCCAGGGGAAGGAAGAAACCATACCTCCTTGTAATATGTTCTGTGAGTGTAATGTGGTAGAAAGATCCCTGACCTAACAATCAGGAGACATAAGTATTGAGTTCTTGTCATAGCATTGACCTGTTTTGAGACCTTATGAGATTCTCAGAGTATGGAGTGGAAAGGGTCCTGGATATGGAATCACAGGACCTGAGTTTGAATTCTGGCTCTGGCCCTGGCTCTTAGGCTCATATACTCACAGATCTGGGGCTGGAAGATGTTTCGGACGTCTTCTAGTATGATTCATTTATTTATTTTTATAGATGAGGAAACTGAGACCCAAGAAGGTTGCATTATTTGTCCAGGGTCACAAGGTAAGTGCTGAAGGAAATATGCTCAGTATAATAACTAGAATTTATTTAATGATTTAAAGTTTGCAAAGCACTTTGCAAATATTATCTCATTTGATCCTCGCAATAACCTTGGGAGGAGGATGCTATTATTATCCCCATTTTATTGATGAGGAAACTGAGTTAGAGGGTAAGTGAATTGCTCATGTTTGCCTAGCTAATAAGTGTCTTGGGCTGAATTTGAACTCAGATCTCCCTGACTCTAGGTTCAGTACTCTATCCACTGTATCATCTAGCTGGCACCTGGTTATTTGAACCCAGGTCCTCTGACTACAGGACCCAGGTTCTTTTTTTAAATTAATTTTTTTTTCAATTACCATTTTTTTTCCTTTTTACCAGCTATACCCCCTGGAAAACAATAAAAGAAAAAACAAAAGCTTTGTAACAAACAAGTTTAGTCAAGCAAAACAAAATCCTGTACAGGCCATGTTCAAAAATGTGTATTTCATTGTTCATCATTTCTCTATCAAGAGCCCCTGCTCTTTCCACTGTACCTCACTGTCTCCCTCTATTACCTTCTGAGCTTCTGATTCCTCAACTGTAAAATGAAAAGGTTGGAGTGGATAACCTCAAATTTTCATTCTAGCTCTATGCATGTGATCCTAGGATTTTTTTTTCCTTTTCAGGACTCAGTTTCCCCATTTGTAAAATGAGGTCATTGGACTAGATGATTTCTAAGCTTCAGTCGTCTCTGTTTCCATGATCTAGGCTGGGGCACCACGTAAGGGAACCACTTGCAACCTCATTTATTCCGGGCTGAGTGGCGCCGGGCTCACCCGCCATGGTAAAAGATTGTTTAAGGAGAAAATAAAAAGTGTGAGAAACGGGAACGTGGGACTCAGTACAGTACATTCCCCTAACAATGCCGTATGAAGAGTCAGTAAAAATAGATCCAATTATCCTCTGTCAAAGCTTTTCTCTAAGCAGCTGCCTAACAGAATATGACAATTTTTCGTACAATGTAGTAAAAATATATGAAAAAAAATCCTTACACAATGCCAGCCCATGCTGGGCTGAATTCATTAATGCCTCCCTACCTTACATGTCATGGAAAGAGACAAATAACACGGGGAAGCATGTTCCCGGGCTTTTTCCTTCTTTTCTTTTTTTGGCTTTGTTTCCATGATGGTTTAGGAACTGGGTTCCCACTTGAGTGTTGTGATCTAAATTTAATTATCTTAACAGGGAGTTAGGAAGACATTGTTCACATCTCATGCCGACATCCCTTGGTGGAATGTTACAGGAACAGAGAGACTCAATTATAGAAAAGTATTATTTATAAAAGAGGAGAAAAAAGTTCTTTTCTTGGCACATTCCTGAGGGAGCCCGGTAGGTTTCTAGTAGCAGTTTCTGGGCTCTGTTTTACAACAATATAATTAGTGTAATCTGAATATTTGCATGTAGGACAGGGTAAATGGGATCCTCTACATACTTCTTGAAGTGGGACTTGGCATTTGTGTGACCACTATCATAAGCCAAGGTTGGCAGTGGTCAACAAATGGAGCTGATCATGGTCAAGGTCAGCAGTAAACAGGTCAGTCTGCAGGAAACTAGGATCAGAGGTTGATAAAATGTCCCTGAATCTTTCTCCAGATAGTTAAACCAGAATGAAGAAACTATGAGGAATTGAGAGGAATCAGAAGACTTGAGTTTGAATCTTGTCTGAGATTATTACTAGGCTGTGTAACCTTGGGTAAGTCATCTAACTTCCCTCATCCTCAATTTCTCCATGTGTAAAATGGGGATAATCATACTAGTACCTACCTCCCAGGGTTTTTGTGAGGATCAAATGAGATAACATATACAAAGCGCTTAGCAAACCTTAAAGCATTATTTAAATGTTATTCTTGTTGCTGCCATATTTAAGCATGTTCTTCCAGAAGTGGGCCAGCCCCCTTAGAATGTTCTGGGATGAACCTGAATGTGTATGTTAGAATTAGGTGTATGTATTCCTAACTCTACTTGAGTTACATGCAAATAATGCCTGGAATGTCCTCAGTAGGTGGTCTCTTTTAATTATATTTTCAATTCTATAAAATTAATTGCTTTTAATCAGATATTTTCTTTTTAAAATTTTTTTGGGCACTTAATAAATGTTTATTTATTGATTGATTTTCTGTTTAATGGTATTGAATTTTTTCTAATTACATGTAAAGATAATTTTCACTATTATGAGATTTTGAGTTCTGAATTTTTTTCTCCCTCTCTCCCTTCCCCCTCAATCCCCAAGATGGTAAGCAATCTGATATAGGTTACACACGTAGAACCATACTAAACATATTTCCACATTAGACATGTTGTGAAAGAAGAATCAGAACAAAAGGGGAAAACCATGAGAAAGAAAAAAACAACAACAAAAAAGTGAAAATAGTATGCTTTGATCTTCATTCAGACTCTGTAGTTCTTTCTCTGGATGTGAATAGCATTCTCCATCATGAGTCTTTTAGAATTGTCTTGGATCATTGTATTGCTGAGAAGAGCTAAGTCTATCAAAGTTGGTCATCATACATGTTGCTGTTACTGTGTACAATGTTCTCCTGGTTCTCCTCATTTCACTCAGCATCAGTTCATGTAAGTCCAGGCTTTTCTGAAGTCTGCTTGCTCATCATTTCTTATAGCACACTAGTATTCCATTACATTCATATACCACAACTTGTTCAGCCATTTCCCACTTGATGGGCATCTCCTCAATTTCCAATTCTTTGCCACCACAAAAAGAGCTGCTATAAATTAATCAGATATTTTCATCATAGGAATTGACATACCATTACAAAGTATTTTTGTGCCTGTGTTTTTAGGTGACTCTTATAGCTTGTCTGATGCTTTGATTGTGGATCTGACCACTAGGTCAAAGGAGTAAGAAGTTGTTCCCTGATGGGAAATGACCATGTGAATGGTAACTCTGGGTTGGGTGGGGGAGTCTTTCTACTGTGTGCTGCTAGATCTGGGATACTTCACTATGAAATTCGGGGTATCTTGTAGGAATAACAGGGGGAAAGAGGCAAGCATTTGTTAAGTTTCCACTCTGTGCCAGGCACAAAGTAGGCACTCAATTAATACTTCTTGGTTGACTGATCCTCAGTTCTTTCTCATTGACCATGGCTGGGAGATCCTCTAGTACCTTGATTGCCCTCCTCTGGATGCAAAACGGGATGCAATGTTTGAGATGTGGCCTAACCATGACAGAAGACAACCATCTCTGAAAAGGATTGTCTTTCCAACTCTCTTAGCCTATTAGTTGAGCCCAACCTGGAACCTCAGCAGCAAACCATATTCAAACAGAAGACACCATATTCAACAATGTTATTGAAATAAGATCACATTTGTAATACACTTAGCACTGTGTTATACCCCTTCCTGCTTTGGCTGTATCAGTAAGGCCATGGGGCCAGGTGTCATGAACATTAGATCTTTGAGTTTGTATTAATACAGCATGTGTTTAATTTGAGCGCTTAATACAGTGCCTAGCACACAAGAGGCACTTAATGAATGTTTGTTGACCTGGACTGAATTGAATTAGCCACTGGAGATGAAGACAGACAGAGACAGATATTCATTTTGGCATAGCTACAGTTAAAGATCAAAGGATCCTTTGATTGAGAGCTGGGAAGAACTTAGAAGGCATCTAGTCCCTCATTTTACAGAAGAGGAAACTGAGGCTGAGAGAGGCTAAGTAACTTACCCAAAGTCCCACAGATAACTACGAAGTAGAGATGATAAGTTAGCATCACAAAAATCTCAGTTTTGGAAGGGTCTGGGTAGCATAGCTCTGGCATCAGAAAACCTGGTTCAAATTCTGCCTCTCACACTTATCACTTGTGTACTTCTGGACAAGTAATCTAACCTCTTATTCTCTTAATATCATCCTCTGTAGATCAATGGGATTGGGCTAGATGGCCTCGAGATCCCTTACAGCTCTAGATCCATGAAATTAGATTTGAACTTAGATTTTCTGACTCCCTCCCTCCTTCCCCCCTGCTCTCCTCCTCTTTCTCTCCCATCTCTCCTCTCTCTGTCAGAAGCTATTTTAATTTTAAAATATGTTTTTATTGATATTTTCTGTTCTGTACATTATAGTTATCTCCAGCATCCTTCCCCTCCTCTTCCCCCTCCATATAATAAATAGTATTTTTAAAGAGGAAAAGAAAATCAGCACAATTGATGGATCTGTTGCAAAAGCCTGAAAACGTGTGCAATGTGTACCACGGACTTTTCACCTTCGTGAAGGGATGGGCTGGGAGTGTCTTACAGTATTTCTTCATTTGATTCATGTTTGGTCTTTATAATTTTTTTTGCATTCATTTTTGAGTTTCTGTTACATGGTTATTCTTTGTAGTTGTAGTTGTAGTTACGTGTATATTGTTTTCTTGGCTCTGATTTCTTCCTTCTGTATCAGTTTGTATTGATCTTTCAATGCTTCTCTATATTCATCACATACACAATTTCATGTAGCACAGCAGCATTCCATTATATTCATGTATCACCATTTATTTAGCCATTCCCCAATTGATTGACATTTACTTTGTTTCCAATTCTTCACTATCACAAAGAAGTATTGCTATAAATATTTTGGTGTATATGGGAATTTTCTTCTTATTGATGGACTTCTTGGGGTATAAGCCCAGTAATGGAGACTCTTGGTCAAAGGTTATGGACATTTTAGTCACTTTATTTGCATAATTTCAAATTACTTTCCAAAATGGTTGTACCATTTTACAGCTCCACCAATAATGGGTTAGTGTGCCTATCATCTTACAACCCTTCCAACACTGATTACTACAGGTTTTTTGTTCGTCTTTGACAATTTGTGGGGTATGAGGGAAAGCCTCAGGGTTGTTTTGATTTGCATTTATGTTATTGTTAATGATTAGGAACATTTTTTATGTGGTTGTTAACACTTTGCAATCCTTCTTTTGAGGACTGTTCACATTTATAATAATGAGAATTAGGTTTATGTTTTCTTTTATTTGTCAATATTTTTCAAATTATAATTTTTTTCTGTTCTCCTGCAGACACAGTCCTATATTCCTTCAGTTACTTGAGCTTTTTTTTTTTTAGGTAATTGGGGTTAAGTGACTTACCCAGGGTAACACAACTAGTAAGTGTTTGGTCTGAGTCTGGATTTGAACTCAGGTCCTCCTGACTTCAGGGCTGGTGCTCTATCCACTGCGCCACCTAGCTGCTCCAAACTTATTCTTTTTTAAGATGGTCCTACTCCCACAGACTCTCTTCCCTTCACCTGTGATCCTCCTACCATTTGTTGCCCCTTTCCCTTTGGGATTTTGATTATTAGTTCCTTTTTCTTTCCTGATTTTATCTGGTTACTTAATTCCCTCTCCCCAACTTTTTCCCTCTTAGTCAAGAAGACTCCCCTTTCCTTCCTTCCCTTCAATTAGTCCTGTTCATTAGTTTTTTAAATTTCATTTTTTGTGCCCCTTTCCAAATAGGGTTTCTCTCATTTTCTTTATTATCTACCTTCTCCTTCTGCTTACTCTAGATTTTTATTTTCTGGTCCATGACTCCTATAATTACCTAATTTCTCTCTATTTTCTGTATTTCTCATGGAATTAAAATTTCTGAGGTATCTGTAATGTCCCAGGCCTGCCTCTTCACTGTTACTTCCACCTGACTTCTTCTTTCACCCTGATCTCCTTGTGCACATTTAGGAAGAAGTCTCTCTGCTTTCACTCTGTTGCTGTTGCTGGACTTCGCTGCTGCACCGGTTTATCCCTTCTGAAATTTTATTGACTGGGGTGTCTGAGAAGCAAATAACGTCTTCAGGTCTGGTTTTCTTTCTAACAATGTTTCAAATGTTTCTTTATTATTGACTATCCATCTTTTTTTTTTTTCATTTAAGGTTAAGCTTAAATTTGCAGGTCACTCTGGGCTGCAACCTGAGCTCCATTGCTCTTTAGAACATATTACTCCATTCCTTCCTGCATTTTCTGGTAGGTACAGAATAGTCTTGTATTATTTGAATTTCCTTTCCTTTGTATTTGAAGGTCTTTGTCCTGTTTGGTTGAAAAACTTGTTTTTGAATTAAGTTGTTAAATTTAACCTTTTTGTGTCTTGTAGTTTGCAGCCTTGGATTTTTTTTTTTTATCTGGAGGTGATCTATGAATTCTTTTAATTGGTGTTTCATTTTCTGCGTCCAAAAGTTCTGGGCATTTCTTTTGCATTATTTCCTGCATTATGGTGTTAAGATTTTTTGTCCTGTCACATTCTTCTGGGAGACCTATGATCCTTAGGTTCTCTCAATATACCCTGTCATCAGATCAGTATGTTCTTCTTGCCTAATGATCATATTTTCTTTTAAAGTTATTTCTTATTTTGCTTCTGTTCCTGTAGATTGTCTTTCACTTCTGTGTATTTGTATTCAAAATCTATTATTTTCTCTTTTGTTTCTTGCTATCTCAAATTAAAGTTTTTATGTTCTGCCCATTAGGTTTGCTTTGCAGGCCATATATTCTGCTCCCATAATTCTCATTTCTTTTTTAAACCACTCAGAAATAGTACATCATGGTTCCACTTCTCCTCAAATTCCATAGTGTCCTCCTATTCATCAAGTGTTTGATCATTTTCTTTCCTTTTGTAATGTTTATTCATCGATGTCTGAATTCATTTAGTTGATCTGGGGGTTATATTTTCTCCTTCTTTCAATGTTTTCACTTTTGATTTACCTACCTATTTTAAAAGTCTTTGAGTTTTCTTCTCCCTGAGATCTTTGGCAATTTCAGCCTTCTTTTGTCTCCCCATCTTTATTTTCCACTATTATTCACTTTCTGACTCTCCTCTGAGAGGTGTTTGTTTGGGAGTTAGAGCTCAAAACATCTCAGCCTCCTCCCACACTGGGCAATTCAATGGTTCACCAACCTAAGTTTTTGTTCCAAGTGACTTTTGTGGGAGCAGAAGTAGCCGCAGCTAGTTACTGAGCTCTGTACCTTAGGCTTAGAAGAGTGCTATAGAACATCTTTCCCCAAAGATGTCTTGTTCCAGTGTCCTGTCCTGCTCCCTATGTTTCTCAATTCTCTTATCCATCACTGACAGTTCTGAAAGCTTTCAGGCTGGTGTTATAGGGTTGATTTCTGCAGTTTGGGTCTCCAGGGCTCTGGGAGGAGGAAAGGTAGAAGTTAGAGTTAAGCTCTATTTTAAGCCTAAACATATGTCCTGCCCACTTCCCTCTCTTCCTCCATTCTCCTGAAGCGATATTTAGCAGCACAGAATACTGCCATTGCTGCATTGTCTGTCATGGCCCGAGCAAACTTCCTCAGCCTGGAGTCTAGATCTTCAAGGCACTAGAAAGAAAGGGGAGAGGGGGACTGAAATGTAGGATTGGGTTTTGTTTCAAGACCTCATGTCCTTGGGTCTGTTAGTGCAGAGTGGCTGCTGGTAGGGTGGGCAAGAGGTGGAAAGGGAAGGGGAGAATCATGCTAAATGAGCTAAGAGTATATGTTAGTTCATTTTTTTTTAAACTTCCTTTTGTATTCTGGGTGTCCTAGATCATGGAGACAACTGAGCTTGTTTTATCTTTGGTACATACTTTCTGCTTCTGAAAGATCTGAGAGGTGGTTGGGATCAGAGAAAATATCTAGTCCTCCATCTTGTTGGGTTACAAGACCCAGAAATCCCATAACTCTTTTCAATAATACCTTGTTGTCTTTCCACTGGTGCCATGATTAAAGATTGGACTTAGGCTAACATCCCTAAAACTTAATTAAATTGGTTAATGAATGCCTACCAATGAAGCAAGTTAATATTATATATATATATATATATATATATATACATATATACATATATATATATATATATATATATATATATATATATATTTCAAACATCTTTTAGTGACAGGCAGGGATGACTGTAGAAGACTAAGGAGACCTTGGTTTAAACAAACAGATGGGTTTATCTGACAACAGAAGTGTAAACATGACCCTAATTAATGAATTTCTTAGAGCTGTTCCCTGTTGACAGGTTTTAGCCCTAGTTCAATCTTCAGTCATATATATGTCACAGAAAAAAAACAACAAAATATATAATTTAATAAAAACTTGCATTAATATGGGAATTTATAATTACAAAGGACTTTCAAAACCATTATTTCATTTTATCCTTACAACAACCTTGTGAGATAAGCAAGGAAGGGATATTATCTCCAATTTACTGATGGATAAATTAAGGCCCAGAGAGAGACTCACATAGGGTCACATGATGAATAAATAATATGACCAACACTTAAATTGCAAGCATGTTGACTCCCAGATCAGGACTTTACAATTTTCCTATTTTGATTCATAAGTTCTCTCTGTGTTGTTTTAAATGTGCCACGAAAGTCCTACAGCAATTCCTCATCTGACTTTGTGGGTGCCCTTTCTGGTGTGTGTGTGTGTGTGTGTGTGTGTGTATGTGTGTGTGTGTGTGTGTGTGTGTGTGTGTGTGTGTGTATGTTGGAAGGGACAATTAATTAGTGGCATCCTAACCATATCCCCTTGCCCACTGAACAAAATGGGAAAGACCTGGTAACATTTTGATAACGAACTAGTCTATCAGTGATGGTGGAGCCTGGGCATTTGGACTTCAGTATCATGGTACTTGGTGAGCTGCATGATGGAGCATACAAATGGGGGGTTCATGCTGAAGACGAGACAATTTCAGACTCATTTAGGAAACAATTCTCAAGATATCTGAAACTGGGGAAGATAATGAGCAACCCAAAGCCAAATTAGAGTTGACATTCCTACCCCCAAAAAGGTGATCAAAATGGCATATATAGGTATTGACCCTTCCACTTTCCTTTTTTCCCCCCCAAAACCTTTACAACAGTAATTTGTTGTTCATCCTTCATTTTCAAAGAGGACCAATGACATCACAATATTAAGGTAAAATAATGGATGATGGGTGATGTTTTGACTTGGTCATGAATTGGATTTAAGCGAGGCAGAGTTGTGCAAAGCCATCAGCCTCACTCTCTCTTCCACAGTCATCTAAGCCCAGTGACAGGACAAAAGTCAAGATGACTGGCAACAGCCTAGGATGCAATGGGTGATCTTGGCATCTTCAGTATCTGACCAAGCTCTAAGAGCTCCACAGCAACTGGTTGCATCCCTTCGTGGCTGTTGGAACAAGTTGCTCTCATCTGCCCGTTGTGCTAGGGGAAATCTTCACGTGCTTGGGATAAACATTCCCCCTAACTTACCAATGGGTTTGAGGCCTGTTGGTTTACTTGTTAAAAATGTGAGGACAGACAGATATAGACTCTTAGATCCCCAGGCAATTCTCCAAGAGTATAAGGTACAGATGAGCTGTTGGCCTGCACTAGTGAAGGGGTTTCTACATGGGTAGTCCCCTACAGTGATAAAATCATGGGTCCTGACCCAAAAAATTCTGTAGAAGATTACATCTTTACAGCTACATCATTGAATGAAAGGTTCAAAAGTATACAAGATCCCTTTGTATTCATTGTTCATTGATTATGAAACAACACTTGATTCAGTACAACAAAATGTAGCATTACAGAGAATCTCCTCCAATGACATGGTTTTTTATAAGGATTTTAAAAAATTGATATCACTTGTTTTCACATTGCCTAAATTTCCTAAAATTCCCTCATCCCCTACCCCAAAGCACTATCCTATATAACAAGTATTTTTTTTAAAAAAGAAAGAAGAATGGGAACAAGAGAAAAAATAAGCAAAATTAATTGATGCATTGAAAAAATATCTAACATTATATGTAATGTTTCACAATAGGAGTAGAGGAAGGTATTGACTGCTCTCTCTTCGTTACGGCCAAGTTTGTGTTTGTGATTTTGCAACATCTACTTTAAATTGTTTTGGGGTGGTTGGCTCCATTTTCATTTTTGTAGTAATTGTGTACCTTGTTTTCTTGGTTTTGCTTCATTTTATATTAGTTCTCTATATTTATCATTCTTGTCATTTCTTACAGTGCAGCAATATTCCATTACATTCATACACCACAATTTGTTGAACCATTCCCCATATGATAGGCATCTACTTCGTTTCTAGTTCTTCGCCACTATAAAATGGACAGCTACAGATATTCTGGTATATACAGGGTCTTTCTTTTTATCAATTATCTTGATGCAGCATATGCCTAGCAGTGGAATCTCTGGGTCAAAGGGTAGACATTTTCACCACTTTATTTGCATAATTACAAATTGCTTTCCAGAATGGCTATACTAATTTGTAGCTCCATTAACAATGCATGAAGGTGCCTATCTTGCCATAATCTCTCCCTTATTGACTATACCCATCTTTTGTCATCTTTGCTAACTTGAGGGATGGGAGGTGAACCTTAGGGTTGTTTTGATTTGCATTTTTCTTACTATTAATGATTTGGAACATTTTTTTCATGTGGTTGTTCAAAGCTCACAATTCTTCTTTTGAGAACTGTTTGCTCATATCTTTTTGACCATTTTTCTATTGGGAAGTGGCTTTTGGCCTTGTATAATTCTGTTAGTTGTTTACAGAAACCAGATAAAACATTTAAATATGAAAAACCAACAGGTATATCTTGTATACCAAGCTCAACAAGGTGTTTTTATGCATATATTAAGATCACACACGATTCCTTGATAGATTGAAGTACCAGGGTAACTTTGATGACCTGATGATTAATATCAAGTAAATCATAAACAGTAAGCTGTGTTTCTGCCAAAGGTACTTGTTACTGTCTTGAAGAGTACCCAGGAAAGAGTCCAAATGGAAAAGGGAGTCCTTGTAACTAGATCATGAAATTTTCTGTTCATTTGCTCCTATTTTTGCATGATTAATGTGGTGGCGGCTTCACACCCTGGAATATTACAGAGTCTCCTACATCAGATCCTCAGTCTCTCAGATGAGTTTGGCTTCATTCTGTATACAGGAAAAAGCAAATGGTTCAAGAATAACTATTGTCCAAAGTATGAGTTGCATTTGCATGGATAGGTCCCAGAACTGTCTCATCAGTATATGTATCTGTATGGATACTGTTTACGGACGAATGGGTAGATGGACCTAGAATCAAAAGGGAAGAGGAGAGGGGTCTGGATTGAATTTGATGAACTTCATATTCCTCTCAATCAATCAACTAATAAGCATTTATTGAATGTCTATCATATGTCAAGTGCTGGGGATACAAAAATGGTAGTGAAACAATATTTGCCTTTAAGGAACTTGCATTTGGCTTAGAAAAATCTATTTGTGGTACAAACAGACATACATACAGGCATGTATGTATCTATATACATGAAAGTATATACTCATACACATACGTCTTTTTTAAATGTGTGCATATATATATGTATTATGTATATGTCTCTGTCTCTCTTTTTCTCTCTGTAAAGCACTTAGCACAATGCCTGGCACATAACAGGCACTTAGTAAATGCTTATCTCCACCCCCGCTTCAGGACAGAAACAGTTTTTGCATCCCTAGCACAGAGTAGGTGCTTAATAAAAGCATATTGATGGATGGATGGATCCTTCCTGCTATAGAAAGGGATCTCTCTCTCTCTCTCTCTCTCTCTCTCTCTCTCTCTCTCTCTCTCTCTCTCTCTCTCTCTCCCCTCCTTCCTCTCCTCTTTTCTCTCTCTCTCCTTCCTTTTCTCCCAACCCCTCTCTCCCTCTCGCATCTGATCTCATAACAATCTGTACTACTTTGTGCATATATAGACGCTTGATATGATAGTCTTATTTACATTATGTTTAATTATAGTAAATAGGGTTCACATTTCTAGTGTCTTCCACTAAGGTCCATGGCATTGACTTTGCGATCTTAGTGGCTCTTATAGGGGACCACACCGTCTGACAGCACCAAGGTGGAGAGGCATCTCATTCACTTCCAATAGTGGGCTGATGTTGCTGGTGTTGTCTGAGGATAAGCCCAGATAGGTTCACAGAAGCTCATGACCAGAAGGTCATTCCTCTGGGGGCATGGTTGTAGAGGTGATGGTGAATATTTTTGGCTACAGCAAATCATTAGGCAGGGAGGTATTTGGTTATGAATCACCCATAAGGATGAAATACTGTCTTTTATGTACTAAAAGATATTGACATTTATAAAGCTCAGTCCTTTTTAATTGATGCTTACTAGGTGCTATATCATTATCCCTTTCATACAGGTGAGAAATCTTTGCTTAGAGAGACTAAATAATTTATGCAAAGTCATGCAACTAGTAAATGAAAAAGCCAGCTAGAGGCAGAGAGGTGGTTCAGTGGATAGAACACTGAGCCTGGAGTTAAGAAGACCTGAGTTCACATTTGGTCTCAGACACTTACTATCTGTATGATCTTGGGCAAGTCATTTAGCCTCTGTTTGCCTCAGTTTCTTCAATTGTAAAGTGGGGATAATAACAACACACATCTCACAGGGTTGTTGTGAGGATCAAGGGAGATGATATTTATAAAGTGCTCGGCACTTAGTAGGCACTATATAAATGCTTATTTCTTTTCCTTCCTTTCATAGCCAGTAAATGAAAAAGCCAAAAATTGAACCCAAGTTTGTTCACTTCAGATCACAGGATCATAAATTTAGGACTGGAAGGGACACTAGAAGTTTGAATGCCATAGGGGCTTGGGAGCTGATTGGTGTCCTGGATTTTTTTCCTGTGAGACAAACTTTCCATAATCATCCCAGAGAGAGGGATTTGAGTCAGAAGACAGACTGAGTCACACTCCAGAGTTCTTAAAGCTCTTAGCTCAGCTCTTGTTGGCATTAAAAAGGGAGCAATCCTTGTGGAGAACAGACTTGCCATTTCTGCTACCACTATCACTAACCACTGACAAAGTGCTAACAATAGGAACATAAGCCCAATCTGCTGTCCGTGTTTCTAGCCTGGCTCCTTCAACCATAGTCTAGGGAAGTAACCCTTGGGGAGGTGCAAAGTGGCAACTTCCCCTGCAAGGTCCCCACCTACTGAAGACTGACAAGAAAATTCTCCACTCCCAAGTGCTTGGAGTTGTCCTATGATCCAAAAACAGAAGCCAAGATGGTTTCATGAACAGAAATGCCATTACATAAGATGCATTCCCATCTGTTCTGCCTCTGCATCTGAAGGGCCACAGGGTTTTTCTGTCTAGCTTTCTAAATGTTAGAATTTGAACTTCTTGCCTTTTGCTTTATTTGCTCAGAGCTTAGCACAGGGCTTTGCACTTTGCACTTGAATGCTTCCATCCATTCGATCATTGCTTAAGTTCATGAAGTTAATAAATGGCACACCTGGGATTCAAACCCAGGTCCCTGATTTCAAATTTGGCTCTCTTTTCACCACGTGTTGCCCGGATCTGTAACTTTTACATTTAAGGTAGCACAATAGGAGGGGGAAACTTTAAGATTATTCTCTTACAGTTGGATAAATTCAGTTGAGATATAAGCAAGAAGGAAAATTAAGAACCTAATGAAGTTTTGGATCAACTAGATTTGGCCATGGATACAATGACTTCAAAATGGGAATATTAATGAATTTCTATTGCACCTTCAGAAAAATTGATCATGTGTTACGATCTAAAGTAGTCATAAATATATGTAGAATAGAAATCATAATAAATTCATCCTTTATAGACTATAGCACAATGAAATGAATAATGAATACAGGAAATATAAGAAAAAGAGACGGACTTAAATGAAGACTAAAGATATCTTGGATAAATGATTGAGTGTAAGAAAAAAAAATCACAGAAAAATAAATAATTATGTTAAAGTTAGTATCAATAAAACAACACACCAAACTTTGTGACTAAAGTAGTGTTCAGAATAAAGCAGATAACACAGTCATGCTAAAGCAAGATATAAATTACACTTTCCAAAGTTTATATATCATATAACTGTATATATATGTATATATATATATATATATATGTCTGTATATATATATATATATATATATATATATATGTCTGTCTACCTATCTATGCAAAATTTCTATTATGACTACAAAAAAAGATCTCTAATTGAGCGTGTAGTTAAATAGATTGAGAGTCTTGAATGTCAGGCCACACAAGATTTAATTGTCAAATTGACAACCCAAATAAAGCACTGAAAGAAAACTTAGGTTTTTTTTTTGAAAAGGCAAGCAAAAATTAAAAAAAAAACTCCAATCCAATCACAAAAAAGGAGATTAGAAAATAAAATTACCAAAATAAAAAAATGAACAAGGTGAATTTATAGCAGAGAGGAAATTTTTTTATCACATATTTCTATACACCAATAAAACTGACAATTCAGAAGAAATTGATGTACCTACTCAAATATAAAACACTCAAACTAATAAAACAAAACATAAGAACCTTATCCCAAATTAATGATAAAAGATCAAACAAACCACAGATGAATTTCAAAAGGGAAAAACAAACAAAATTATAGGGCCAGATGGATTAAAAGTGAATTTCATCAAACATTCAAAGTTGAATTAAAACAAAATTCTTGCCCAAAAGACTGATGGTGAAAAATGCTGTCTATGTTCAGAGAAAGAACTTTAGAGTCTGAATGTAGATGGAAGTGCACTGTTTACTCTCCTTTTGTTGTTTTGTTTTCTTTCTTTTTCTCATGGTTCTTCCCATAAGTTCTAATTGTTCTTTACATCATAACTAATGGGAAATATATTTAATATGAATGTATAAGTAGAGCCTATATATCAGATGGTATGCCATCTTGGGGTGGGGGGAAGAGAAGGAGGGGAGAAAATTTAAAACTCAAAATCTTATGGAAGTGAATGTTGAAAACCAAAAATAAATTGATTAATTTTAAAAAATAAAATCCTTGCAAGGAGACTGTAGCAGTAAAAATGGAAAAAAACCCTTTATTTTGACTAAGGCAGATTCATACTACTACTGATCCAAAAATGTTTTAACATTGGGAAAGCAATTAATGTAATTAATCATATAAGCAACAAAGAACAAAAGCACACAATCTCGATAGAGACAGAAAAAACTTGACAAAGTATAGCATTCATTTGTGTTAACCCTGTTAACAGGTAAGGAAGGGCCCTTCCTTAATATGATCAAAAGCATGTACCTAGCACAAGAGTTAGCATTATTTGCCAAGGAAAAATATCAAAAGTTTTCCCAATTCAAACAGGGGCAGAGCAAAGATATCCTCGTTCTCTATTATTATTTGACATAGTTCTAGAAAGGCTAGGCTTAACAATATGATAAGGGAACAAAATTAAAGGTATAAACTTTGTTAACAATTATTCCAATTTGTAGATGATGCGATGGCATAGCTAGAAACCCCCAAATAACAAGCCAAGAAAGTAATCAAGAAGAAACCAATGGACACTAGGTGGCACAGTAGAAAAAATACTGGACCTGGAATCGGGAATAACAATTCAAATCCTGCCTTAGACACTTATTGGGCATTTAATGGACAAATCAGCTAACCTGTCAGCCTCAGTTTTCTTAGCTGTAAAATGGTGACAATAATACCACCTATTTCTTTTTTTCAGGTTTCAACTGTTTTTTTTCTTTTTTTGGTATTTATTTAGTATTTAATTTTCCCCCAGTTAAATGTAAAAAATAATTTTAACATTTGTTTTTAAAACAATAGCACCTATTTCATAGGGTTATTATGAAGATCAAATGAAATAGCATATTGTAAAGTGCTTTGTAAACCATAAATAGCTATAGTAATGATGTTGGCTAGTATCGCAATCACATCATCATCATCATCATCATCATCATCATCATCATCATTATCATCAATTTCAGTAAAGTAACAGGCTACAAAATACACATCCACAAAAAAAAATCAGCATTTCAATTTAGTATTAATAAAAGCTATGGAGAGTGATTGGAAAATTCAATGCAAAGTAACTACAAAATGCATAAAATATCTGGTAGTTAACCTTTTAGAAAACATATAAGACATTAATATAATCACAATGCATTCTGCGTATGGTTGGGCCATGCTAATATAATAAAACATGATGTACTATCTAATTTAACTTACAGATGTATTTCTACACTAATAAATTTACCTAGGGAATATTTTGTAGAACTAGGCAAAGTAATCAAATTAATTTGAAGGAATCAAAGGTCTAGAAGGTAAAGGGAAATTATGAACAGAATTCTAAATCAATGGTGCCTAGCATTAAAAGACCTCTGTGTGAAATGTAGCAGTCATAGCATTTATTTGGTACTAGGTAAAAAAACTGAAGAGTGGATTAATAGAACAGACAAAGCAAAACCAAAAAACTCAGAGGCAATAAAAATTGTTTCCAAATATTTGCTAAATTTAAGAACTGAGAGGAAATTACTCTATCAACACTAGAAAATACTGGGAAAAATGTTTCCTATTTGGTAAGGATTACCAGGAAAACTGTAAAGCACTTTGGCAGAAATTAGGTTTAGACCAACATCTTATACCATGTACGAAAATAAGCTCATAATAAACATGCAACCTGAATATTTTAGGTTACAACATTAAAAAAAAAAGTCGAGGGAGAACAGGAGAAGGTATCTTTCACAAGTAAGGCTTGGGAGAGAATTTTTAAATAAACAAGGGATAAAGGAGTTCATAAAAGACAAAGTAGGCTACTCAATTACATATAACACTTTTTGCATGAAGAAAATTAATGAAGAGAGAACAAGAAGAGAAAGTGTAGAGTCAGGGAAATATTTGTATCAAATAGCTCTCATAAAAGTCTGATGTCTAAGATATATAGGGAATTAATACAAATATATAGCACAAAGAATCATTCCCCGATAGATAAGTTGTCAAAAGATATGAACGGTTTTCAAAAGAAAAATTGCAAGCTATAAATGACCTTATGAAAACACACTGCAAATCACAAATAGTAGGAAAAATGCAAATTACAACAACTGAGATTTCACCTCACACCCTGCAAAGAGTAAAAGATGACTTAAAATAGGACTGATGTATTTTGGAGGGACTGTGGGCAGATGGGTAAATTAATACGTGGTTGGTAGAGCTGTGAATTCATTTGCCAACTATTCTTGATATTAATTTGGAATTAAAAAGGAAGAATAACATATGCTTGTTTAAGTTACATAAATTCAATAATGTGCTATTAAAAAAAAGAGAAAAATAATTTAAGCAGTGCTCCAGATGCTACCTGTCATTCTACCTAATGAATGTATGTTCTTGTGAGATGGGAGGTAAGAATTTCTCCCTTGCCCCAAAGTAATATTCCCATCTCCAGACGACCCAGAAGCTCCAATTACACCTTCTCTTTGTAGGAGAGGAGAGGAGGGTGGAATTTGAGGAAAAATCATTCTGGAGGAGAGAGGCAGCGGTTGTGAGGGGCTTGTCCTCATTCAGTTACCACTCATCCCCAGCCCCTTCACAGCTAATTTCACCAACCCTGCCCTAAGACCCAATCCCACCTGAAGACTGCTGGCTTGCCAATTTCTGTTACCTACATTATTCTAACATGCCAGGGGCTTTTTACCTTGGAGATATGCTTTACAGAGAAGGTACTTTTTGACCATGTGAGAATTTTGCTTTATATGCTGACTTTAGAACTTGATTCCTCGAGTAAGATATGACTCCACTATATACTAGAAAAGTATCTTATACTATCCACAATCTTTGACCCAATTCTCTCACTGCTGGGCACATACTGTGAAGAAGTCAAAGGCAAAAATCAAAGGTATGAAGTAAACTCAAATATTCATAATAGTACTCTTTGTGATAAAAAAGAACTGGAAACAAAATGGATGCCCATAAATTGGGAAATGGGTGGGAAAAAACACTCTGTGATGTATGGATGTAATGAGAAATTATTATGCAATAAGAAATGACAAATGTGGAATTCAGAGAAACATAGGAAGATTTGTACGAACCATTGCAGAGTGAAGTGAGTAGGAAAAAAATAATGTTATATATGATTGCAACAGTGTACTAAAAAGAAATCAGACTTTATGTAATTAAAAAAAAACCAGCAATGATCCAAAAGAAATAATAAAACATATCTTCAGGGATGTGTTAAAACCAATTTGTGAGAGCTGATTGTTAAATTTTTAATATGAGTATTTATTCTTTGGAAAGTATTAAACACTACAAATCAGGGCTTGATTTATTGCTTTGTTTATTGTCTAGACTTAAGAAAATTATGCAGAAAATTTTAATAAAGCAGACTAAACTTAAAAGTATATATATTTTTATGGAGATCCAGTTGTTAAATATTTACTAGCAACACCCTTGTGTATCTCCCTCATGGGAGAAGGGAAAAGGGCAGAATGCTGTGTATACTGTTAGGTATATAGATAGATATATAGATAGATAAGTAGGTCACTGCTGGGTGCTTTTACTTAGTTATTTTTCTTTGTTATGATGGGAGGGCTTAATAGGACATTTTTAGAAATGACTATGGCATCATGGACAAAAAGCATCCATAAAACATATCATCAAGGAAAAGAGAAAAAAGAAAAGAAAAAAATAACCTCAGGGCCAAGGCCTTGGGTCTAGGGTGGAGATCAGGGACCAAAGATTAGATGGGATTGTAATAAGCAATCTGAAGACTCAGTCAGAGATTTAAAGTAACTCAAGATGGATTCTATGCCAGGAATTAGAAACTGTTTGGCATCTGGGATTGAGGCAGACAGAAGTAGCTAAAGCTTACCTGGCCTGGTACAAGACTCACAAGGAAGACGCTCTGTGTCTCCTTTTGTGGAAGCAGCCTAGAATGTAGACTGGTCCATCCTGGGACAGTAGCAGGGTACTGGTTACCCTATTGGGGCAGTTAGGTGGTGCAGTAGATAGAGCGCCAGGCCTGGAGTCAGGAAGACTTGAGTTCAAATCTGGACTCAGACACTTATTAGCTTTGTGACCATAAGCGAGTCATTAACCGTGTTTACTTCAGTTTCCTCATCTGTAAAATAGGTTGGAGAAAGATATGGCAAACTACTCCAGTATCTCTGCCAAGAAAACCCCAAATGGGGTCATGAAGAATAAGATGGGACTGAAATAACTTAACAACAAAATTACCATGCACACACACACACACACACACACACACACACACACATACGCACAATACATATATATATATATATATATATGTATTGTGCTCTACCTTTTATAGCTTACTAAGTGCTTTCCCATTCATTTCATTTAATCCTCACATTGGTCTTTTAAAAAAATTAATATTTTATTTTTTCCAATTACATGTAAAAACAATTTTAGCATTCTTTTTTCAAATTTCGAGTTCCAAATTCTCTCCTTCCCTCCCCTTCCCCTGCCCCCCCCAATTGAGAAGGAAAACAATTTGACATTATATACTCACGTAGGTATTAAAACTAAAACTCCCAGAGCTGGAAAAGGACTTAGGAGTCAGCCTCATCAGTACAGAAAAGTTCTGTCCAGCATCATAGACAAAACAGGCATCCAGCCTTAGCTGAAACAGTACCACTGGCAGAAAGCTCACTGCTTACCTGAGGTTATCTGTTTGATTGTTGGACAATTCTGTTTTTATAAAATTCACCCTAGCATTGAGCTGAAGCATGCCTTCTTGCGATTTCCATCCACTGGTCCTTGTTCAGTCCTTGAGTCAAAGCCCCCGAAGGCAGGGGCTGTGTTTTGCTGCATCCTTGGTACTTAACACTGGTATCGGCACATAGTAAGTACTTAATAAATAATTGGTAATTGATTAACTGATTAAGGACAAAGAAGAATAAACCCTCAATTAACCTCTTTCAGTTGATCACCTTCAAATCCTTGAAGACAGGAATCATGTCTTTTCTTCTCTAGGCTGAACATCCTTATTTTCCTCAACCAATCCTCATAGGTCATAATTCCCAGTCTCTTTCCTGAATTAGTTGTGTTTTTGTGGAAATTCTTCAGCCTGTTCATGTTCTTCCTTAAATGTGCTATTCAGAACTGAACATAATACTCCAGGTGTCTCCCCAGGGCAGTGGATAGGGAGGGAGACAACACTTTCCTATGGGACAGAGAGACAGGCTCATTATCCCTATTTTACAGATGAGAAAACTGAGTTTCAGAAATGAGACTTACTCAAGACCACAGGACTAGAAAATGTCAAGGCTGAGACTACAGCCTTAACATTGAACTCTTAAGACCAGTTAGTTCTCTTTCTCCTACCCTATGGTAGGTAAGTATGTTCATCTAGACACATACACCCACATTTATGTTCCAGGTCACATATACACAGATATATAGTTCTCTTTCCTCTACATTATGTTAGATAAGTATGTTCTTCTAGACATGTACACCCACATTTGTGTTCCAGGTCACATATTCATTGATATATGTATTTGTATTGCAGCTCAGAATAATATGAAGGGGTTGGGTGTGGTATTGCACACTTGTAGTCCTTGCTATTGGGGCAGCAGAGACTGGTGGATTGCTGGGGTTTAGGAGTTCTGGGCTTCAATAGGGCTAGAGCTGATTGGGCATCTACATTAAATATGGCGCCATGATGCTGAGCCCCTGAGACTGGAATCCACCAGGCTGCCTAAGGAGAGGCAAAACTGCTCTGGTTAAAAATGGGGTAAGTCAAAACTTCCATTACCAGTCAGCATAGGGTAGGCTTGTGAGTGGCCTTTGAGCTTCCAGGCTGGGCAAGAGAGGGAACCTGCTATGCCTATCCCCCACAAAAATGAATGATCTTTAGGGACATTAAATGTGCTTTTCCATTCCATGAGGAGTGTCCATATTTATAGATAGGTCAAGTGTGAGGAACCTCATGTGAAGTGGTCTAAAGAACACAGGACTTAGAACTGGAGGGTTGAGTTTCCATCTTATCACTTAGGATCATAAAATTAGACATACAAAAGACCTTATAGGTAATTTAGCCCAGTCTCTTCATTTTATAAGAGGAAACTGAGGCACAGGGAGATTAAATGACTTGCTTAATATCACACAGTTAGTAACTGGTGGAGTGGGGATACATCCTAAGCCCACATCTGCTTGACTGCAGATCTGCATCCTTTCCTCGGTACCTTGATGGTTCTATATTGACAGGCTGTGTGGCCTTCAGCATGGTCCTTCCCTCTCTGGGTGCTAGATGCCTCCTCTGTAATTGTAAGGGATTGGACCAGTCCTTTCCTGCTCTAAAAATAATAGGAGATCACATTTCCACCAAGACTTAAGGTTAATTAAAAAACTTTTCCTTCACCCCAGCCCCGTGGGGAAGGTAGTTCAAGTATCCTCATTTTAAAAAGAAAGAATCTGAGGCAGAGAGAAGTGAATTGCCTAAGTTCATATAACTAGTAATTGTCAGAATCTAAAGTCCCTCCAATTTTCCAGGATCCTTTCCAGTGTGCAGAGCTATTTCTTTCACCATTTGTTATTTGGTTTATGACCACTGGGTGGCGCCAGCCTACCAGCCAAGAATCACTGTTTCTCTCCCAGTAGTTAATTCAGTGACTGCCTGCATGGGTACTGGAGCCATCTCCCAGCCAGCAGCCCTGGTTCTGATGAATACTGCCAGGCTGGACTAAGGGGACAGACAGAAGAAGACTTCTGCGTTTCTTTCCCTGCTGCCTCCCACCAGCCATAAAAGCCTGACTTGACAAGACTCAGGAACCCACCTATCTGGGAATCATTGGGATTTATGCCCTAAGGGATCACTTGTCCTGAAAGTTATTCTTCCTTAAGAGTGGTATATAATAGCAAATATATAAGACTGAGAGTCTTGAATATCAGACAAGAAAGGGGGTCTTAGAACATGGAGAACTAGGGTATAGGCCCCTGTTCACTCCCCACCCCAACCCAAGAGAAGCTTGTCAAGGGGTCTGCTATCAAACTGAAATTAATTAATCTCCTTATTTTTCTTTATGTACAAATGCATGGTAAACTCAATACTTCTTTCCTTTCATTTTTGAATAAGGTGTGTGGTAAGGTTTATTGAAGGCCAAGGAGTAAGGGGAAGCCCTGATGTAGACCTTCCAGGCTGGGAGATACTTTAGAAGGGAGCATGGCAGATTTTGAAAAGATTATGGCACACAGAAGAATGTGAAAGCTAAGATGGGGTTTTAGAACATAGACTATTAGAGTTAGTAAGGAAAGAGAATGGCTGAGCTTCAAAGAACCTTAGATCATTGAATGTGAGAGCTGCAAGGGAACGTAGCACACAGAACAATAGAATGTCAGAAGGAGGGAAGGAGAAATGAGCTCTCTCATTTCCATTTCCAGTACTTTGTCAGAAACAAATAATAATCTCAAAGTTGATGATCTCGAAGCAGAATTTATTACAAAAGAAATTCACATTTGACTTTAGGTAGATTTTAGAGCTGGCATTACCTTTTATAGGCCATTTAGTCTAAATCCCAATAGATGAGGAAACTGAGACCTGGTGAGGGGTGGTGATTTGTCCATGATCATGCAGGAAGTCAGAGTCATGAATCACTGTCCATAGCTCCTGACATCCAGCTGAAGGCTCTTCCCACTGCACTGTTTCAAAGGATCCAGAGTGCATCATCATTTTCAACCTGGGATGTCTCTTACTCTAGGCAAGAGTTATAGCCCTAAATGATCTAAGACAATTCCAAAAGACTCATGATGGAAAATGCTATCCATCCAGAGAAAGAAATATGGAGTCCGAATGCAGACCAAAGCATACTATTTTCTCTTTTTTTCTCATGTTTTTCCCTTTTGTTCCGATTCTTCTTTCATAACATAACTAATGTGGAAATATATTTAATATTTAATAATATTAATTATTATATATTTAATTAATTATATTAATAATAAAAATAATAATATTTAATAATGTACATGTATAGCCTAGATCAGATTGCTTGCCAACTTGGTGAAAGAGAAGAGGAGGAAGGGAAGGAGAAAAAAATTTAGAGCTCAAAATATTGTAAAAGTGAATGTTGAAAACTCTCTTTACATGTAAATGGAAAAATAAAATACTATTAAGTAGGAAAAAATAAAAAAATGTGAAAAAAGAAACAAACAAAAAAAATTTTGATTTAAAAAAAAAAGAATTATAGCCCTAATCACTGAAAGCTAACGTGATATAATTGAAGGCACATTGTCTTAAGACTTGAACAACCTAAGGGCAACATGTTATAGTGGATAGGATGATGGAACCAGTCAGGAGGACTTGGGTCCAAACCCTACCTCAGACATTTACTACTTGTGTGGACAATTCACTTAATCTCATTTTTCTTATCTGCTGAATGGGCAGAGGAGTGGGAATGGTATAGACTCCCTTAATAGCTTCTAGTGTCCCTTCTATCTCAAAATTCATGATCCTATGACCTGGGTTTGAGTCATAATATTATTGCTTGTGACTTCAGTCAAATAATTTCTTCTCTCTGGGCATCACCTTCCTCATTCTACAAAATAGATACAACCCATGTCCCATTACTGAAGTTCTGGGCTCACATGGTTCCATCTTGAAGTCTTCTCCATGATAATATTCTTTGATTCATGACCCTATCCAGAAATTCTTCTGGCAATATGGCAACGTCTGAACTACTCTCATTGCTAGCTTTCCCTTGGGCACTTCCATTCGCCTGCAAGTATTTTAGGCTAACAAAGCATGGAACATAGAAAAGGTTTTATTATCATAAATGCAAATTAAAATAAAAGCAAAAAATGTGCCTCTTCCTTTTTCTTTCTCTTCCAGAGGGCTACTCACAGTCCCTGAAAATCCTCACACCAGTAGGTGTACAGAAGGGGAATTGAGGACCTCTTTGAAGGACAGTGCCTGCTTCTCTTTGGAGTGTCTGCTCACTCTATTGTCCCAGTGTTTACTGACTCAGTGTACACCCTATCTCAGCTTCCCATCTCTCAGCTCTTAGTTGAGTAACTCCCCCACACTCTTCAAGGCACTGTCAGATCATCCCAGCTCCTGTCAGGAATTTTTTGTTACCTAGCTGGCAGCATGCTCCTTTCGCTTACCCAGGTCCAAGTTCTCAATCACTATGAAAACTTCAGAAGCTCTGCCCTTTTACATGGCTCTCTTTCCCCTACAAGACTCTGCTCTCAGCTTTAATGCACTTGGACCCTTGTCTACAGAGAACATCATGGGAAAGAGCTCCTCAGATGCCCTAAAAGATGTCCAGTTGCTACATGGGGATAATAATCCCTGCTTTTCTTTTCTCCAGCTAGGGACCAGAGGAGAAATTGTGGTCACTTAATGTTACTGGGTCTCAATTTTCTTATCGGTAAAACAAGGGAGTTGGGTTGGATGACGTCTAAGGGTCTTCTTGACTCTAAATCTATGATATCATGTATAAAGCTGGGGCGCACACCCCAGAATCCCTTTTACTGCCCATACTCACTCCTGACTCTCTTGTTTCTTTCTGGTCTATCTACTTTATCCTTCTTCCTGGCCTGGAGCATCAGGCAATATTTTTCCCCACTTTGGTCCCACTGTGGTCCATCACCATCTTCTCTGTCCCCTTCTGTATGATGCCACAGGAAGCCTATAGTGGCAAAAGCGATGTATACTGAGTCAGAGAACCTGGGACCAAATCCTGGCTGTGCCAGTCAGGTGGGGCAAATCACTTAACTTCCCTGGGTGGTACGGTGGGTAGAATGCCAGGCCTGGACTCAGGAAGCGTCCTTTTCCTGAGTTCAAGTCTGGCCTCAGACACTTAACAGCTGTGTGACCCTGGACAAGTCATTTAACCCTGTTTGCCTCAGTTTCTTCATCTGTAAAATGAGCTGGAGAAGGAGATGGCAAACCACTCCAGTATCTTTGCCAAGAAAACCCCAAATGGGGTCATGAAGAGTGGGACATGACAAACAACTGAATGACAACAACAAAAATAAAATAAAGGGGTTGGACAAGATCAGGTGCTCTAAACCTGGACACCACGAGCTTGTTTTCATGCTGTACTTCAATATCACTGATTTCCTTTGTAATCTTATGTATGTTATTTTATGGATTTAATTCTGTGATTCTGAGAAGGGGTCCATAGGCTTCCCCAGCCTGGTCAAAGGAACAAAAAAAGTTAAGTCCCCTTGGACTAGATAATCTTCTAAGGACTCCTCCAGCTCAAAATCCTAGAATCCAATAACAGAAGGTCCAAATGAAGCATTGCTTCTCTCAACCCCACTTCCAGCCCTCTAGTATTATAGGGGACAAATAATTGTGTTGTGGTGACGGGGCTGCCCCAGGTGCTCTTCAGTAGCCATCCCTGCCCCATACCCCAGCCCAAGCACACAGCTCTGGATTTTAATTATTTCTTTATGTCCAGTATAAATACAAAATATGACCACATATAAGATCTAAAGTCTCTTCAGAAACAATTCTCTCCTGGACCTAATTTTATCTCCAAGCCCCAAGTTTGTGCAGTGAAGACAGCACTGGGGTGAGAGTCACGAGACCTGGGTTTCAGTCCTGGCTCTTCCATTGACTGGCTATATGACCTTGGATAAGTCCCTTCCTCTCTATGGGCCTCAAGGATTGCTCTAGAGCAGGAATCCTTTTTTTGTGGCATGGACCCCTTTGTCAGTCTGGTGAAGCCTAAGGACCCCATCTCAGAATAATGCTTTAAATGTGTAAGCAACATACACACACACACACACACACACACACACATGTATGTATATGATTACAAAGAAAATCAATCATATTGAAATTCAGTGGTGAAAATAATAATTAAATTAAAAGTTCACAGACCCAGGTTATAAACTCTGTAAAGCTCTTCTCAGTTGTAGCATTGTAGAATCTGATTCTTTCCTTCCTTCCTTCCTTCCTTCCTTCCTTCCTTCCTTCCTTCCTTCCTTCCTTCCTTCCTTCCTTCCTTTCCTTCCTTCCTTCCTTCCTTCCCTCCTTCCTTCCCTCCTTCCTTCCCTCCTTCCTTCCTTCCCTCCTTCCCTCCTTCCTTCCCTCCTTCCTTCCCTCCTTCCCTCCTTCCTTCCCTCCTTCCTTCCCTCCTTCCTTCCTTCCTTCCTTCCTTCCTTCCTTCCTTCCTTCCTTCCTTCCTTCCTTCCTTCCTTCCTTCCTTCCTTCCTTCCTTCCTTCCTTCCTTCCCTCCCTCCTTCCTTCCTTCTCTCCTTCCCTCCCTCCCTCTTTTTTTTTCTTATTTTTTTTTGAAACTGGGTGTGCCTATTTCACCTAGGCAGGAAAAGCAGTGACCACTGCCGCTAGACTGATCCCATTATCGATTGGCTGGAGAACTTTAACCTGCCATGTTTTTGACCTGGGCCATTTCAGCCCTCCTAGTTCCTTGTTTTCTCTCCCTCCACATCAGGGGATCACTATATTAGTAGGGAACTCCAGAGTTTAACCTGCTGTAACTCAGAACTCTAGCAACAATTGTGTGTCCATCACCCCACCAGGCTGACTGTACTAACTTTAAGGGTGTTTCCTCGATGGCCCTTTCGGCCCTCAGTTCTGGTAGCCATCTATTACCCCTCTGCCTGACTTTGCTTTCTTTCCATAGATGGGAAGTAGCCCTAGTGATGGGGGCACTGCTGACTTCTTAACACAGCTAATAATCACCGGCCATTTATGGGCGCTGTGCAGAGGCATAATGTGCTTTATATAAAACATAGTTATGAGTGCTCATTATGGGTAGAGGCAGCAGTTAAAACGGAAATTAAACAATCACAGACTTGTAATGTTAGGCAGCTAATGAATCCAGGCTGGTGGTTCCTCTGGATCCAAAGAGGTATCTATGAAAGGCTTCTTGGGGGCCCCTGGTGTAAGCCCTAGGAGACTGTGGGGTGTTTGAGGTAGGGCTGCCCCCTTATATGGCCTGTGGCCCTCCAGCCTTCCTTCACTGATGGCTTAGTAACTTTCTAGGACCTCAGAGTCAGAAGGGAGCTCTGACACTGTTGAGTTCAACATGCACCTGCTTACCTTTGCAAGAATTACTCTTCACCATATTGGGCCCAGCAGTGGTTGCCTGGACTCCAGTGGCAGACCTTCAGTGGGCCGGACTGGAGCTTGGTATTGCTAAAGGGACCCCATTGCAAGGGAGGCCAACGCTAATGAGTCAGAGAGTCTTTCTGTTTCCAGAACCCAAACCTCTCCATTGCATTCAATTCAATCCAAGAAATCTTTAATGAGCCATTGCTATGTGCAAAGTGTTGTGAAAGATACCAGGTTTGCAGAGACAAAAATGCCTACAAGGTGCTTATGTCATCCTGAGGGATTCATTGTAGTCAGATTCCATGACAGAAGTGGTGCCCCAGCTGTGCCTTGAAACCTTCTTGATTCTCTACATCTAAAGGACAGACTCTCCCATCTAAGATTATTTTGTGTTTTTACTTAGTAAATCACTTAGTGTCTGTAGATGGTGAATTCCAGATTCTTAACCTGGAGTCCATGGAACCCCAGAGTCCATGGATAGATTTCAGGGTCTGTGAATTTGGATGAGAAAAATTGCATCTGCTCTTACTAACCTCTAACTGCAATATAGAATTTCCTTCAACTATGAATGAAGATGGTAACATTATTCTGAGAAAAGGTCTGTCGGCTTTACCGAACTGTCAAAGGGATTCGTGATACAGAAATGGTCAATGGTAACTGTCCTAGAGAGATTGGTGGAAATGAGGAATTGCCTTGCTGGAAGTGGAGGTGAGGAGAGAGTACATTTGAGGTATGAGGGACAGTTTGTGCAAAGGAAGTGGGGTGGAAGATAGCACAATAAATTGGGAAGTAGCCTTTGGTACTCAGTATTTGTCATCTTGGTGCTGTCCATTTTCCTCAAGGCCAAACCTAGAGAGGTGCTTTTTTGTGTCCAGTCTCCATGGTGTATCTCCCGTTTTAGGCTAGAAGAACACCTGTGCTTTGGAAATGAAAAGCCTTCCACTTAGCAATTTATTCTCATTGTTTACGGTTTTATTTTCTGTGGCCAACCAGAGCAAGTCTGACCCCCACTTGATATGATGACTCTTAGAATACTGAAGACAACTCTTATGCCCTCCCTACATCTTCTAATCTCAATGAATGAATCAGCAAGTGTTTATTAAGCACCTACTCTGTCCCGAATCCTGGTTAAATGCAAAATTCAAAAAGAAATATAAAAGTGAGATAGTTCTTACCCTCCGTTGTATCCCATAGGGATGAATGAAGGATATATGCAAAATAAATACTTAGGAGTAGGGAGGGCAATAATCATCCAGGATAAACACTTCCAGTTTTTTCAACATGCCCTCATATGACCTAGTTTCTAGCCTATTCCCCGTCTTGGTCTCTCTTCTCTGAGTATGTTGCAACCTATTGATTGACCTTCTTCAAATACGGTATGGAGGCCTGAATGCAATCATCCATTTGTGGTCTGGCCTGTGAAAAGGTCAACTAGAAGTAAATCTCAGGCATTGTTTCCCTCTGGCCCTAGCGGGTGAAGGAAAGGGAAGTAAAAGGAACAAACACTTATTAAGCACACACCATAAGCAAGGCATTGTACCATGTCTATTACAGACATTCCGTTTGGTCCTGATTACAACCCATCAAGGCAGATGCTAGTATTATCCCCATTTTACAGAGGGGGAAGCTAAGGCAGAGGTCAAAGCCCAGTGTTACAGAGCTAGTAAGTATTCAAGGCTGGATTTGAATTCAGGTGTTCTTGGCTCCAGGATCGGTACTCTATCCACTGCACCACTTAAGCACTATAGTAAAGTGAGTTTTGAACCATGGACCTTCATTACCATAGCTTTAATTTAAAAGGGATAATAAAATAATTTACCAAAAATGTTCTATACTTCCTAAATAAGATTCTTTTACTCTCTGGGGATATGTGTACCCTGAATGCAGATCCCTGGGCTAAATGGTCTTTAAGCCAAGGATTCTTTTTTTTGTGTTTTGTTTTTGGCTAGGCAATGGGGTCAGGTGACTTGCCCAGGGTCACACAGCTAATAAGTGTTATGTGTCTGAGGCCGGATTTGCACTCAGGTCCTCCTGACTCCAGGGCTGGTGATCTATCCAGTGTGCCACCTAGCGGCCCCTTAAGCCAAGTATTCTTAACCTTATTTTGTATCATAGACCCCTCCTGCTGTTTGGTGAAGACCATGGACTCTTTCCCAGAATAATGTTTTTAAATGTGTAAAATAAAAAACATGAGATTACAAAGGAAATTAGTAAAATTGAAATAAAGATGTATTTTTCCCATCTATGTTCACAGAGACCCTGAAATCTATCCATGAATCCATTGGTGCCCATTGACCCAATATCTCTTCTAGTTCTGGACCCTGCCTTCCTCAAGACTGCTGCTGCTGCTGATGGCCCACAATTCTTTGTCAGTGGATTCATTTTGGTATCAGTGGAACTTTTAAACAGAACTTGTACTCGGTGAAGCTAGTGATGGATGTCACCCTGACCTTTGCATTTCCTTTTGATGACCACTGATGCCATTGGGAGACCTTGTCTCCTTTTCATGGGTTCATCTTTGAGAAATCTCCTTTTGCATTTATAGTGGTCCTTGTGCTGGTCAGAGAGACCAGGCAGGCATTGTTAGAGAGGAAACAATCCTTGATGAGAAGTGCCTGGGCATCTGAAGTAGCAGTTTGGATAGCAGGTGAGGTTTTTAGTTCTAGGTTTTTTTGCATATTTTATTAATTTGTATTGATTTATCAACAATCACTTCCATATGCTTTTGAGTTTAAACACTTTCTCCCCCTTCCTCCCCACTTCCCTCCCCAAAATGTTGCACAATCTGATATAGGCTATACATTTATATTCCTAGTAAACATATTTTCACATTAGTGAAGTTGTAAGTAAAAATTAAAACCAATAGGAGGAACCATCAGAAAGAGGAAACAAAACTCAACAGAAGAGAAAAAGATAGCGATTCAACTTTCACAGTTATGATTACTATCTGTGTCTTTTTCTCCAACCTTTTTTCCCTCGTTTATGCTTTTCTTTCTCCTCTCTCCCTTCCCCTCCTCACCAGTACTTTGCTTTTGACCACCGCCTCCTTCAGTCTCTCCTCTCTTCTATTTTCCCCCTCCCCCCTCTTCCCCTTCACCCCCACTGCTTCTTCCCTCCCTTCCATCCCCCCTCTCTTTTCTTTCCCCTTTTCCCTCCTACTGCCCATAGGGCAAGTTAGATTTCCATACCTAACTGATTATGTTATTCCCTTCTTGAGCCAAATCTGATGAGAGCAAGGTTCAAACAGTGCTCACCCCCCTCCCTGTTTTTCCCTCCGCTGTAAGAGGATTTTCTGTCTTTTCCTGTAATATAATTTACCCTTGTCTGCCTCCTCCTTCCTCAGTACATTTTCTAAGATCAGACTAATCCACTTACCTGGATCCATTTAACCCACTTGAATAGATTTTTTTTTATCATTACATCAAAGTCAACCAATATCCACCCCTTTTATGTATACTCCTTTAACATGGTGTAATAATGATACAGTTCTCAAGAGTTGCAAGTGTCATCTTCCCTTGTAGGGATGTAAACATTCTGCCCTTATTTTTTTTTTTTTGCTAGGCAATTGGGTTAAGTGACTTGCCCAGGGTCACACAAGCTAGTAAGTGTTATGTGTCTGAGCTGGATTTGAACTCAGGTCCTCCTGAATCCAGGGCCGGTGCTGTATCCACTACGCCACCTAGCTGCCCCACAGTCTGCCCTTATTAACAACGTTTTGTATCTTTCTGTCCCATTTACCTTTTTATGTCTTTCTTGAATCTTGGACTTGAAGATCAAATTTTTTGTTGAGCTCTGGTCTTTTTCTGAGGAAGGTTTGGAAGTACCCTATTTCGCTGAATATCTGTCTTCTCCCTTGAAAAATCATGCTCATTTTTGCAGGGTAGTTGATCCTTGGCTGCAATCCAAGCTCCTTTGCCTTTGCAGTATTATGTTTCATGGCCTGTGGTCTTTTAATGTAGAAGCTGCAAGGTCCTGTGTAATCCTGACTGTGGTTCCATGATATTTAAATTGTTGCTTTCTGGCTGCTTGCAGCACCTTCTCTTTCATCTGGTAATTTTGGAATTTTGCTATTATATTCCTTGGTGTTTTCAATCTGGGATCTCTTTCATGTGGTGAGCGGTGTATTCTTTCTATGATTATTTTACTTTCTGGTTCTAGGACTGCAGGACAGTTTTCCTTTATGATTTCCTGAAAGATACTGTCCAGGCTCTTTTTTTCATCATGATTTTCAGGTAGTCCAATGATTTTTAAATTGTCTCTCCTGGATCGATTTTCCAGATCAAACAAATGAGGTATTTTAAGTTTTCATCCATTTTTTCATTTTTTTGTTTCTGTTTGACTGACTTTTGCTCTCTCATAGAGTCATTAGTTTCCATTTGTCCAATTCTAGTTTTTAACAGATTGTTTTCTTCTGTTAGTTTTTGTACTTCCTTCTTCAATTGGCCAATTGTATTTTTAAGGGATTTGTTTTCTTCAGTGTACTTTTTTCCATTTTGCCAATTGTGTTTTTTAGGGACTTGTTTTCTTCAGTGTATTTTTTTTCCAATTGGCCAATTGTATTTTTTAAGGACTCTTCTACCTCTCTCATTAGACTTTTAAAATCCTTCTTGAGCTCTTCTAAGAAGGCTTTTTGGGCTTCAGACCAGTTCATATTCCCTTCTGATGTTGCAGATGTGGGTTTGTTGACAATGTTGTCCTCTTCAGAATTTCTGTCTTGATCTCTACTCTTCTCATAATATGAATCTATGGTACATTTCTTTTTACTCATGGTTTCTTTATTCCCTGGCCTTTAAAGAGATTGAGCTCTCCTGCTGGGGAACAGAGGGCACTAACCCAAGCTTCTTGTGTTGGGAGCCTAGGTCTTGGTCACTGGCTTTGTGTGCTGGGGCCTCTTATGTTGGCAGTTGGAGGCTGTAGGTTTCTGGCAGCTTACCTCATGTTGGGCTGGAATCAGCAAGACTGGAACTTTCAGGCAATTCTAGGTTGCCTGCTTTTCCTTTCCTTTAGCTTTCTTCAGCTCCTTTTAGATGTTGTGCTGCAGGGTGTTTATCTGCCTGGGGCCCCTTGCAATGCTGCACTGGGAGATTCCTTTGCAGTAGAGTGCTGAGGCACCTGGTGGTTTTCTGAGCTGGTTTCCACCGGTTCCCCCACCCTCACTGAGGCACTTGGAGGTCCAGGTGTTGGTGTTTGCCTGCTCTACCACCTGGGCTCCAGGATCTCCTCCTGGTTGACAGTTGGAGGTGTTGGATTGGAATCAGCAAGGCCAGGGCTTTAGGAAGACTCTAGGAACTGCAGCCAGGGTTCCTTCCCTTCTGGTCCCTTCACCATCTCATTTGTGATCTAACACTTTGGTGGCATCCCTGGCTCAGGGGCCTCAGGGAGGTTGGGCTTTGTCCACGCCTGCTGGGTAAGCCCGATACTGGAAGTAAGTGATTATCAGCGGAAAGCAAAGACTTGTTTACATGTTGCAGTCATTAGAGGTTCTAGCCACACTTCCTGTGCCCGGGCCTCCTGCCAGATGTTTGGAGGGGATTTTCACGAGCCGTGTAGTTTGGTAAATACAAAAGCTCCTTATTAAGGGTTTTTAGTATTAGACTGTGCAATTAAGATTACGGGTAATTAGATGCCTTTTGTTGGAGTACAATCATCCAAGACATAGGGGAAACTTACTCCTTGACAGCACAGCAATGGGCCCAAGGGATTCAGCTGGACCTTGCTCTGTCCGAGGCACAGGCGGGAAAAATAAGGTGGGGCAATTGGCTATAAGAGTCTGAATTGGGGCAACCGCAGAATTATACCAGGCCCCTTCTGTTTGTCTCCTTCTGCATAGAAGCAACATGAGAGGCCATGTGGTTAGTGAACTACCCCTTCCAGTTTGAGATGGATGATCCTTGTTTCTATAAAGACACAAATTCAAAGCCTACCTCTGCCACTAATTAACTATTTGATTATAGGCAAGTCACTTAACCACTTTCAGCCTCAATTTTGTCATCTGTAAAATGGGGCTGTCATCTGTAAAATGGGGCTGATAATACCTGCTTATAACATCCTACATCACAGGGTTATTGAGATACTGAAATGAGATAGCATGTATAATAACAGCTTCACACACCTTAAAGTACCATATAAATATTAGCTACTGTCATATTTTCCTTCTAAAGAGAGGCAGCATAGCTTGGTAGATAGAAGGCTTGTCGAAGAGTCCGGAAGACCTGAATCCATATCTAGTGTCTCACGTACACTAGGTGCGTAGTCATTTGTCAGCTCAGTGCTGCCATGGACAATTTTAAGACTATAAAGAGGCATTGAGGTCCAGAGGAAGGAGTTCTGGCTAAGAATGCTCAGCTCAGAGTCGTGGGATCCAAATCCTGGCGAGCTGCATAACCTGAGTGACCCTGGGTAAATCAAGAGACTCTGTTTTCTCATCTATAAAAATGAGGAGATTCAGCTGAGGGGGCTTTTTAGCCCTAGATCTTTGATTCCATGATTCCACATTAGAGGTGTTGCTAATCAGTATTAGTGGAGGGTATTCCCATTTGGAGTCATTCCCCATATCAATGAAACTGTAGGTCAAACTGGGAACATTTTAATTTTTTTCTAATATGGATTCCTTTCTCAAATTGTCATTTGATTTTCTAGCCTACAGCCTGCTCTCTCCCCACTCAGGGTCAGATTAACTTTGTTGATACTGAAACTTGGGAGCTCAGAACTAGAAGGACTTATTGAGCCTGATTAGCTCATTTTACAGATGAGGAAACTGAGTCTCAAAGAGAGAGAGAGCAAGGTGACGTACTTGAATTGCTCAAGGTGCCACAGCAATTCAATGGCAGAGTTGAGACTTGAACCCAGGCCTTCTGGAGTCCAGCTCAATGCTCTTTCCACCATGACACACTGTCTTTATTGGTTGGAGTATGACTTCGGGAAACTTTATAGTTGAGCTGTGGGTTGAGGAAGGATCTCTTCTTCCTTCCCCTCCAAGTTCAGGGGAGCGTGACCATTTCTCTCAGTGGTCCCCTGGCCTGCCTGTTCTCAGATGGAATGAGAGTCTCCCGTCTCACCTGTCAGAGGTTGTTAGTGGCAAAGGGACAGTGGCTGAAAACTTCACTCTGACCAGGCTGAGTAAGCACATTAATCATGGACAGAAACAAATCCAGCTCGTCATTGGAGCCGGCTGTCTGGGCTGCCCTCCCTCTGCTGAATCTTCCCTCTGTAGGAAGCAGGAATGGTAAATTATTCAAGATTGGGGAGAGTAGGTTTTGTAACAGAATTGCGAGGCCGCTGAATAAGAAACTATAGAAGTCCATACATATTTCATCTCTATTTTTTAAATAATTTTTTTTTTGCTTCTTTGCTGAAGAAGGAGATTTTGTTTCCTGCATCTCCCATGCAGGATGGCTGGCTTTGACATTCCCTGGCTGTCTGTAGTAGGAGGCAATAATTAAATATCAGGTGAATTAGTTGCTTTTTAATTTGACATGTGTGCTCCAGGCAATAAACACATGCCGGGCCACGTGGGAGTGTAATTGCCAAGGAATAAAATCTTGTACGGAGCGAGATCATTGTATCAGGTACAGCGCGACAGCTCATTTGATCGTTATGCCCAGGCTAAAGAGCTGGCCTAATTAGTTTCCATTAAAACTCACCCTTTAATCAAGAGCTATTCTTGCATAAAGAATGTCACTCGGTCCAGATGAATGAACAATGGTTTCCCCTTGAGATCCGACTATCTGTTACACTTGGGATGCCATATGTCTTCAAACAATCCAGCTTCCAACCCTCAGCTGGGAAACCGCTACCCGCTCTGCCGACCGCTCCTGTGACGGTGCCTGCCTTGCCCCATGAGCCGGGCTGGGTTCAGAAGAAAAGTGGCAGCTGTGGGGAGCCACTGTTGGAGCCTGGCAGAGAACGAGGGAAGGGGGGACCCCAGAAGTGATAGAATTGTTGAGTGTCTGGAGTTAGAAGGGAACTTAATCCATGGGACGCCGGAACTAGAAGGGCAAATGCTGAGGATAGAATGGAAGAACACGTCTGCATGGCTCAGCGGGGTTGGTGCTGGTTGAATACGGTCTCTGACACTGCCTCTGAGGTCTTGGGCGTTCAATTCAACCACCCGAACCTCAGCGTTCTCACCGGTAAAATGAGGGGAGTTGGGGCTAATTGCTCCAGACCCTATGATCCTGGGACCTAGTCCAACTCCTACATTTTTTAGGGGAGGAAGCCAAGGCCAGGGCTCATTCTAATGGCGCGTGCCATGCCCTCAATCGTTGGTCTTCTTCTCGGGTGCTCTGATCTGCTTGCACTCTGCTGAAAGGAGAACCTCTTGTCTGACCTGTAGAGATCATCGGGAAACACATCAGAGAGCTCTCACTGTCCCCTGTCATTTCCAATCCTCTCCTGCCTGCTCGCCCTACCTCTGCCGTTGCTCTCCGTTTTGTCGAGAATCCCAGGCTATGCCAACAGCCCCTCGGGCAGTAGGGAATCGATTCTGGAGAAAAGAATTAGATGATCTCTCCTGTTCCTTGTAACTGTATGTGCCTAGCATTCCATGAACCTAGGAGTACGTGGAAGCCCGAAGATTTGGGCAGAGGCAGAATTAGAATGGAGTGATTAAGGCTTTGTTCCGAGGTGCTGACATCTGGGGATTCATGTGCTTCCATGCAGAACTCCTCTGGTTTGTCATTCCGGGGCCCCGAGGTCCTCTTTTGTGCTCAGTGCTGCACAGTGTAGCTGCCCCACCCCTTCTGGGAATATGGTACTTCCAGGAGGGTCTAGTCACCATAGCACCCTTTCCCTAATGCTCATACGGTGCATCATCCCTTCTGCATTTTCCCAGAAAATGAAGGCTGGTGGCTGGTGTGCAGACTGGATGCCATGGAGGATAACCTGGTCCTGTCCTCTCCTGGTTCAGACTGTCCTCTACATGACTCAAATGAATTTGTCCCGGGAGTCAGAATTTCTGGTTATGTCTCTGTTCTGAGCTATGTGGCTCAAAATAATACTCCCTCCCTGGGGAATGGAAAGTGACCCATGGGAGGGGAATTGGACTCTTTAGACTGTTTAAATACCTAGACTTTGAACAGCCTCCTTACTGGGTTTTTTTTTTTTTGCTGGTCTAGACCCTTAGAAGAAGCACTAAAAAGAGTGTCCTCATCTGCAGCCATTTTTAAAAAATTAATTCCTTGTGGGGGACTGGAAGACCATGGAACTGCATGTCTGGAGGTCTGGGATGCTGGCTTTGCTATGTGTTGGGTGACCTTAGGCAAGTCACTGTACTTCCCTTGGTCTCAGTTTGTGCATTTGTTCTATGGGTATATTAAACACATGGGTGTTCTGATCTCATTGGTGAGCTATGAGCTATGAAGACTGAATAAGATCAAGTTGAGGAGAGTGCTATTGAAGAAACCCTGAATAAGCACCTAACGTTTGAAGGGCAGGGTTGGGGTGGGAGTGGGGGAGATCCAGCAAAAGATAAGACAAGGCACTTGATCTTATGAGCTTATAGTTAGGTAGGAGGAGAGGAAGCTTAATAATAGGGTCCTAGACCCAGAGGTGGAAGGGACCTCAGAGGCATCTACTCCAACCCCTTCATTTTTACAAATGAGGAAACTGAGGTCAGAGAAGGTTAAATGACTTACTCAAAGTCACATAGGTGGTGACAGAGGCAGGATTTGAACTCAGACCCTCTGATTTCAAAGCCAGTGTGTTTTGCACACACTACTCTTGTTACCTTGAGAGGCAGGGTGGTGGAATGAAAGCTAGATTTGGAAGAGTGACTCCCGGATTCAGATCTGTCTCTAGCAGTGAATGGCTAGCCACTTCTTCATGTGTAAAATGGGGGAAGGGTTTATGATAATTTCACCATCTACCTCAAAGGCTTCTTGACAAAAAATACTTTATAAATCTTTGGTGCTTTGGAGATCTTGCCTTGTTAAAGTTGGTTCAGTCATATCTGTCTCTTCATGACCCCATTTTGGGTTTTCTCGTCAAAGATCCTGGAGTGGTTTGCCATTTCCTTCTCCAGCTCATTTTACAGATGAGGAAACTGAGGCAAACGGGGTGAAGTGACTTGCTTAGGGTCACACAGCTAGTGAATTGTCTGAGGCTGGATTTAAACTCAGGAAGAGCAGTCTTGCTGACTCCAGGCCCAGCACTCTATGCACTATGGCACCACCTAGCGGCCCTGCTTTGGAAATAGGTGTTACTATTCCAACTGGGGAGAATCCAGAAAGACTTCATGGAAGAAGTGGCATTTGAGTTGGAGTGTGAAGCAAAGGTGTTAGACTCTCAGGCTGTGTGCCTCATGAGGCCTGCAGCACTCCTGAGTTTGACCAAAATCAGAATAAAATGTAATGGGGAAACATTTAACAAAATAAATAAAATATAATGCAATATAGATAATGTTAATATATGGTCTTTTAAGTCAATAGGCAAGGATTTTTGTGAATGGTTTGGTGGGCCCTGTTTGACTTTGATGCCATTGCTTTAAAGGATAGGTGAGAATTCCAGGGCCAGAAGAAGGGGGGTCGGTATTTGAGGCACAGGAAATGATGTGAGCAAAGGCAAATTCTCATCTTGTAAAGAGGCTCTCTCTCAATTGAAGCCACTGTTGGTTTTAATGGAACTTTTTATGTGACCAGCCGAGATAAGAAGGTTTAAAGTAGGACCACCGACCTGCAGGAGGGAGACCCTGTGACCCTTTCAGTGCTTCAGAGCCGGAAGGACCTCAGAAGTCACAGAGTTAACTCTACCATTTTGGCAGATGGGTAAACTGAGGTCCAAAGAAGTTTAAAAGACTTGCCCTAAGTCACAGAGGTCAGGACTTGAACCCAGATCCTCTGATGCTAAATACAGTGGTCTTTTCCTATACCACATCATCTCTCCATGACTGGTTGGGCTAAATGTCCTCTAATTCCACTGAGAAGAGATAAGATGTCTTCAACTCTATTACCTTTTTCAGCTTGAAATCACATGATCTACAAGCATAGGTCATCAGCCAGCACTGAGCATGCTCTGGGCTTGTCTTTCCTGCTTCTATAATCACAGATACCTAGTCCCACTGTATTGTCATTGAGTTTCCCAGCTTGACCCATAACACCCTCTGTGGTCTCTGGCTCTCACTGTCAGGTGACCCTGCCTGGATTTTTTATGCCCCCCCCATTCTCATTCTCCTCCTGTCCCCAACTCCAGAGACAGTTCTCATTATGGAATTATTTGTCCTAGAAATAAATGGAATCTGAGCAAAGTGTGGTGGAGAAAACATTGGCCTCGAGTCGAGTCTTAGATGTGAATTATGGGGAGGCAGAGAGATATAGGGGAAAGGGTGCTGGCTCTGATGTCTGAGGACCTGGGTTCAAACCCTGACTTTGTTGCTTACTTCCTGTGTGACTTTGGCTAGGTCATTTTACCTCTCTGACCTCAGTTTCCTCATCTGTAAAATGAGGGGGATAGGAGAGGGTCCCTGAGCTCTAGATCTATGTTTCTATGGATAAGACTCATGGACTAGAAATCAAGAGGCTTGGGACTAGATCCTAGCTCTTACTACATGTGTGGCCTGGAGACTCTACTTGCCCTCCTCTGAGTCTCACTTTCTTCACCTATAAAATGAAGGGGTTGGATTTGAAGATAGTTACATTGGCTGACAGCTCTGATAGCCTATGGGCCTATGATTCTTAGGCTCTTCCATTGACTCAATGCATGACCTAGGTCAAGATGCTTTCCCTTTCTGGGCCTTAGTTCTCCCATCTATAAAAAGAAGAGATTGGACTCCATTGAACTCTAGGGTCCCTTAAAGCTCTGACATTCTTTGAATGAGAATATTTCTCATAGATGTGTCCCCTGGCAGTCCCTTCTCTGTTCTGGCAGAGAGAGTCCAGGGTGTGGCTGTCTTACTCATGACCCATTTATGTTCCCCAGGGTGGTATCTTGGCTCTCAGTCATTTAGACCTTTCTTTCTGCCTAGAGGATTTGTCCGTCCCATCGCACCCTGATTTTTGCCGATTCCCAGAGGTCTTAGGACCAGGAGTCCCTGTGACCTGTGGGTAACTATGACATCATGAATACCATCAGAAATCCCTAAACTGGCCTGGGACAATTCAAATTGTGTTTACCCAAAGTTGGTATTTGTGTGATCATATGTGTGTGTGTGTGCGTGCGTGTGTGGGTTTTCTTTCTTTTTAGCTTCCATTTCATAGAAATTCAGGCTTTACAAAGCACTTTCCCAGACACAGCTCTGGGGAGGTAGGTACTGCAAGAATTATCACCTGCATTTTACAGATAAGGAAATGGAAGCCCACAGAGGTGACCTGCCCAAGGTCACAGAGTATACTGGCAGGTAGGGGAGCCAGTAGACTAACCTAGGTCTCCTGACCCCAGGTTCAGTACACTTGACTACTTTACTTCTGTTATGTCTGAAAAAAATCTCATTAAAAAAACCAAAAAACAGTCTGGTAATTATATTAAGAGAAGCTAGGTCTTGGGGAACTTGTAAGGTTAAGAAGCAAACTTTCTTGGTATAATACAAATGCCTTTTAATAATGAAAATAATTGACATTCTAATGAGAAACCATCTTTTTTATTCACTAAAGCAGATTCCTTAAAGGGCTTCTGAAAGGCAACCCTTCCTTCACCTATGAAGTTGCTATAACCCAAGAGCATCTCCCACCCCCTAGGGGATTTCCCTAGGATTCCAACTTGCTATCTAGTCATATTCCTGGGGTCTTTACTGTAGATGAGTCGATCCTGGGATGGTATGGATTCGAACCAAGCCTGGGCTGTGGGAGCTTTGTGCATGTGTTCATTAAGAAGGGATGCAGTAATGACATGGGAATATTCTAGGGTCTCTCCTTGTGGGTCTGAAAGGCCCAGCTTTGGTCCATGGCAAGCAAGTTGGGAGTGTTTTCTCCTCATTTATTTCCTTAGTTCTGATAATTTCTGTGTGTTCTTGATGGCAACAGATCTCATGCTGGGTAATCCTCTACTCAGTGTGAAGGGGCTAAAGCAATTACCAGTGAAGGATTCATGAGATTCTAGGGGAAAAGATAAATAATGATGCATTTCGTAAGACCAACCAAAGAATCCAGAAGCATACCATGGAGAACTTAAGAGATTTCTTCTTTACAGGTGAGTAAGGAAAATTTTATTTTATGATTATTATTTTAGTACAAATTTTTAATTTCATTGTATGGAACTCCCCAGAGGTCCTCTCTGGGCTTCTGTATTAAAGATAATGAGTAAAAATAGAGGGTTGGAATAGATGGCCTCTAATGTCCTTTCTAGCTCTAGCGGGTCAGTCAAGAAGCATTTATTAAGCGCCTATTATGTCCTAGGTGATAGCTTAGTGGCACAGTAGATAGACACCTAGACACCCACCTCCATCCTCCAGGCCTGGAGGCAGGTAGACTCAACTTCCTCAGTTCAAATCTGGCCTCAGACAGTTATTAGCTATGTGACCTCAAGCAAGTCACTCAACCCTGTTTGCCTCAGTTTCCTCATCTGTAAAGGGAGCTGGAGAAGGAAATGGCAAACCACTCCAGTTTCTCTGCCAAGAAAACTTCGGAAGGGGGTCATTAAGAGTTGGACATGACTGAAAGATGACTGAACAACATGTCCTAGGCAATGTGGTTAGCTCCGGAGGTATAATCCCATTAGGATACTCCCTCTACCAAAACAGGGATCAACAGTTATTCTGCAACTTCTAGTCTCAAGAGAGATGGGAGGTTAAGGGACTTGCCCAGGGTTACACAACCAGGATGTGTCAGAAGCAGGACCCGATGCCAAGTATTCCTGAATCACATGCCTCCTGTCTAGCCACTACCCAATACAGTCTCTGTTTTAGGAACTATGTTTTTGTCTTTCTGGATTTTACTTTAGAACCGATCTTTAAATCGGTTTGTTACAAACTCATAAAGGCTAAAAGATCCAGGGCCCAGCTGTTATCAGTGGAAAATACCATCGCTTCTGTGTTCTTCCAATAAACAGCTGTGAGCTTGAATGAATGAATGAAGTATTTATTAAGTATTTTGTTGTCGCTCAGACAGTTCAGTTGTGGTCTAGCTCTTTGTGAACTCATTTGGGGTTTTCTTGGCAGAGATACTGGAGTGGCTCGCCATTTCCTTCTCCAACTCATTTTACACGTGAGGCAATGGAGGTAAGCAGGGTTAAGTGACTTGCCCAGGGTCACACAGCTAGTGAGTGTCTGAAGCTGCATCTAAACTCAGGAAGAGCAGTCTTCCTGACTTCAGGCCTCCCACTCTATCCATTGTGCCACCTAGCTGCCCTTATTAAGCACTTGCTTTGTGCAAAGTGCCAGGGATACAAATAGAACGGGGAGACAGGCCCTACTCTCAAGGAACTCATATTGGAATGGGGCAGACAACACACACTGGAAGTTTCAGGGGCAGGTCAGACGGACAGGTCCCATGGTCCTAAGGTTATAGCAACAAAGCAGGTGGAAATGCCTCTGCTTTGATCTCATTTGCACTGATAAAACGATACCAGTTTCTGGTGTTGAACCATTTGATGATGCCAAGGACTTTGATGGTGAGAACTTTCTTTTCGGGGTCTTGAGTAGCTGTGGTTACACATAGAAGCAGTGGGTACTCGCCAGGCTGCTTCTCACAGGGGCTACTGCCTAGGATGATGGCTGAGGGCACTGGGCTGGAAGCATTGCTGTTAAGACTCTTGGGTTCAGGGTCTTGGGCTGTCCCCATCAGGGTCTCAGGGGAGATGGTGGTGGTTTGACTTTACTAGGCACATGTACCTCTTGTCTCTCCTTGCTCTTCCAGCTAGCTAATTCCCACTGGAAATCACCACCAGTCTTCTTGGTCTAGCATAGAGGCCATGCCAAGGTGGGACCTGATAAGGCCCTCCTATGTGTCTCTAGGGTCTTCTTCCCTTGTTAGTAACCTCCTCCTGAACTCCTCCTTGGGTCTAGGGGCTTTGACATAAGAATTCCTCTACTTGTCCAGGAAACTCCCTGTCACCCTGTGACTTTGACGCTGCCACTGGCTGACACTATCCTTTCAATTCTCAGCTTGGCCCAGAAACTTCTCTCTGTTCCATCACCACCTTGGTCTACCCCATGTATTTTCCCTCCTCTCTTGGGAGTACATGGCTCCCTCTTGCTTCCTTGGGGTGGCCTCAGGACCACTGAGCTGAGCTGGTTTCTTTCCAAGGGATGATAATTAATTACTTTCAGTTTGTTTGTGTGTCTGACCAGCCTTTTCTAACTATATTAGTTTGAGTTCTTTCTTTTTCTCTCCCTATCTATTTAGTAGCCAGGTGGCATAGTAATAAAAGCACTGTAAGTCAAGAAGACCTGAGTTCAAATCCAGCTAGTATGACTCTAGCTGTGTCACCCAGGGCAAGTCATTTAACTTTTTTGAGCCTCTGCTTCCTCATTTACAAAATGAGGGTAATAATGACACACCTATGTCAAAGGGTTGTGGTAACAATCTAATGCAATAAAATAGACAGAGCTCTTTGCAAATTTCAAAGCAATATAAATGCTAGCTGTTGTTTTAATTTTAAATACCAAGTCCGAGGGCACAATTCAGGCATGACTAGGGATGACGTGGTGTTAAAGAGGTAAGAAGAGTACCAGAGACAGGCAGGTTTGCCCTTGTCAAAGAGGCTGGCACCGTATTAAGGGCTGGGGGCACAAGGCAAAGAATCAATATATTATGTTAAGGACAATAATGAGGGTCAGTGTCTCCTCCAAGGAGGCATTATTACTATTGTCTATTTAATCAGATTCTTTTTCACACCTACTTGCCTCTCCTAAACTCTGAAGCCAATGGTATGGTAACCATTTGGTTACCATGACAATTCTGAGAGAGGTTCATAATTCCAGAATAAAAGGGGGACAAATTAGGGATCTGTACATATCAGCAGAGTGGGTGACTGTCTATTGTATTTAGAATTTGCTAAAAACTCCCCTGGGGTAGCTAAGTGGCCAATAGATAGAGTACTGGCTCAGGAAGACCTGAGTTCAAATCTGGCCTTAGACATTTACTAAGTGACCCTTTTCAAGTCACTTAACCATATTTGCCTCAGTTTTCTCAAATCTGTAAAATGAGCTGGAGAAGGAAATGGCAAACCACTTCAATATCTCTGCCAAGAAAATCCCAAGTGGGGTCACAAAGAGCTGGACACGATTAAAACAACTGAACAACCACAACACCAATTCCCATCTTCTAGTGGGAAAATCTTGCTGTCCAGTCTTGGCACCTGAATTCGCAGCATCAGCCTCGTTTTGAAAGTGACTTCAGAAAGAAAACTAGGCATTTCAACTGAGTTAGGATATTACATTCCCTGGGAGGGTAACAGATTAATAGCTGATTCTAAGAAATTAATTTTTTAGATGGATCTAATTGAACTTATTGTTGACTTCCTCTAAGACTTAGGATTGGCCCTGAGGATCCATTGTGTTTGAGGAGAGGGGGCTAAGAGCTCGAGACTGGTGGCTTTAAACTTGGTGGGAGGCAGTAACTGGGGGAAGTTAGGGGCCAGTGTGAGAGTACTAGGTTCCACTAGAAGGGTTTCTATTGGAAGAATTCTCCCCCAATTTTCTAACCTACTGATAAACTCCCTTGGCTTCTGCCTGTACTGCTAGACTTAGAAGGGAAAGATTTCCCTTAGTTGTGTGTGTAGCTTCCTGGACCCCAGAATGCAAATAATGGTCTAACTTAGCTCCTGTTTTTTCTAGCTCTGGGCTAAGAGACTCCATTGTTCATAGATAGGGTCCTGACCAAAATAAAAACCTCTACTTTGTCTCAGACAAAGGCTAGGCTCTTATCGGAGGCATCTAGAACTTCACCATTGGCAAGGTAACTGGTATAACCCATTACTCAGAATCAAAGGATCTGAGTTTACATGGATTGGGTTCAATCTTAGTGTCTTCTCACACATCTCTCTTTGGTTTATGATCCACCGTCAGGGTTTCCCCTGGGAATGTCAGATTTTGGCTCATGTCTGTGTCTCCACAACAAAAGGAAAAAAAAAGGCTTTGGCTCCCATGCAAATAGTCAGGCTAAAAGTATACATATGTCAAGTGTGGATCAGGCTTTATTTAACATGATAAAAAAGACTCAATATTAGAACTTGTACCATCATCCATAAGCAGCCAGAACAATTCTCCCTTTCCTCTCCTATAAGCTCTAGCTACAATACTTTAAGACAGCTAATTATGTTCATCCTAAATCTCTTCTCCAGGCTAAGCATCCATATTTACTTCAACTAGTCCATCCCAAGGCATGTCACCATCCTTATAGCCCCCGCCACTGGATGCTTCCTAGCTTATTAAAGACCTTCCGTAACACACGGTACCCAGAACTGAACCTCACAATCCAGCATGGTTTGACCTCACCAGAGTCCAGTGGGAATATTACCTCCTTAGTCCTGGACATGAACCGAAGATCCCATTGGCTTTTGTGACTGATGCTACACTCTTAGGCCTCCTTGAGCTTCCGTGTTTAAATTGATTGAATGCTTTATTGATGCTATTCTTTCTTTTTAAATGTTACTATCTCTCCCTACAACTTCCCTCCCCAACCTTCTCTCAAACTGAAACACTCTCTTGTAGTGAATAAATGTGGTCAATGAAAAATGGAATTGTACATGTATAAAAACAGATTTCTCATTCTGTACCTCTGATCCCTCCCTTCTCTCCTTAGAGATGGGAGGCATGTATAGTTATCAGTCTTCTGTAGTCATAATTGGTAGCTGCATTCATTAGGAGTCTGAAGTCTTTCAGCATTCTTTTCCTTTATTCTATTGTGGTCATTATGAAAAGTATTCTGGTTCTGTTTATTTTGTGTGGTATCAGTTCATATAAGTCTTCCTAAGTTTCTCCAAATTCCCAGATCTTTGTCAAATGGACTGTTGCCCAACCGTGTGTTCTCCATTTTGTCTTGTGAATTTACTGTTTTGAATTTTCCCTCCACCTCTATTCCATGTGAATAAAATAACTTTTGGACCTTTCCAGTTTATTTATCTTCAGGGTGGCCTAAAGCTACCACCCTAGGGAACAGGAATAGCAAGAACCATACCTGAGTAGGGCAAATTGGAAAAAAAAATGTCCCTGGCCTTGGGGACTTTATATTGATGAGGGAATTGGGCTGCTGGAATGAAGGGAGTAGGCAAGAAAAAAAATGTAGGAGGCTCCTCCTTAGCTGCCTAGTGCCCACCCTTCTACTCCCCCAGGGCTTACCATATTGATGCCAGACAATGTGGATAGCCCAGTGGCTCTGCTGACTGTAGGTCAGAACTCTAGAGCTCAAGAGATCAGCCAGCCTCAGCCTCTGGACATGCATCACAATAGCCAGACATTGTATGAATTCAAATAAGCCATTTCCTTTTATTGTGCCTCAGTTTCCTTCTCTGTCAAATGATGGGGTTAACCGAGTCATAAGTTCTTAATCTTGGGTCCATGAACTTGTTTTTAAAAATATTTTGAAAACTATATTCTAGTACAATTGATTTCCTTTGTAATCCTGTATTTTATGTATTTAAAAACATTATTTTAAAGGGGGTCGGTTGATGGACTTCATTAGATTTCCAAGGGGGTCCATGACTGACAAAAAGGTTAGGGAACCTTGGCTTAGATAGTGTCTATGGACTCTAACAGTCCTGAGTTGCCAAAACCTTTACTGCGGTGTATGAATTCAAAGGAGTTTATCTGGACTGGGGATGCTAAGTGTGTGTGTCTACCTCAATTCTAGTCAATTCAAGTTGCACTTTTTAAATGCCTTCTGTCTGCAGGACACTGGTGGGATAAAACAAACAAACAAACAAACAAACCTCAAGGAGCTTACATTCTACTGCAGGGATGTAACATCTGCATATATATGTTAAAATGCATGGGCAAATACAAATAAATTATAAAGTAAAACAAAATAATTTCAAGAAGGCAAAAAACCTAAAAACTGAGGGGGGTGATAGGGGTTAGGAGAGGCCTCAGGTAAGGGGTGGCATCAAGTGGCACTCTTCCAAAAAGCTAGGGATTCTGAGAAGTGAGGTAGGTGTTCATTCTAGACATGGGGGGCCACTCGTGCAGACAAAGGTACATAGAAGGATGTTTCTATCTCCTGACTGGGAGCCATGTTTCTTCAGCCTCTTCTTTCCTATGAGATTTTGTCTGTTGTCATTGGTTTTTTCTTTCTTCCTTTTTTTGTTCCTTTTAAAATAGACCAATTTCCCTGGGAACTTGCATCTCCAGTTCAGGGGGGAGCCAGTGCACTTAGCGTTGATTTCAGCCTGAAAGCTTTCCCCGGGTATTCTTTCTTGGAGAGTGGCCAGTCCATCCTTGCGTGGAGCCATGGGCCTCATGACAGCCAGTAGTTTCCTGGGACCCAAAAGGCATTTTTCATCCTTGTTCTGTCTGGCCTGAGCCCCTGACTTCCCCTCCGGGGTCTGAAAGCTGTTTTAGAGGGTTCCTTGCCCTGCTTACATTTTCTCTTTCCCATCAGCTATGATTAGAAAATAGTCTCTGACAAAACTCCTCTCTTGTTTCCCCCTCCTCCTGCCCCAAGCTCCCTACCTAGTTCCATGATGAACTCAAGTCCTATTCAAGAAAGGATGAAGGGGAAGCCACTGTAGTCCCCACTCTCCACATGGGGCCAGGCACTCAGAGTCAGGAGCAGGGTGGAGCAGAGAGGTAGGGCTGCGGGTGCTAACTTGGTCAGGGAAATCGAAGCCAGGCCGACTCACCAGTGGGGTCCTTTCAGAACTGTAACATGAGCAGTCTACTGGTGCATCGTCTCAGGGGGCCAAATGTAGAAGGCCTTGCAAGGATAGCCCTCGGTAGCAGAAATTATAGATTTTTAGCATCCAGTTAATGAAATGATTTGGCTAAAAGAGAAAGCTACCAGAGAGCAGGTGGGTTATTAACCTTTATTATGTTATGCCCTGCCCCTTCCCTTTACCTGAGAGTGTGTTTCACATAACTTGCTCCACGGTGGTGGTATTTGCTCCATGCTGCATAAATATCTGGTTTTCTTTCTGAGTCTTGTCCTTTCAAAGCTGTAGGCTTCATTCTGTCCTATTTGGGAGAAAAGGATGTGACACATATGAACTCTGACCCTGGAAGCATCTTCATAAATGAATGTCACATTATTAGGACCCAACTCACCATCAAAACAAGTATCCCCTGCTGGAATGCTCCATTATCTGTAGATTCTGACAGGCATTTTAAAAGATACTCAGAAGCTCTCAAATGGATAGAACCCCATGAATAATCAAAAGACAAGGAGTTGCTTCAGAGTTGTTTTCCCAGAGGTGGCCAGCTGCCAGACCCCGCCTAAGGTCTCAGCTCTCTCCCTTTGTCCCAGAAAGGATGAGTAGAAAGACAACATATAGTGGTTCAAAAGATGCTAAACTTGGAGCCAGGAGATGGGCATTTGAATCCTGGTTCTCATGCCTACTAGCTGGTGACTGTGAGCAGGGCATTTTATTTCTCTGAAATGATTATGCATCTGTAAAATGGGAACGCTAATACTTGTACCACAAGGTACTTTGTGACATTTAAAGCACAATGTTGCTGTTATTGTGATGGGAGACTGGGCATTGGGAGCCCCACCCTCAGTGCGGGGAGACTTAGTGAGCCTACTTCTGGGAAGTATGTAATGATGTGTATCAGAAGACCTATCTGCTCACATGGTTGTAAAGAAAAGCGCTCTATATGGGCTACTGAGCCAGGTATGTATTCAAAGGGCACAAAGCAGCCAAAGCTCTGTCTCTATTTCCTACCTGGCTGCATTTGAATGAGGAGGTAAGGCTCATATAAGCAAGCCTCTGGGTAGAAGGAGAGAGAGAGGAGAGAAAGAGAAAGAGAGAGAGAGAGAGAGAGAGAGAGAGAGAGAGAGAGAGAGAGAGAGAGAGAGAGAGAGAGAGAGAGAGAGAGAGAGAGAGAGAGAGAGAGAGAGAGAGAGAGAGAGAGAGAGTACTCTCTTCATTCAGGCTATGTGTCTAATAATATTAATATTAACAATATAATTATGTAATATAATAATATTAATAATAATAGCTAACATTTATATAGCACTTACTATGTGCCAAGTACTATGCTAAATGCTTCATAATTATTATCTATTTGATCTTCACAATAATCTTGGGAGGTAGGTGCTATTGTTATCCCCATTTTATAGATGAGTAAACTGAGGCAGACAGAGGCTAAGTGACTTGCTCAGGGTCACACTGCTAGTAATTGTTTGATGCCAGGTTCTCAGGTCTTCTTGACTCTAAGTCCAGCACTCTAGCCACTGCACTACCTAGCTGCTTATGAATGTATGGTCCTGCTGTTGCTTTTGTCCCTGTTGTGTTTATTCTTTTCTTTCTTAAGCAGAGTATTGAAGATGGTTGGACTAGGCTTATGGGCTTTCATGGTCTGTAGAGCCACCAGAAGTTGAAGAGTGAGAGTCCATGCCAGAGTCTGTGGGCAACCAAGACAGTCTATCAGCACAGTCCCTAAATTGACTGCAATGGACTGTTCTTCAGGGAAGACTTGGGTCCTACAAGAACCCAACAAGAGAGGGATTTTATCTGTTGGTTACGCTGAATTTAAAAGTGAACTTGGCTAATGCTTCTTCTTCTTCTTCTTCTTCTTCTTCTTCTTCTTCTTCTTCTTCTTCTTCTTCTTCTTCTTCTTCTTCTTCTTCTTCTCTTCTTCCAACCCTACCATTCACTCCTCAAATCACTTCCTATACCAGCAGTTTCATGCCTATCCTTCTTCCCATCCTGGCAGGAAGTATATCGGAAGTCTTTATGTTAACAACTATTGTTGAAGAAATCTATATTGATGAGTTCTAGAGGCTGATCCCACACAGGAATTGGAGGAGAGAAATGTCAAGGAATTAGTTTCTGGTAGTTGAGTTAAAGTAGGGTTCAGAACTGTCCATTGTCAAGGTCTAGTTATTATCACTGTGGAGGAAGATAAGGACATCAAGGCATCAGCGTACCTCCTTGAGGTTTATCAAATGGTGAAGTGTGAATAGCACAGGTATGGGGAACCAGTACCTTGAGTAGTAGAAAATGAGTATGAAGGGATGTTACAAACAGGTACAAGTGAGAATATGTGAATGGAAAGTATTAATTAGTGCTGAGTGTGAATAGGGAGCATCTCCAGATCACGGACTTCTGAAGTGGACTTCAGCCCTTTGGATGTCCCTGACAACAGTTAGAATTCAGAGGGGCAGGCAGGTAGCACAGTGGATAGAGCTCCAGAGAGTCAGAAAGACCTGAGTTCAAATATGGTTTCAGATATTTATAAACTGTGTTATCATGGCTGAGTCACTTAACCTCTGTTTGCTTCAGTTTCCTCATTCATAAATGAAGATAATAGTAGCACTTACTTCCCAGGGATGTTGTAAGGATAAAATGAGACAATATTTGCAAAGTGCTTAGCACAGTAACACAGATGTTATATAACTATTGTTGTTATCATCTCAGAGTAGGTGAAGGAGCTGGTAGAAGTCAGCCCACATCACTGAGATTTCAAGTCAGGAGAGCATTTGTGGCCATCCTAATGGATTGGTTAGCATTGACTTTGACAATGGTGGTAGGGATGACTGTTGTGTGACTCTTGTCCATGTCCTGCCATAGATTTAGTACTGGGAGTCTACCCAATGTGTTTGAGTCCTTCCTCCTGGAGTCTCTAGGATTCCAGCAGAGTACTTGGGCTGTTCTGCTATTCACGCCCTCACATGTGACCAGCCCACCATCTCTTCTTAGCATATGTTTCTGTGCTTTAAGTTTTTGCTCCTGTTCTCTTTTGGAGTACTTCATTGGCTGCGTCTTTTAATCTGCTCACCATCACCATTGTCCTTGGTATGATGTTCATTTTCTTCCCCCTTCAACTTAATAGTTTTTTTATTTTTTCCAATTACATGTAAAGATAGTTTTCAACATTCACTTTTATAAGATTTTGAGTTCCAATTTTTTTTCTCCCTCCCTCTCTCCCCTCCCCAATATGGCAAGCAATCTGATATACGCTATACATGTACAATCATATTAAACATGTTTCCACATTAGTCATGTTGTGAAGGAAGAATGTGGTATTTGTTTTCAAACCTTCAAAGACCTTGGTATTCCATATCTCTGTCAAATAGCAACACTTTCAAAATATTGGTATTAAAAAGATGGGCTTTTGTAATCAGGATAAATTTGGGGCAATTAAAGAACCTACTGGGTTAGCTTTTTTTTTGGTGACATATCACATTGTTAACTCATATTAAGCTTGCAGTCCACTAAAGTCCCCAGATCTTTTTCAGACAAACTGCTTTCTAACCATCATCTCACACATCTTCTACTTGTAAAATGGCACTTATGTACTGTGTGAAGGCCTTGGGCAAATCCCTTCTTGTCTTTGAGTCTCAGTTTCTTCATCTGCAAAATGGATTGGGATGAGGGGGGTGGGGAGGGTTGGGCTTGATGGTTGCTAAAGTCTATTCCAGTTCTGATATGCTAAGGCTCTGTGAGACTGTGACTGATTGATTGACATATTCCTCACCCCCTCCCTTAACACTGTAGGTGTTTAAAGCACCACTTAGCAACATAAACACTCCCCCCCCCCTTCAGTGGCATGTGGTAAGGAATAATAGTAATTTACCATACTTAAACCAAAGTAATTACCTTTCTAGTGTTCCCTGAGTCTGCAATTACGATATAATTTAGAACTCAAAATTCTCTTAGGCTACTGATGGGAGAGGTGGGCCATGAATCCAATGTGTGTATGTGTGTGTGTGTGTGTGCGCGTGCATGCATATATTCTCACATGTAGAAGAGCACAGTCACATGTGGACTTACTGAAAGGCCCTTTTACCCTATCCCAGATCAAGGATTGTAAAGCACATAGCACAGGGGCCTACCATGTAGTAGGCACATAAAAAAATTTTTGTTGATTGATTGGAGAAAGCCAGTTCTGTTGGCCTGGTGACTGGAGATGCTTGGCTTCCCTGTGTATTTGCAGTTTTCCTTGAAGGCTAAATGTGCCTGTGTCCAAGATGTCTCTTTCCATTTGCTGCTAATTTCTAAATCTCACTGAGGAGAGAAAAGAAAAAGAAAACAACAACAACAACCATGACCCCCAATGGGGATCAGCTCAACATGGCTCAGCTCCTTTGGGCTCAAGGACATCATCAGTAACAAGGGGATGGGTTGGTGGTGGGGTGGGCATGGGGTGCTTTTGGAATATCTATTTCTTGGTTATAAATAAATGGTAATTTGTTAAAAAGCATCATTACACACAATATTCAGCTGGATCCCCCGGCATTCGATTATTTTAAATAAATGGCCTAGAAATGGAACAAGTTCCTTCTAATTTACAGATGATGGGAAACATTTTTCAAAAGGGGGGGTGGAGAAAAAGAGGAGAAAGGCTAAAATTTGTTCTTAACTACATCTCATTAATGCGAGTGTGCTCAATGACCTGCAGAGATTAACGAATTAGTGAATTGGAGGAATTATCAGAAAGAAAAATCTGTATAATTTTAGTTTCAATTTAAAAATCTGCTAAACAGTCTAGCAGCTTGGGGAGAGGATATTACTTTTTAATATGAGCTTCCGCCAATGCAGGGGCCGTGACAGTGTTACTGAGGAGGGAGGGGGCCCCAAGAGTGTATGTTTAAATTCTTAGGCTTGGTGGGGATGGGATATCCTCTGGGAGGACTGAGGGGGGAGCAGGTTGAGCTGGAAAGGAGAGAGGCTTTCATTTTTTTTTCAATAAAACAACTGAAGACATTTAATTAAGTGACCACTATGCTAAGTGGAGCAAAACTTAATATACATAAATGCATTTATGTACCGCCAATGGGGCATAATTAAAAAGCCCCTGCAAATGAGAAGCCAGAGAAAGCTGTTTAAGGGGTGTCTGGAGGAAGACAGCTCTGGCTTTAAGTTACAGAAGGAACTGCTGATGGGGAAGGAGAAAGTTCAAAGGAATGGAAGTAGGGCTATCGCTGAGAGACAGAATGGCGTAGTACAAAGAGAACTGGAGCTATGATCAAAGGTCCTGGGTTCAAATCCTGCCTCAGTGTGTCTCTTTGTGTGAGTCACATCATCCTCTGGGCATCAGTTTCCTCATCTGCAAAATGAAGTATGTTGGACTATCAAGAGAAATTTGGGACCTCTGAGGTCCCTTTTAAGCTCCAACTAAACCTAGAATCTTATGAACTGTCTTGAGCTCTTCAGTATTGCATGAACACGTGATTCATGGGAATGGCCCCCATTTGTGTAGATCCAGAGCCTCCCCACACCTTAGGACATAGCCTTCCTGAATTGTTATGACTGGAAAACAAAAATGACGGTTGCGAACCCTCTGAAGCTTCTCCGAACTTAGCAAAGCTCGACCCATCCAAGGTGAATGTGGAGTCCATTGCTAGAACCATTTAGGTAGGCCATGTTAGGGGTACAGTGGAAAGAAGGTTGGATGTGAAGTCATGGCCCAAGTTCAAATCCTGGCCCTCCATTTTTTGCATGTGTGGCTTTGTTTAAGTCACTTAAACTCTCTGAGTCTCAGTTTTCTCAACTTATTAAAAAGTGAGGGGCTTGGTGCAGATGACATCTATAACTCTTCTAGCTCTCAGTCTATGGGCCAATGAGACTTCCTTACTGGCAAGGCCTTTGAGAACAATGACTTCTGATTGAGAATGCAGGGTGACCTCCAAGCCACAATGAGGTATCACAAGAAGACTTTAATGGATGTCTTGAACACACTTATCAATTATATTCAATCTTTTTAGCATGATACTCAATCCTTCCACAGTCTGGTGTCGAGATCTCTATTCATCCTTATGCAAGACTGTATTTTATATCTTTCCGTTGCCCATAGCACCTAGAATGTTGATTTGAAGATTGTCTTGCTTTTGTATTTGTATCCTGTCCTTTCCATGTACAAAGCACTTACTACAAACTTATTCAATCATTCGTTCATCCATCCATCCATCCATTCATTCATAGTAGGCACTCAACAAGTATCTATAGTTATAAGCCGGATCTGTCCAACAGGGGTGACCCAATATGGTGTAATGGGATGTAGGATATATTATTAGAGGATATGAGTTCCAGTTCCATATCTGCTACTAAATCCCTGGGTTCTAGTTCCAAATGTATTACTCACTACCTGTGGACTTTAGACAAGTTGCTCACCCCTTTCAGTGGTTCATTTTTCTCATCTGTGAAATAAGGAAGTGGGATTCTATCTCTAAAGTCTCATCCAATTCTAAATCCAGTTACCCAACTCCAATATGTAAATCCTACCATTCCATTTAATACAGCCACTATTTGTCAAGAATCTTCTGTGTGCAGAGTATTGGGCTGGGCTTCAGTGGAGATACAAAATTTAGGTGAGTCACAGTCCTGATGGCTTATCTGTTTTATGGCATTCACATCCTAGAAGGAGAATAAAATGAACGCACAGGTAACTATAATACATAATATTACATGATCGTGCATTAGAGGGATGCCAAGAAAACACCCTGTGAAGACTAAGTGGGAAAGTCATTCATGTGAGATGGGATATAGGGACAGTTTCATAGGAATGTAATATCAAGTTGGGCTTTAAAAAGATGGTAGGAATTTCACATGGTAGGGCAACTAAGTGGTGCAGTGAATAAAATGCCAGGCCTGGGGTCAGGAAGACTCGTCCTCCTGAGTTCAAATATGGCCTCAGATACTTACTAGCTGTGTGACCCTGGGCAAGTCATTTACTCCTGTTTACCTCAGTTTCCTCATCTGTAAAATGAGCTGGAGAAGGAAGTGGCAAACCACTCCAGTATCTTTGCCAAGAAAACCCCAAATGGGGTCACAGAGTGGGACATGACTGAAATAACTAAATAACTAAACAGCAACAAGGAATTTAATGGAAGGTAGCATGGTGTCCTAGAAAGATCTTTGGAATCAGAAAATCTGGTTTTATACCCCAACTTTGCTGCTAACTGCCTGCAGGACCTTAGACAAGGCACTCCCCAACTCTAGGCTTTAGCTTCCTCATATGAAAAATGAAGTGTCTGTGCTAGGTGATTCGTAAATTTTCTTCCACCTCTAACTCCTAATGACACTATGATCAAATAAAGCTGATGTGGAAGGCATTCTTGGTTGAGGGAACATTAAACAGAGGAAGGAAAGTACTCCAGGACAGAATGGTCAAGTTTGATTGCGACTTTAAGGACATGAAATTGTCCTGAATTGACCCTTGAAGGAAGCAGAGGATTTTAAGAGACAGAGGAGAGGAGGAGGTGTGTTCCAGGTATATGCTGAGAAAAAGCTATCGGCATCAGTGCCAAAGGAATCACGGACAACAGACTGTGGAAAGGCATTGAGAGAGAAGACGAAGTTCAAGGAATAGGAAGGAAGGAAGGAAGAAGGAAGGAAGGAAGGAAGGAAGGAAGGAAAAAAGGAAGGAAACATTTATTAAGCACTTTTTATGCACCAGGCACTGTGCTAAAAGCTTTTTAAATATCTAATTTGATACTCACAATGACCCTGGGAGATAGGTGCTATTATGATCCCCACTTTACAGCTGAAGAAACTGAGTCAAATAGAGGTTAAGTGACTTTCCCAGGGTCACACTTGGTCTCAGGCTGCATTTGAACTCAGGTCTTCCTGACTCTGGATCCAGTGCTCCATTCACTGTGTCACTAGCTACCTCTAAAAGGAATGTTTATTTGGAATATGGAGTGTGTAGAAGGAAACATTATGAAACAAATTATAAAAGTTAGAGAGATTAGGGAGAGATTTAGATATCCTTGAGGTAATTGGGAGCCACTGCATATTTTTGAGCAGAGAAATGACTTAATCACACCTATGACCTAGGAAGCAGCTATGTGGAGGATAGATGAGGGAAGAATAAAAGTAGAGAGAGCTGGGAGGAGACAACTGTAATATTTCAGCTGGGAAATGATGAGGACCCAGCCTGGAGTGGAGAGGAGTCAGATACGAGAGAGATGAATCAACAACACATGGCAACTGACTGGATAATTGGACATGAAGGGTGAGGACAAGGAGGAGTCAAGAACGTTTACCATGTTTACCAAACTAGGTAGTTCTCTCAGCAGAAACAAGAAATTTGAGGAGGAATTGAGAATCTTGAAAGTTACATAGTTGTGAGCAATGACAAGATCTAAGATGTGACTATCCTTGAAGGTGTCTGACATGAAATGAAGATGTATAGTCTAGATTGGAGGTTCCCAAACTCATTTGGCCTTCCGCCCCTTTTAAAAAAATTACTCAGTGCCCCTCTGGAAATCTATTTTCTTTAATCTTTAATAGGTTTTTTTTTGAAATTTGTATCATTTCAAAAGAATACAAAATATACATATTTTTAAAGTGACACATCTTAAATTTAAGAATTTATTGTAAATTTGGGGGTTTTTTCCTGCCTTGAAATATTGATAATGCAATATCGTATCATGTAACTTTATAGTATCATAAAAAAGTCATTGCATTATACATATTCCTGCTGATTCAGGCTGTACTTCCTGACAATGCATGACATGCTCCCCTGCCAACACTTGCTTTTTAAGACCTGTTGGCAGACTTGACCACTGATGAGTTATAACTTGCATTTATGTGTTTATTTGGAAAATAATGTAATCACTAGGACTTTAACTCTGTCACACAGCAGATGAAACATGTAAAAATGGCTTTTCAAAATTTTCTTGTTTTCTCTTATTTCCTTACGCTTCCACTGCCCCCTTATTTTTATTCAATGCCTCCTCAATTGCACCCGAGGCTACTACTGTCTTTCTCTCCCCCCCATCATTCCAGCACCCTCCAGGGGGTGGTATCAACCACTTTGGGAACCTATGGAAATATTGAGGAGATTAATGAACAAGGAGGCCTAAGAACATCAATGTGTATATTGAAGTCCCCAAATGGAGTGGAAGGATTAGGTTGTAAAGGAAGACAATGACCTTCATTCAGAACTCCTTGAGAAATGAGGACAACTGAATTTGAGGCCAGTAGATGACTTTGACAAAGCTCTGGATGGAGAGACATACATAGATATCCAGTTCAAAGGAGAAGAGGTTACTTAGAAGTAGAAGTAAGGAGGAAGGACTATGCTTATTTACCTTCCTTGTCCAGTATATCAGGAGGCACATGAGAAGAATCACCTAGTACTGGGGAAGGTGACCAGGGATGCAGATTTTCCCAAGGGGGGCAGATTTCTGTGAGTGCCAGAAAACAGAAGGAATATAAGATGAAAGAATCTAGGCTGAAGGGGAATTTATTGATTTAATCTGTGGCCAAGAACTGAAGCTCTAGGTTTACATAAACAGGTTCCATCTTGTAGGCTTTTCACATAATACTCTCTTTAGTTCATCCTTCAATTCAAGGTTTTGCTTTGGAACATCAGAAATTTACTTTTTTTTTTGCCATCACTGAAAGTTTCCTCTTGAAACATCAGAGAATAATCATAACTAGGTCTCTATAGAAAAGAAAAAGAAGTCTTTATGCTTCTGTGCAAACACTCAGGTTAACAGTACATTGAATGCAGGATGGGGTTGATTGAACCTAAGGGAAAAAATGCAAAACAGAAAGGACTCAATTGAGGCCATAAATAACTTTCTTTCCTCTCTGACTACCCTCCCCAGGGACCCACATAGTCCTTCAGATCCATAACTCTATATTAAGGCAGAGAGTCAGCTCTTCTCCTTCTGGGGAGCTCCACCTTCCCAGAGACATATACCATCAGTTCTAGACTTACTATTCCCTAGTTGATGATCCTATGAACAGAGAAGTGCTCAGAAGTTCTAGAAAAATCAAGCCACCCTTCCTTCCAATGACTCACACCTGCTTAGGGAACTGTACATGTAGACTTACCTTTTTCTTGGTTGTGAAATCCTTTAAAAGGGAAAGAACTTGAGGGTGTTAAAATATATCTTATTTTCCACTCACATGGTCCCTATAATTCATAGAGCTAGTGAATGGAAAAGTCTGCGTTTGCCCCTGAACAGCCCAGAAATCTCCCCTCATTGATCCAGGCACTTGATCTTGTAGGTGAATTCTCTTCTCTAGGAAGCTTGGTTCAGGGACTTGCATTATCTAGAAACTGAATCTGGGGCCTCCCCTATATTTTCTTTGGAATATTGGATATTGGTGTCATGTTGGCCTCTTTCAATCTCTTTTAGGAAGCTCTGGACTCAGGGCTATCCCAAAGAAGCAGTTCATCAGCTACTAGGTTTATACACATTTGGAGGTGATCATCTCTGCACAAAAGGTTGGCTTTGGTCTCAACAACTGTGGGTCCTGGTGGAATGAAGTGATGTGTGATGGAAGAAGGGAGGCAGGAACTTCAGTTGGAGGGTGGACCTTCTTCCCCACTGAGATGAATGACTGTAAAGAAGACCAAACAGCTGGAGGATTAGAACAGATGAAGACATATAAGAAAGCATCCTAGATCTTGAAATTAGATATCAGGGCACCCACAGTTGAAGGAGTACAGATGGAGATGCCTGTGACTGTATTCACTCATTCGAATCACACGTCGTAGAATGCTAGACTTAGTTTCCTACTCCTGAGTCTTGAACCTGAGCTAGGCTAGATTGGTAGGGAGGCAGGTGCAGAGGAAAACACCCCAGACTCAAACCTGACCAATGAACACAGAGCTGATCATTTCCCTCATGTTCTACCCTTTCCATCTGTCTCCTGAAGTTTTCTGGGAAGTGTTTAATCCAAATCATACAATCACGGTATATAAGAGCTAAAAAATATTCAGAGGTCCAACATTAGCAGGAATCCCCATCTACAATATTTTGCTTCCTCTCCACCAAATGTTTATCAAGCCTCTGCTTGAAGACTTGCAATGATTTGAAGCTCATTCCCTTCTGTGGCAGCCTATTCTACGTTTAGACCACTCTCAATGTGATTAAGTTTCTCCCTTGGCTCCTCAGGCCATCTTAGAGAGCAAGAGATTTCTCTTGGTCCTTGGAAAGACTTGAATGTTCATATCTCACTTCAGAGCATCATGTAATTTCCCTAACTTGAGTCACACTTGAAAACCAAATGCTAGGGTAGGGTCATTCCCAGATAGAACAAGTTCCAGGAACCTGGGGCTCATCTTCCTAGACCCACCAGAAGCTGGGTCGGCCAGGATTTGGAAGGCTGAGCTCTGAGCTATACCAAAACAGAGAAGTTGCTTCTCTTTGAGACTGGTTTCTCTTCTATAAAATGGGGATACTAAGTTTTGCTACCTGTCTTAGAGGGAGAAATAGTCTGTAAAATTTAAAGCTCTATTACTTCTTATTAAGGCAGCAACTGTTATCCTCATTTTACAGAGGAGAATGCTGAGGCCCAAAGAGATTAGATGATTTGTCTGAAGCCATAAAGATAGTAGATGGTAAAGCCACTATTCCACATTGCTTCCAAAGGACTTCTATTCCCTTTTTGTTGCAGCCTGGTTGGTCCCCTGGGTACTGCTACAAAGGATTAACAGCATTCCTTCTTGAGTGACACTGTGATTAGTGGATGAGCACAAGGCAAGTATTATGAGCAGAACTGTGGAGCCAGGGTGTGGGGTTCAGCAAACCCTGGTGGCCAAGCTGGAGGAGGAGGGACCAAGGAGGAATTCAAGGTTGCCTGGCTCAGCCCAGAACCCAAGCACCATTAGCAATGTTGCCACAGCCCATCTGTAGTAATTAATTACAGTCTCAAGACCCACTGCCTCCCTCCCCAGGGCCTGGAGCCTGCCAGTTACTGTTCCCCATTCCTTCTGAGAGATCTGAACTCCACACCTAATCTTGGAAAATCAAAGTACTTCTGGGAGATATTTATTAGCGGCCAAATTATAAAAACATATAGCAAACCTTTAGTTTGAATTACAAGTGTTAATATATGCAGAGCCCAATGAATAGCGAGGCCTTCTGCCTCTCTTGTATCTTAAATTTTTCATTACAAATTTCCAGGGCTTCAAAGAGGCATCTCACAGTCGGCACCCTTTCTTCTCTCTTGCAGGACAAAGAGCTGTCAAGAGTGGTTCCTGGGTTTGTTAGTATCTCTCTCTCTTTGCTCTCATCTAAATGTCAAACAACTTAGCTTAAATAAAGCTTTGCATTCTTCGTCTCAACAGAAACACCCACCGCAGCCCGCACCGACAGAGGCCCTAATGAATGTTTTTCATTGATTTGCTTTTACTGGGGTGGGTTTTATGAAAAAAATATGAATCCAGAAGGCAGCCTCATTAAAATCATTAGCAGCTCAGTTTTAGCTGCAAACAGCTCATTCTTGTGGTATGGGGCTGGGCTTTAAAGCCCCAACCTGCACGCATACATATGTGTAAATGCATATATTCCTGCACACAGGCAGACTCAAAAGAATGGCAGTGATGGATGGGAGCTGAAAACACAGACAACTGGAGCAGGGAGGGGCCTCATGGAATCATAGATTTAGAGCTTGAAGGCTCCTGAGAGGTCTTTAGGTCCAACCCCCTCATTTTACAGATGAAGAAAATGAGGCCGGAAGAGATTTGCCCAGGTCACATAGCTAGTGAGTGTCTGAGGCAGGAGGGCTTCCGGCTTCCAAGCCCAGTGCCATCCAGCGGCCTTAGACCAGAATATGTAGAATGTCAGAGCTGGGACAGGCCTTAGACCAAGGATGGTCAGAGGTGGAGGGTCATTAGATTATCCGAGCTGGGTTGGGTGCTTGGACACCTTACCTGTCCTATGAGGAAATTGAGATCCACAGAGAAGTGATTTGTCTGAAGTTACATAGAACATAGACTACTGGAGCTGGGAGGGACCTTAGAATACAGCCAGTGCCTAAATAGGGGCAAGCCAGACCAGGTTGGAAGTACAACAGGTCAAAACTTTCATGCTGGTCAGTGTTGGGATCATGCTCATGGTGGCCGCTGCACTTTGAGCCTGGACCGGAGAAGGAGACCCAGTCTCCAGAACCAAAACCTACCAACAAAACAAGACACAATAACCAAAACCTCATCCCTGAACAAAACAAAATAGAAAAAAAAAAGAAGAAAACATAGCTTAGTACTCAAGAGCTATAAAACATGCAGAACGCGGGTAAGGTTGGGTTAGATAACCTCTCAGGTCAATTGCGATTCTGAGATTCTGTGGTTTCAAGCCCAATATTCTTTTTTAAAATTAATTAATTAATTTTTAGTTTTCAACATTCACTTCCACAAGATTTTGAGTTTTAAATTTTCTCCCCATCTCTCCCCTCCCCCCTACCCCAATACAGCATGCAATCTGATATAGCCTGTACACATACATTCATATTAAAATTTTCACATTAGTCATGTTGTAAAGAAGAATTAAAACCAATGGAAGGAACCATGAGAAAGAAGAAACAAAACAACAAAAAAGAGAGCTATTTGCTCGATCTGCATGCTTCTGCATGCTTCCATCTGCATTCAGACTCCAGAGTTCTTTCTCTGGATGTACACAGCATTTTCCATCATGAGATTTTTGGAGATGTCTTAGATCCTTGCATTGCTGAGAAGGTCTTAAGTCTCTCAAAGGTAATCATTGCACAATGTGGCTGTTACTGTGTACAATGTTCTCCTGGTTCTCTAAGCCTAATATTCTTTCTAGTACACCATGTTATCTTCCACAGACACAGGCTCAGCCCCTGCCTCCCAGAGGCATAAGTAGAATTATGGATCTCTTCTATGGTCACGGACCACTAGACGTTGCTTTAGTCAGCACCTGAAATCCTGACCACTGGCAGGTTACATGAAAGTCACCCAATGGAGGAAGAAGTAACAGGTTTCCCACCTTCCCCCTTCCTACATGCTAGGACTACATCCTTTGAGTCTTGTGGACAATCCCACTATGAATCTACTGGCACTTGATAACTGTGTATAGCTGAAGTAGTGGTAGACCCAAAGTTAACAATTAGCAATGAGTAGGATTCATGTGATGGTTGGAATGGTGCCTGCCTGGCAGTGAGTTAGTCATGCCCCTGCAGCCCTACTAATGGATGGAGCTGCACTGTTAACAGCCCTGCCCTGGGGCATTGAGTACCCTCAGCTGTGTCCACCCACTTGGTCTTCACCCACTAGTGAATAAACAACAAAGGGGCTTTTGTTTTACACAGCTACAAATATGGAAGGCTTCATGGCTGGTGATGGGACCACAGAATACAACCAAAATTCCTTCCCATGGATGTGAATTTTGTATTGTGTTTTAAAAAGGCCCTAGTGAACATTGTTCAGGAAGGAGAAGCAATGGGGTGGTAGAGAGGACACTTGACTTGGAGTCAGAAAGACTTGGGCTCAAATCTAACCTCAGACACTTAGCAGCTGTGTGATTTGGGACAAGTCACTAAATCTCTCTTTGATTCATTTTCCTTATCTGTAAAGTCAGTGGGTTTGACTTGTGGCTTTTGAGTTCCCTTTCAGTTCTAAACCTATGACCCCTTTACACCTATCATTTCATGACTTTCTTTGAATTAGTTTCCTCTAAAGGTTGTATTTGCAATATAATCCATGTAATACAGCAAGTATTTATTGAACACCTACTATGTGCAAGTCAATGTTCTAGATACTGGAGAATTAAAAAAAAACACCAAAAAGAACAGATTTCCCCCCCTCCCCCCCATCCTTTCTCCCCCAAGAAAGCACAAAAAAAGAACATTCCCTGATTTTGAGTGATTGGCCATATTTCATCCCACTCCCATTCCCTTTCAATGCCTTTTTATTAACTCTTGTCAAGGCATGGCATTTCAGTTAATGTAATCTGTGGACCTATAGATTTTCCCTTACACTCCAGAGCTTAGCACAGTGCCTGGCATGTAGTAGGTGCCTAATAAATGATTGATTGATCCTCCATATTATTTCTAAAAATGTTAAATTTGATATTTTTTTTCCAATAGCATTAAAAACAATTTTTAACATTAAAAAAATTGAGTTCCAAATTCTCTCCCTTCCCCCTTCTCTTAGATGGCATTTTAATATAGGTTATACGTGTTCAATCATGCAAAACATAAAAAAGAAAGTTAAATTTAAGTTGTCTTGGGGAACCCATTTTCCTTGGAAATGTCTAGAGAAATGTACATTTTCCCTTATGCCTCATTTTAAAGGATGCCTCCCTAAAACAAAACAAAATAACAACAGCAACAGCAGCAATAAAAACTGTTGTGGAAACTTTGTCTAAATTTGAGTAAGTTTCACAGGCAATGTCCATTCAAATGCATTAATGAGCATCTATACGAATGAAAGGTTCCCCCTCTCTGAGCCTAAATTCCCTCATCTGTGAAATGGAAATGATATCAAGATCATAGGTTTGGAGCTAGAAGGGACCTCAGAGGTCATCTACTTCAACCCCTTCATTTTACAGATGAGGAAACTGAGGCCTACAGAGGTTAAATGATTTGCCCCAGCTCACACAGTTAGTAAATGGCAGAACCAGGATACAATTCCAATCCCTCTGCATACAAGCCCATGGTGCTGTAGTATGAAAATCATTTGGTAAACTTAGCACTATAGAAATATGAATTGCTCAGATACTGAAATTCTTATGGAGGATGCAGCCCATATCTGAGAGATTTATGTTGATCCACAACCCACCCTAGCCCTGAAGTCAGGCCTGGATCATCACAGTTCCCATTTATTTTGCTCTGGTCCCCATTAGTGGATGTCAAAAAAAAAATCACAGAAAAATAATGTCATGGCAAGGGAAGAAATTCAGACCCGGATATGAGCTATAAATCTACATTAATTTAATACTTAAAGTGTGTTAATGCTTTGTAATATTTTTTCTTTATAGGGAACACAATAGTGAGGTCATATGTAATAAAGATGTTAATCCTGAGTCACCTGCTAGGATTTTTTTTTGCCTCTTGGGGCCAGTGGACGTTTATGGCTGAAATATGGTTTTGGGCTCCTTAAAATATTATTTTATGACAAGTTCTATGCAGTGCTATAAAGCACTCACTCCAAGTGATAAACAGTCTGAAGAAGATGTATGTGTTTGGAAAAGAGTAAATCTTTCCCTATCATGACTGATCCCACATCGACAATGCATAACTCATCACTATCCTGCTTGTGTTGGAGGAAGCCATTCTCTTGTACAGCTGAGCGGCTAAGGGAGCCCCACCCTCAGCCCTGGGGCTCAGGGGGATGTAGAGGCTGAATTTTCTAGTTTTCCAGCCCAGGAGATTCAAGGGACTAGATCTCAGAGTAAGTAGTTATTCTTCAAGTTGACACTGTTGACTGACTCTCAATAGTTAGCTGTATTGGAAGAATCACAGAGCATCTTGGGCGGACACTTAGTTCAGGGGAATATGTCAGTCCTCCTACATATGGGACATTCTGTGAGTTTTTTGCATATATAGAAAAATTAAATATAGTTGAATTCATCCCTCATGAGGCTCTTAAACTCTCTCTGATCTCTTTTGACATGTGTTTGATATGGGGAACATCTTTTGTTAAATAGTGGCAATATCTCTTCCTTCACTGGTGCTCCAAACAGTTCTGATCTGACCATGCCTCTGCTTCTCCAATTGTGTTAGTTTAGTTCAGGCCCTGGTCTCTTCTCTCTTGGGTCAATGTCATAGCCTCCTGACAGAACTCCATACCTTCAATGTATCCTTTCTTTAATCCACTCTTCACATCATTGACTAAGTAATTTCCCTTAGATAATGACACTTCTTAGATAATGATACCTCTGTATTCTACTTATCTTTAGGAGCTTCCAGTTGTCTACTACATAAAGTATACTGTTCCTAGCATTTAAAGCCACACTTCCCCAATTAAACTGTTTAATTTTATCTCATATTGGTGTTCCAGCCAAACTGGTTCTTCCTGGGTTGGAGCAATCTCCTTTAGGTGAGCCATTCACCTCTTTAGTTTAAGAAATCCAACCAAAAATGCCTAATGGGAAATTGTCCTTTAAACTCATCATCAGCCATAGACAAAATAGACAGGCACTCATGTGTTATTTTCAGAGAAGTCAGAAAAACACATCTGCTCCAAAAATGCTTTCTTCTCTCACTGGCTAAGGAGTCTTTAGCTTAAGAGCGATCTTCACCTGAAATTGCATATTTTTGAGTTTTTAACATTCATTTATTTGGCATACTGCAGTCTAAGGCTGTTTCTCTTCTCAAAGATTTCCTCATCCATTTATATTTTTGCCTGAACAAGGAGACAAAGAGAGTATAATACTACTTGGGGACTGCAAGCAGGCCAAAGCGACCCATGGGGCCAAAGTCCTATCTCTTCCAGGACCTTAATCATTAAATCATTGTCTATCTCTTTCATCTTCAATCACTCCCTTTCTATTGGCTCTTTTCTTTCTGCTCACAAATACCCTGAGATTTCTCCTATCCTAAAACCCCTCATCAATGTTTCCATCCCTTCAACCTATTAGCTTCCTCTTTTTTCTTTTTAACTGCCAAAATTTTGGAAAGAGCTGTCTAATGTTTACTGCTTACATCAACTCCCTTCTTAATGTTCCAGAAACCTGGGATTTCCATTTAATGCCCATCTGGACCTATTTTCTCCAAGGTCACAAAGAGCCTGGTTATTGAGCAGTCCGAAGACTACCCCCACAACAAGTCCTAACCATCCTTGACCTTAGCAGCTAACATTCACTGCTCTCAATGCCTTTGCACTGATTATCCCTCAGGCCTGGAATATTCTGCCTCCTTTTAGTTTCCTGGCTTCCTTAAAGACTCAGATCAAATTTATTTTCTGCAGGGGGACTTTCCTAGTCCCCCATAGGTTACCTGAATCCACTTTGTATATTCCTTGTAAGTACATAATTATTTTCATGTTGTCTCCAGAATTAGAGGTAGCTAGGCGGTGCAGTGGATAGAGCGCCTGGCCTAGAGTGAGAAAGACTCATCTTCCTGAGTTTGAATCTGGTCTCAGACACTTACTAACTATGTGACCCTGGGCAAGTCACTTCACCCCATTTGCCTCAGTTTCCTCATCTGTAAAATGAGCTGGAGAATGAAATGGCAAACTACTTCAGTATCTCCGCCAAGAAAGCCCCAAAAGGGGTCATTAAGAGTCAGACACTAACTGAACAACACCCCAAGTTAGCACACATGCTCCTGCAGAGCAGGAACTGTGGAGTGTTCTGTCCCCCCTAACCCCTGAGTATTTTTGATTGTTGTCATTTTTGTGGGTTTTTTTATCCCCAGCATTTAGCACTGTGCCTCTCACATTTGTTGTTGTTGTCGTTGAGTTGTGTCTGCCTCTTTGTGAGTCCATTTGAGGTTTTCTTGGGGAAGATACTGGACTGGTTTGCCGTTTCCTTCTCCAGCTCATTTTACAGATGAGGAAACTGAGGCAAACATGGTGAAGTGACTTGCCCAAGGTAGCATAGCTAGTAAGTATCTGAGATTGGATTTAAACTCAGTTCTTCCTGACTCCTGGATTGGCTCTCTATCTACCACACTACCTACTTGTTCCACCTCTCATGTAATAAGCCTTTAATAAATGCTTTTTGGCTGACTGACTGTAGGCTACCTGTTTTTTTTTCCTTTCAATTTATTATTTATTTTAAAAATGTTCATTTAAAAAATTTTAAGTTCCAAATGCTATTCTTCTTGCTTGCCCTGCCCCCAACCATTGAAAAGGCAAGAAATGTGATTTCAATTATATATATGAAATCATAAAAAGCATATTTCTGTATCAGCTATGTTGCAAAAAAATTCAAGAAAAAAAGTGAAAACATTATGCTTCAATCTGCACTCAGACTCCATCAGTTCTCTCATTGGGGGTGCATAGCATTTTTCATCTTGGATCACTGCATTGATCAGAATAGCTAAGTCACTCACAGTTTATCATTGCATGGTATTGTTGTTGCTATGTACAGTGTCTTTAGGGTTCTGTTCACTTTACTTTGCATCATTTCATATGTCTTCCCAGAGTCTCCTGAAACTATTTTACTCATTATTTTTTAGAGCACAATAATATTTCATTGCAAGTATATACCACAATCTCCAGTTGATTGGTATCCCTTTGATTTTTATTTCTTTGCAATCACAAAAAGAGCTGCTTTAAATAATTTTTTGTGCATATAGGTCATTTTCTTTTTTCTTTGATCTTTTTGGGATATAGACCTAGTGGTGGCATCATTCGGTCAAAGGGTATGCACAGTTTTATAGCCCTTTGGGCATAGTTCCAAATGGTTGGATCAGTTCACAACTTCAATGGTGCATTAGGGTTCCTATTTTTCCACATCCTCTCCAACATTTTTCATATTCCTTTTCTGTCATATTAGTTAATCCGATAGGGGTCAGGTGGTGTCTTGGAGTTGTTTTAATTTTCATATCTCTAATCAATAGTGATTTAGAGTATTTTTTCATATAAATATAGATATCTTTGATTTCTTCTGAAAACTTCCTGTTCATATCCTTTGATCATTTATCAATTAGAAAACGACTCATATTTTTATAAATTTGACTCAGTTCTCTATATATTTGAGAAATAAGTTCTTTATCAGAGAAGCTGCTGTAAATCTCCCCTCCCCCCAGTTTCCTGATTTCCTTCTAATCTTGGCTTCATTGGTTTTGTTTGTGCAAAAACTTTTAGATTTAATGTAATCAAAATTACCCATTTTACTTCCTGTGATCCTCTCTATTCCTTGTTTGGTCATAATTTTTTTCCTCATCCATAAATCTGACAGATAAAAAATAATTTCCATGCTTCCCTAATTTTCTTATGGTATTACCCTTTCTAAATCTAATAAAAATTTTGACCTTTTTTAGGTATATGGTGTGAATACTGGTATATCCCTAGTTTCTGCTGAACCACTTTTCAGTTTTCTAAACAATTTTTGTCAAATAGTGGGTTCTTGCCCCAAAAGCTCAGATCTTTGGGTTTATCAAACACTAGATTACTATGGTCATTTACTACTGTGTATTGTGTATCTAATATATCCCACTGACGAACCACTCTATTTCTTATCCTGTAGCAGATTATTTTTATGATTGCTGCTTTGAAATACAGGTTGACGTCTGTTACTGCTAAGCAACTTTCCTTCCCATTCTTTTCATTGATTCCCTTGATATTCTTTATCTTTTCTTCCTTCAGATGAATTTTATTATTTTTTTCTAGCTCCATAAAATATTTCTTTCTTAGTTTCATTGGTATGGTACTGATTTAGTAAATTAATTTAGGTAGAACTGTCATTTTTATTATATTGGTTCTGCCTACCCATAAACAACCAATATTTCTCCAGTTGTTTAGATTAATCATTATTTGTATGAAAAGTGTTGTGTGATTGTGTTCATATAGTTCTTGGATTTGCCTTGGCAGCTAGACTCCCAAGTACTTTATATTGTCTGCAGTTATTTTAAACAGAATTTCTCTTTTTATTTCTTCTTGTTATACTTTATTGGTAACTTATAGAAATGCTGATGATTTATTGTTTTATGTTCTACAACTTTCCTAAAGTTATTAATTATTTCAACTAATTTTTAGTTGATTCTCTCAGTATACCATCATAAAGTCTGTAAAATGATAGTTTTGTTTCCTCATTGCCTATTCTAATTCCTTCCATTTTTTTTCTTGTCCTATTGCTATAGCTAGCATTTCTAGTACAATATTGTATAATAGTGGTGATAATGGACATCTTTGCGTCATCTCTAATCTTATTGGGAAGGTTTCTAGTTTATCCTTATTATAGATAATGCTTGCTTGTGGTTTTAGATAGACACTATGTATTATTATAAGGAAAGCTTCATTTATTCTTATGCTTTGTAATATTTTTAATAGGAATGAATGTTGCATTTTGTCAACAGCTTTTTCTGCGTCTATTGAGATAGTCATATGATATCCGTTGGTTTTGTTATTGATATGGTCAATTATGTTGATAGTTTCCCCAATATTGAGCCAACCCTGTATTCCTGGTATAAAGCCCACCTGGTTATTGGTGCTGCATTCATCCTTTTCACTTTTAATAATGGTAATTTGGTTTTCTTCTTTCTTTTAATCAAATTAACCAATAGTTTATTTTATTTTTTCCATAAAATCAGCCTTTAGTTTCATTTATTAGTTCAATGGATTTTTTACTTTCAATTTTATTAATCTCTCCTTTGATTTTTCAGGATTTCCATTTTGTTGATAATTGGGGATTTTTAATTTGTTCTTGTTCTAGTTTTTTTCTAGTTGTATGCCTAATTCATTGATTTGTCTTTTTTTCTAAATTATTGATATAAGTATTTAGAGATTTAAAATTTCCCCTAAGTACTGCTTTATCTGTATTCACAAATTTTGGTATGTTGTCTCGTTGTTATTCTCTTTAGTGAAATTGTTAATAATTTCTATCATTTGTCCTTTGACCCACTCATTCTTGAAGGTTAGACTATTTAATTTTCAATTAATTTTTAATCTACCTTGAATGTAATTTTATTGAATGTAATTTTTATTGTGTTATGGCCTGAAAAGTGTGCATTTAATATTTCTGCTTTTGGTTGTGAAGTTTTTATGCCTTACCATGGTCAATTTTTGTGAAGGTATGAAGTACAGCAGAAAGGTATACTACTTTCTACTTCTATTCAATTTTCTCCAGAGATCTATCATATCTAACTTTTCTAAAAATAGTATTCATCTTCTTAATGCTTTTCTTGTTTATTTTATGGTTAGATTTATCTAGTTCAGAGAGGGGAAAGTTGAGGTCCCTCAGTAGTATAGTTTTACAATCTATTTCCTTCTGTAACTCATATTGCATATATGTTTAGTACTGAAATTACTTGATGTTTATGGTAATTTTTTTTGGTTTTATGGTAATTTACCTGTTTATCTCTTTTAATTAGGTCTTTTTGCTTTTGCTTTTTTTTGAGATTATGATTGATACCTCTGCCTTTTTTTCAACCTCAGCTGAGGCATAATCAGTTCTGCAGCACCATCTTTTTACTCTGTTGCATCCTTCTGTTTCAAGTGTATTTCTTGAAAACAACATATTGTTGGATTTTGGTTTCCAATCTACTCTGTTATTCTCTTCCATTTTATGGGTGAGTTCATCTCATTCACATTCACAATTATGATTGTTAACTGTGCATTTCACTTCATCCAATTTTTTCATCTCTCTCTCTCTCTCTTCTCTCTCTCTCTCTATCCTATCATTCCCTCCTCCTTCTTTTATCCCTTTCTTTCCTACTTTCCTGTTGAGATTTCAATACCCAACTGAATGTGTTTGTTATTTCTTTAAATCATTTATAATGAGACAAACATTGCCTGCCACCCCTCTCCCCATTTCCCCTTCTATTGTAAAAGTGATTTCTTGCATGCCGTTTTTATGTAAGATAAATTTCTCCACTCTTCCTCTTCTCCCTCCTTCTCCCAGTGTATCTTTTTTTCTCACACCTTAATTTTTTTGAGATCATCCCATCATAGTCATCTGACACCCATGGCCTCTGTCAATGTATGCTCCTTCTATCTGCCCTAATAATAATGATAAAGTTCTTAGAAGTTACATGTATCATCTTCCCACGTAGAAATGTAAACAGGTTAACTTTGTTGGGTCCCTTACAATTCCTCTCTTATGCTTACCTTTTCATGCTTCTCTTGACTCTTCTGTTTGAATGCCAGATTTTTCTATTCAGCTCTGGTCTTTTCATTATGAATGCTTGAAAGTCCTCTATTTCATTGAATGTTTGTACTTTTTTTTCTTGAGGGATTATACTTAGTTTTGCTGGGTAAGTTATTCTTGGTTGCAATAGTAGCTCCTTTGCCTTCCAGAATATTATATTCCAAGCCTTTAATGTGCAAGCTGCTAAATCTCATGTTATTTTGACTGTGGCTCCATAATATTTGAACTGTTTCTGTCTGCTTGCAGTATTTGACTTGGGAATCTGGAATTTGGCTATAATATTCCTGGGAGTTTTCATTTTGAGATCTCTTTCAGGAGGTGATCAGTGGATTATTTCAATTTCTATTTTTAACTTTTGGTTCTAGGATATCAGGAGTTTTGTTTGGTAATTTCTTGAAATTATCTAGGTTCTTTTTTATCACAGATTTCAGGTAGTCCAATAATTCTTGTATTATCTCTCCTTAATCTGTTTTCCAGGTCAGTTGTTTTTCTGTTGAGATATTTCACATTTTCTTCTATTTCCACTCTTTTGACTTTGTGTTATTGTTTCTTGATGTCTCATGGAGTTATCAGCTTATACTTCATCAATTCTAATTTTTAAGGAATTATTTTCTCCAGTGATCTTTTGTACCTTCTTTTCCATTTTGCCAAGTCTACTTCTTAAGGACTTCTTCTCTTCAGTGAATTTTTGTGCTGCTTTTATTATTTGGCCAATTCTGGTTTTTAAGGTATCATTTTCTTCAGTATTGTTTGTACTTCTTTTACCAATCTGATAACTTTCTTTTCATAATTTTCTTTCATCATTCTCATTTCTTTTCTCATTTTTCCCCTCTATCTCTCCTATTTGATTTTTAAAAATCCTCCTTGAGCTCATCGAAGAATTCTTTTTGGGCTTGTGTCCAATTCACATTTTTATTTAAGGCTTTGGTTATAGCTATTTTGACATTGAAGTCTTCTTCTGAGTTTGTGTGCTAATCTTCCGTGTCACCACAGTAGCTTTTTATGGTCAAGTTCTGTTTTTTTTTTTTCCTATTCACTCATTTTCTCACTTTATTTCTTGACTTAAATTTATGTTAAAGTTGTTCTCTGTTCCCAGGAAGGAGGAATCAGTGTTCTAAGCTTCAAGTTTTTTTTTTTGTGCTGCTGTTTTTGGATCTAGTTCTTGGCATCTGTAAGTTTTTGGTACTTCCAAGGTGGTATGATCCAAGGAGAGGTGTGGTCACTATTCTCCCAGCCTGTGCTCAGGTCTTTAAATAGAGAGGGATCTTGCTCCCCTGCAGCTACGAGTACTAGTGCTTTTTTATGTCTTGTAACTGAGACCAGGGTCCTTGCTCCCTTGTGAGTGACCACAAGTGTTCTTCTCCACCCAGGAGCTGTGATCTGGATGACTACTCCCCTGAAGCCACAAGTGCAAGCATTGCTTTTGGCCCTGGAACTGTGACTACGGCCACTGCTCCCCTGTGGCTGCAAGTGCTAGAGATCCTCTTTGCCCCAGAGCTGCAACCCAGAACTGTGTATGGCAATGCAACAGAGTCCTGTACCCAATGCCAGCAAAGAGTTCCCTATGATATTTTTTTTGACCAATTATCCAACTCCCTTACTGTCTCTGGGCTGAGAGCTCCTGAAGCTGCTTCCACCACTGTCACTGTTACCTCCAAGGCCTGCTGCTGGTGTTGCTGCAGTGTGGGCTGTGCTCTGGCTACACCCCCATCTGCACCCCCAACCCAGTGTCACAGACCTTTCCTGCTGACCTCCTAAATTGTCTTGGGCTGGAAAATTGTCTCACCCCAATCTTTGGTTGCCTCTGCCACTCCAGAATTCAATTTGAGGGATTATTTTAAAATTCTTTGGAGGGGAATGTTGAGAAGGTTCAGTTGAATTGCTGCTTGTACCATTTCTAATACCCAACCAGAGTACTTGTTAATTTTCTTGTTAATTCCTTAATGCTTTCTCCTTCTTAAAAATTACTTCTGTTTCAGTTCTTTTTCCCTCTTTCTTAGTTGGATTTTCTTCTGAAATATTTTGTTCAGTCCTAAGTGACACATTTTAAGAAGGCCATTGACAAGTTCAGAGCCCTCAGAGGAGAATAAGCAACATTCTGAGAGACCTTAAGATTATGCCATACTGGGCTTATTGGAAAGAACTAGTGATATTTTACCTGGAAAAGAGAATATTTATGGGGTATATGATAGCTGTCTTCAAGAATTTTAAAGGTTGTATGGTAGTCTGATAGCCCCTACCCTTCCAAAAACAAAACAAAACAAATCGTCTAACACTGGGATCCTCTCTGTAATCCATAAGGCTGCCTCCTCTATTGACCTACCCCTTTCTTGTGCTTTGTCCGTTTTTTGGAACCCTCCATTTCTTGAGTCTTCTACGGTAGAAACTTCCAGCTCTACTCTGCACTCATCAAGGCCTAGCTGGCCATTTTTGAGGCTCTCTCTAACTGTGTGAGTTGAGTTGAGCAACTGTTCAGACATGCTTGAGTGAGGCCCTACCCTTGCTTCGTCTGTGTTGTTTGTATGTGTGTTATTCTGGTGTGTTCACTGTCCTAATCTGTTGGCCTGCCCAAGTGTGGTAGTGGCTCCTTACTTTTGGATACCCTAGTGTGCAGTCTGTCCTAATACACATTGAGTATGGAGAATGAAACCTAGGCATCTTCATATTGACCTAAAAAGGAATGAGAACTTCATATAATCTGGTTGTTTAAAAACCTCCGGGCAAATTATTCCAAGATCATCTCTTTCTTTCAATCTCCTGCTTTTATTTCAAGATCATCACACCTGTGGTAGGAGCCATATCCTAACTCCTGCCACCATGCAAGTTAGGTTAATTTTTCCTTAAAAGGGATTGAGTCCATTCTGGAGTCTTGGTGGGCTCAAGTGAATAAAGGTTCCAGGGATGGGGAACCTGCAGCCTGGATTCCCATTAATAAAATGATTTGTTCTGTGAAGTTTGGATTCAATAGAAGGGCCACACTTGAGGACCTGGAGGGTCACATGTGGCCTTGAGGCCACAGCTCCCCACTCCTGGTAGGCTATTGACATTTCTTGATTACCAGAGAATAAAGCAGTCAAAAGGAGAAAACACCGAATGATCACAAATTGACAACTTAGGCAAGGGAGTTTTGATTAGCTGAATCAGTTCAAGGTATCTAAATATCCTAAATATCCTTTTCCCAATATAGCTAAATAAATACATCTCTCTCTCTCTCTCTCTCTCTCTCTCTCTCTCTCTCTCTCTTTTTTGTTAATTGCTGAATGACCTACAAGGGTCTCATTTTATTCCACTAATGAAAATAAAATACCAGGTGACTAACTTAAATGAGGTTTAGCCCAGAACAACACTCACACAAACTACTGCAAACAAGTGAGATTCAGTTGTGTTCCTGCCCTCTGACAACTGAAATCTGGTTGTATCCCAGCAGCCCCTCCAATGACTAAGACCCAAATGGGTTCGTCACACCAAACCCCTTTTCTCTTGCCCTTATTTCTTTGTGCTCTGCCCTCCCAGGTAGCTTGGCCCAGGCCTTGTGCCTTATCTTGTGAGAGTTAAAAATGTGCCTCTAATAAAGACCTACTGCCTTTTACAGCATCACTGGCCAATTTGCCTCTTTTGTGAAAGCCTCTAAGTAGTCCCAAAGAAACTGTAAAATATTGGGGTAGAATATTAGATGGAAGTAGGGTAGCACTGGTTCTGGTTGGCTCCAAGGCCAGAGCTAGGAGTGGAAGCAACTCTACTCTTTCCACCCAACTGGGTGGAAATTACAGAGTAGGTAGATTTTGGCTTGATCCAAAGAAAAGCATCCTAACAACTTGATCCTATCCCAAGTGGAATGGGCCACCATGAGATGTAGTGTGTTACTCCTCCCTGAAAATCTCCATGTCCAGATGGGATAACCACTTGTTAGAAATGTTGTAGTGGGAATTCTTCTGCAAGGATTCTTGACCTGGGGCCCATGGATCTCAAGAGATTGGTAGACAGACTCCACCAGGCCCATGATCTTAGATGGGGAAAAAAATCACATCTTTATTTTTCTTAACCTCTAAATGCATTTTAGATTTTTCTTCAATGATTAAAAAACAAAACAAAACATTTTTCTGAGAAAGAGTCCATAGACTTTACCAGACTGCCAAATAATCATAATAGAATTTAGTGTTTTAAGGTTTGCCAAGTATTATATATGTTATCTCATTTGAACCTTTCAGCAACTCTGTGAGGTAGGCTTTATTTTTAATCCCCATTTTACAGATGAAGAAGCTGAGGCTGAGAGGTTAAGTGACTTGTTTTAGGCCACACAGTAACTATCTAAGGCACAATTCAAACTCAGGTCCTCCTGACTCCAAGTCTAACAGTATCCCCTGAGATACCCAGTCACCAAAGGAGTCCATAGGCTTCCCCAGACTACCAAAGGGGTCTGTGACAGAAAAGGTGAAGAGGCTTTGCCCTACAGGAATAGTTAGTAATGGCCACAGAAGGCTTCTAAGGATCCTTCCCACTCTGAGATTCTGTCCTTCTGATTCTTTGACATGGTTCTTTCTTAGTTACTCTTCTGCTTCTGTCTGTTCTTTTTCCAACTTTTTTGTTGACTGCTTTTCTTTTTAAAAAAAATTATGTGTGTGTGACTCAGCACCCCTCACCCCCCATTCTCTTGTTTTTCGGTAAGGCAATTGGGGTTGACTGACTTGTCCAGGGTCACACAGCTAGTAAGTGTCAAATGTCAGAGGCTGGATTTGAATTCAGATCCTCCTGACTCCAACGCTGGAACTCTATCCACTGTGCCACCTAGCTTCCCCTCCCCCATTCTCTTTTTCTCTTAGTATACAATCATAGGCTCACAATCTGGACATAGAAGGGACCTTAAAGGCCATCTAGTTAACCCTCTCAGGGTTACAGATTAGGAAACTGAGGCCCAGGGAGATTAACTGACTTGCCTATCCAAGACCGCACAAGGAATAAGCATCAGAGGTGAGATTTGAACCTAGGTCAACCTCATTAACTCCCACACCTTCCATTACCTCTCTGCCATGGGGTTATCTCCTCAAATCATATTCCATTGTAGTTTAGACTCTGTATTTCTCCCTCTATTTGTCAAAAAAACCCCACTTGTCAGTTCATTAGTAGTAATGACCTCAAAGTGTTGATTTGAGCTCAGTCGATACATTGGTTGTTGTGTTATTATGGGTCCATGCAACCCTTCCCATTCCACCGGGGTTCTACACCTATGGCCCATTCTTCTTCATCTTCTAAAGTGAGGAAGGGGTATGGAGAGTAACAGAAGGATTAAAAAGCTGAAATGGCCTGTTTCCTCATTAATTCTCCAAACCCATATGGAGAGGAGAGTTATTGATGAAAGGGACGCTATTTATAAATCCAGGGCGCCAAAGAGAATGTTTGTTTTTCCTGCCTTTAATTATCGGCCACACATGACACGTCTGTTTTGCCAACAGCAGCACAATAGTTCCCTAATGAACTACCCGGAGTTACTAATAATTAAACCATCAGGCAGAAGTAACCAGCACAGTGTGTTATTCAATTAACATTCTTCAATAATCGCTCTTTTGTTTTCGAACAAAAATGGTTTCTGATTTTTTTTACTATCTTTAGACTTCACTTACACAACTTCAACCTCTTATCAAACTCCATCTTCATTCTGCTCCACTTTTCCAGCTTGGTTGGGGCCCTTCTTGTTCCCTCCCAGGCCTTGAGGTTCCAGATGCGATAGCAAACATGTTCCCTCAAAGTCTTCTCTTCTCCAGTCTAATTGTTCCTAATTCCTTCAACAGATCTTCCTTGGGCATAGTTTCCAGGCCTCTCATTCTAGCTGCTGTCCTCTGGATCCATTCCAGTTTGCCAAAGTCCTCCCTAAAATGTGACCCCATAGCTGAACACAGAACAGCTTGTTTCAAGAGAAAGAAGGATGGATTTGGGATCAGATGATCTGGGTACAAATCCCAGCTTTGTAATTTACTACTTGCATAAACTTAGCCTTTATGACTTTATGAGTATCACTTTACCTTTATGACCTTCACTTTTATCAATATGATGACAGGACTGGCTTAGCCTAAAACATTCTTTTAACAAATTAACATTTTTATTTAAAGCTTTGAGTTCCAAATTCTATTCCTCTCTCCCCCTCCCTTCCCTGAGATGATAAGCAATCACACATACGTTATATGTGTGCAATTATGTAAAACATTTCCACATTAATCATTTTGTACAAGAAGACTCAAATAAAAGAAAAAAATGAGAGAAAGAGAAAAATAGCATGCTTCAGTCTGTATTCAAACAATATCAGTTCTTTCTCTGGAGGCAGAGAGTATGATTCATCCTTAGTCCTTTGGGATTGTCTCGGATCATTGTATTGCGAAGAATAACAAAGTCATTCACGGCTGATCATTGTATAATATTGCTGCTACTGTGTACAATGTTCTCCTGATTCTGTTCATTTCACTATGCATCAGTTCATGTAAGTCTTTTAAAGTTTTTCTGAAATCATCCTACTTGTCATTTCTGAAAGCACAATAATATTCCATTACAATCATATACTACAGCTTATTTAGCCATTCCCCAATTGATGGGCATCCCTTTGATTTCCAATTCTTAGTCATCAGAAAAAGAGTTGCTATAAATATTTGTGTACAAATAGGTCCTTTTCCCTTTTTTTGATGTCTTTGGGATATAGACTTAGCAGTGGTATTGCTGGATCAGCGGGTATGTATAGTTTTAAAGCCCTTTGGGCATAGTTCTAAATTGCTCTTCAGAATGGATCAGTTCACAACTCCACCACCGATGCGTTCGTGTCACAGTTTTCCCACCTGCCCTCCAACATCCAGCATCTTCCTTTTTTGTCGTATTAGCCACTCTGATAGATGTGAAGGCCTTAAGATTTCAAGGTGAAAAATCAACCAAAAGAAACTGAGATGTCTGAACATTCTTTGTTCCAGGATTACTGGCCATTCTCTAAATCTAGCTCTGTCAAAGCCAGGTGTGTCTAATTGCTTTGGGTCCAGTTAAATATTGGACTGTGAAATATAACATGGTGTCTGTTATGGAATGAATGTGCTGGTAGACTTTGCCCCTTGTGTTCCTCCCCTAGAGGCTTATCCAATTCTGATCTACTCCTGGGTTCATCTCTACATTTGGCAAATGCTGGGAGGTATAGGTCACTTCTGGGACCAACTGTCAGCTGAAGACCAGATGTTTAGTTGAGGTTACAGTCACCATAGTCCTAATGGGGAGCTGACTCAAACTGCCTGGAGAAAAGACTATGAATGAAAAGGACTACAGACGTTTAAACTGGAGATTTAAAAGAAACCAGATAGCAGGTTTCAGGTCTTTGAAGGACTGTGAGAGAAAAGAGAGATTTACCTGATGCTGCTTATCTTCGAAGAGCTGGACTGTGAGCAGTGGGTCAAAATTTCAAAGGCAGATTCAAGCTCCTTGTAACTCCCTAACACTTGAGGTTGCCCAGAAGCGAGAGGAGCAGTCTTGAGAGAGAGGAATTTTCCCTTCATTCAAGGTTAAATGACCATGGGATGATGTCTTGGAGGACATTCTTGTTTGGTGACTAAATGGCTTCTGAGGTGGCCTCTTCACCTGATATTTTGTGGCTCTGTGACTCTAAAAGCTGAGACTTTGGTGATTCACAGCTCCAAATATGTGACAATGACTTCAAGTACACTTGGCCAACCAGAGCACAGTAGGACTACTGTCCCTTTTTTGTTCTGGACCCTAGATGTAGATGGTGGCTGTGTAAGTGGAGAGAAGAGGATGGATTTGAGAGACATTGTAGAGGTGGAAACAAGAATTGCTATCAGATTGCATACTTACCAGGGAGAATGAGTAGTCACAGACGACTCTAAGGTAGTGAACCTGGGGAACCACAAAGATGGTAGTGCCTTTGATGGAAATAAGGAAGTTCAGGAGAGGGTTGGTTTTTGGGGAAATGATAATTTACTTTTTATACAAATTAAATTTGATATTCCTGTGAAAAATTCAATTGGAAATGTACAATAAGCAGTTGGTGATGTGAGATTGGGGCTCAAGAGAGAGCTGGAAACACATGTGTATACATATATACAAAGGCGTATGTATATTGCTATATATAAAATATGTGCTTGTGTTTCTTAATCATCTGTATAGATAATGAATAGATAATTAAGGAGCAGCTAGGTGGCACAGTGGATAGAGCACAGGCTCTGGATTCAGGAGAATCTGAATTCAAATCTGGACTCAGACACATAACACTTACTAGCTGTGTGACCCTGGGCAAGTCACTTAAGTCCATTGCCTAGCCAAAAAGACAGATAATTAAAGGGCACCTAGGTGGCAAAGTATATAGAGTGACAGTCCTGGAGTCTGGAAGACTCATCTTCCTGACTTCAAATCTGGCTTCAGATACTTACTATCTGTGAGCCTGGGCGAGTCATTTCACCCTGTTTGCCTCAGTTTCCTCATCTTTAAAATGAGCTGGAGAAGGAAATGACACTCCAGTATCTCTGCCAAGAAAACCCCAAATGGGATCACAAAGAATCATACGTGACTGAAAATGACTAAAAGAATTGATAATTAAACCTATAGAAACTGATGATGTCACAAATAATAATAATAATGATAGCAAGAATTTATATAGCATTTTAAGGTTTGCAAATCACTTTACATCTGTTTTCTCATTTGATCTTCACAACAACCCCGTGAGGTAAGTCCTATTATTATTCCCATTTTAAAGACAACAAAGTTTAAATTATTTTCCAGGGTGACATAGCTAGTATCTGAAGCTGCAGATCATCCTGATTCAAAGTCCCAAACTATGAAGGAGAGACTAGAGAGAGGAGAAGGCCCATGCCAGAGACTTGGGAGACACCCACAGATGAATGATGATCCAGTAAAGTAGATGAAGAGGAGCAGACATGGGGGGAGGGTGGTTAAACCAAGAGAAACCTTTGTGGCAAAAACCCCCAACCAAACCCAAAACGACAACAATCAAGGGGAGATAGTATTCGGGGAGATGGTGATCAATGGTGTCACATGCTGCAGAGAGGTCAAAAGAATGGGGACTGAGAAAAGGCCAGTGGATTTGGCAGTTAAGTCAGTAACAATCCATTTGTTAAGTGATTAAGTGATGGAGTAAGTGGAAATTGTACTTTTGGAGAGAGCTGGTTCCATTGCATGATGAAGCCAAATTGCCAGGGGTTGAAAAGTGAGCAAGGGGAGGGGAGGTAAGTATAGACAGGGAAATGGATGGAATTTAGAGACTGAAGTTGGGAAGAAATAGAATTAAATTCTGCCTGAGACACTCAGAAGCTGGATAATTTAGGGCAAATCATTTACTTATGGCGTGCCTCAAGCAATTCTGCAGGGTTTATTTATTAAGTCATAGGTGTGTTCAAGCAAGGTTATATTAGCAGTTTTGGTGCCACATACCACAGCCCTGGGAAGTCATTGAACAGTTAACAAATAAGAGCTTTGCTTTGCTCTAAGACAGTAATGATATGTAACAAGGACGCATTGGTTACTGAGCCTCTCTAAAGCTTCTTGTTTCCATATGGAAATGTATCTGGTCAACAGGGCAGGATATAGTGAAGGGTGTGCTAACTCTAGTAGTCTTCAGAAGTACACCAATTGGGAGGGGCCCTGATTCTCTGTGGCTGGGATTTTTTGATGTCTTTAGGTGATCAGGAAGCTATGTTGGAGATGCTGGAGCTAATCGGGTCTTCTTTTAGGGAAAATTAATCCTTACTATATATAAAGAAGGAGGAGTTTGGGTCTACCCCATTTTTTACATGGTGGAAGAAGCTACACCAGAGAAATACTAGTAAAGAATAGTCCTATCACAGGGGACATGATAGCTGTCTTCCAACAATTGAAGAACTGGTATATTGAAGAATGATGAATTGTCCTGCGTGGCCCCAGAGGCAAAACTAGAATGAGTGGGTGGGAGTTGAAAAAAAGGGACAGATTTCAGCACTCTATAAGGAATAATTTCTTAACAATAACTCATCCAAAAGTGGATGGCCTGCCTTGGAAAGTAGTGAGCTCCCTGTTTTTAGAGATCAGTTTGTTAGCTTGAGACTAGCTGAACACTTAGAACTGTTGCAGAAGGAATTTCTATTCAGGTAAGTGTTGAATTAAAAGACCCAGGAACTTCTTTCTATCTGAGATTTGATGATGCTATGAACTGGGTAGATGGACACATAGGAATGCTTTGGAGGCCACCGTTTTCCGGTTGCTCAGGGCAGCAACCTAAGTGTTATCCTTGACTCAGGCCTCTCTCTCACTCATTCTACATGCCCAAGCTGTTGCCAAGTCTCATCAATTCTACCTTCATGAGACCTCTCATGCATAGCCTCTTTTCTACACTTACCCAACATCTACAGAGAGCTTTGCATGCATTGTCTTGTTTGGTCCTCTCTCAGTCTATATGAGGCAGGCTTTACGGATAGTATTGTATATAATGACTTGCTAATAAATGACTAGCTAATAAGTGATATAAACATGTTCTCTGACTCCAGAGCCAGTGTTCTTTTGGTTACAACATACTGTCCAACACAGCTGATTAAGTGGAAACAACAAAGAACAAAACAATCGACTCTGAAAGCCGTGAAATTATAATTACCAAACGTGGCCCCGAAGAGGAAATATGAGAATGCACCTCCCTCCCTTATTTGGAAAGGTGGAGACTATGGGTCTTGAATGCCACATATAATATTTCCTTTTAAATAAATGAATCTCAGGTTTCAAAGGTCATATGAACTTTTCTTTGCTCATTTCTATTTCTTTTCTTCCAATATGGTCCAAGTTAGTGTGTACTCTGTTCTCCCAGTTTTGCTCTTTCGTTTTGTTTTTTAGGATTGCAAAAAAGTCTTTCGAAATTTTTAATATTATTTGCACTTGCAAATATTAATTGCATCATCATATTAATGTAGCAAATATAAAAGCCAATGTGAGTGAGTGCATAGAGGGATGGATTTATAGAGAAGAGTAGGTTCAAATCTCACCTTTGATACTTAGTATTTGGATCCTGGGAAAGTCACTTGGGCTATTCTCTAAGACTCATCTACTAAGTCTTAGGTAGGAAGCAACTTGCCTTGGTAGAGGGAGTTAACACACTGGGATTCCTGCTCACTGACAATGTAATGGACAGGTATTCATGCAATGTATTAGTTTATTTAACTATTCCTCTATTATTGGACATAAAGCCTTCTAGTTTTTAATTTAATTTCCCTCCCTCAATTTTGAATAATGGTCCTATAAAATCTTTGGGTAGAAAGTTCTTTTAATTTTTTACTGATATCTTTTATTTTCACAATAGCTGCATTTCCCAATATGTCCTTCACCCCACTCCCAGAAACCCATTTCTCATAACAGAAGATAAAATAGAGGGAAATAAAAAAGCATTTCAGGAAACTAGTCAACCTATCAGTCAAGTCTAATATTATATGTAGTGCTCAAGACCCATAGTCCCCACCTTTCCAAATAAGGGAAGGAGGTGCATTTTCATATTTCCACTTTGGAGCCACGTTTGGTAATTGTAATTTCACAGCTTTCAGAGTTAATTGTTTTGTTCATAGTTGTTTCCTCTTACATATAGTATTGTAGTGAAAGGAAAATATTTTTCTGGTTCTTCAAACTTAACTGCATCAGTTCATTCAAGTCTGACTATGCTTCTCTGCATTTGTCATATTCATTGTTTTTTATAGCAGAGCAATATTCCATTACATTCATGTGCCATAATTGTTCAACTAACCATTAATAAATGGGCATTTGCTTTGGTTCTGGTTCTTTGCCATACAAAAAGTGCTGCTATAATTATTTTCATGTAAATAAGACCTTTCTTTTTGTCATCGATCTCCCTGGGATGTATGCCTACTAGTGGAATCATTGGGTCAAAAGGTATGGATATTTTACTTTCTTTACATAATCCTCAGTTACTTCCCAGATGGTTAGATCAATCTACAGCTTCACTAAACAGCACCTTAGTGTGCCTGCCTTTCTCCTATGTCTCCAGTGTTCACTATCAATGACAGTGCGGACGGTGTTTCTATCTTTCATCATCTTTGCCAATTTGGAGTATGTGAGGTGAAACCTCAAAGTCGTTTTGATTTGCGTTTTTCTTATTGTTAGTGATTAGGCACATTCTTTCATACGGTTGTTAACGCTTTGTAATTCTTTGGAAAATTTGTTTATATCCTTTGAGCACTTTTGTATTAGAGAATAGCTTTTGGTCATATATTCTATTACTTCCGTATATATCTTGGATATGAGACTCTTGCAGATAGCCATTTTTCCCCTTCCTTTTTGATAGCCCTCTCAGGAGAGGTTCCCAATTATTCGGGTCTGCCTTTATTTCATTGTAGTTTTATAGTTGTCCTTAAACAGATCATGTGCATTTCTAGGTAGGTTAATTCCCGAGTACTTGATGCATTTTTTATTGTTATTGTAAATGGAGTTCCTTTTTTATGACATTTTCTTGATCTTTATTGCTAGTAAATAGGAATGAAAATGATTTTTTTTGTGGTATAATTCTGTATCTCCCTGAATTCATTTATTATTTTAGTTTATTTTGTTGTTGAGAGTATACAATTTATTAGATACAGTTAGAAAAAACTATAAGAATCGTTTGCAATTAGATATTTGGAACCATTAATTTATAATATTAATCCATTTAACATCTTTTTTGTGTATTATTGCAGTTGTCAGAATTTCCAATATTATGTCAAATATAATTCAATGTAATTCAATAAGCATTTATTATACGCCTACTATATTCCAGGCACCATGCTAAGTGTTAGGCACTAGAAATGATAGAAGGGGTAACACATGTTTTAAACCCAGTTTTAGTGGGAATGCTTCTAATGTTTTGACACAGCATATTATATTGTTTTTTGACTTGTTAGACACTTCATTGAAGAAAAATGCATCCATTTCTCTTTATCCTAGAATTTTAAATTATGAATGTTAGATTTTGTTAAAGGCTTCATCTGCATGTATTGCTACAATCTGTATTTGTCACATATGTGTATTTGTATATAACATGTACAAATACACATATGTTAACATTTTTTTATTTTTCATAAAATTTTATTTTGATAGTTTTTCCATATTGAACTAGTCTTGCATAACTGCTTCTATATTCTCGTGAAGGCCTTTTCCAATCTCCATGCCCCCACCATTCCCAACTGCTAGTACGTTTCCTATGAGATAATCTTTCATCTACTCTGTAAATTTCTTGTATGTACATAGGCATTGTCTTTTCCCACTCAAATACGAGTTTTTTGAGGGCAGAGACCACGACCTTTCTTTGTACTCAGAGGTTAGTACAGTGCCTGGCACATACTAAGTCAAGGGATTAATCGATGGTTGTTGACTGATGAATAATTTTTAGTGTATTTCTGTATTCTGTTAGCTAATAGTTTATTTGATACTTTTACATTTTATTGACTAATAAAATTTCTGTACAATTTTCTTTTTTGTTTTATAATCACCAAAGTTTAAAATCAATATAATGTTTATCTTATAAAAGGCATTGATTTTTCTTCCAGATGTCTCCAAATTTATAAATAATCCATATACTAAAGAGAAAGCATTTAAATAATAATGTGTCTAAATTAGATGTTATTTTGCGCTGATAATTCTTTGATAACCTGTTTTGGTTTTTTCTCCTTAGATTAATCAGTTTAAATTATTAATTTTCTATTACGTCACTTGGAATTATTTATAATCTTGGTCATCTATTTCCTTTATGTTTTCCAATTTGTTAGTTTTGTATGTATAATCCAAATTATATTTTAAATTTATTTTGTGTTTGTTGTGATCTCATCTTTTACATTTCAAATTTTGCTGATCTATGTTCTCTTTTTCTTTTTAAAATTAATTTTTTCAATGGTTTGCCTACTTTATTAGCCTCTTAAAAATCAGCTCATAGTTTTCTTTATCAATTTATTTATTCTTTCATTTTCTATTATATTCATTTTTTGTCTTAGCTTAATAAACTTTATGCCCTTTGCACAATCATATTACTTTCTTTCTAATATCTGTAAGTTCAGGTTTATTTGTTTATTTTTCCTTTTGTCTCTTATTAATGTAGGAATCAATAATATAAACATGCCTTGGAGAACAGCTTTTGCTGTATCCTATAGAATTTGGTGTGTAGTTTATTATTTTTGTTGTTAAAATATAATTTTTCTAAGTTCTTTAACATCATCACTATCAAGCAGATTCCCCCCACCCCATTCCTCTGTAGTTTCATAGCTTTTGCTCATCATTTCACTATTTAATTCTAATTTCATTGCATTATGTTCTGGAAATATAGTATGTATAATTTTTGCCTTTTTGAATTTGTGTAGGATTTCTCCATGATAATATGTTGTCATTTTTTGTATGTTCCAAAACACTTGAAAACGTGTATTTGTTGTTTCTCTTTTTCCATTTTCTCCATATACAATGTTTATTATATATGTATGTATATGTATGCACATAATACAAGTAACTGAATATTTATACTGACTCTATCTGGTTAAAAATCAGATCTGCAATTTTTAAAAATGTTAAATTTTTGACTGATAATGATATGTTGAAGTGCCCTACTATTATTATATTTTTGTCTGTTTCTTCTTGTATTGCTGTTAATTCTTAATTTATGAATTTAACTGGTGAATTGTGTGACATGTACAAGATAACTTTTCACCATTATGTAGGTATTTTATCTGTTTATATCAATTTTATTTTCTGTAAGTGACATATTGATTGGTTCCTTGAGTCATTCATCAAGTCTTTGTTTTAAAGAAAGGTTTTAAAATACTCACATTTAGTTGTAAGTTACAAACTTGATTTGCTTTCTGACATCTTAATATTGTTCTTAATGTTGCCTTGAAAAAGTGAAATCTATTTACTTTTTAATATCCATTTAAAATATTTTAACTAGTTAATGAAAGAAGTTTTTTATAAAATTCTTATTATCAGTAACATATGTAGACTTTTTGTCTACTACATACCTTTCTTTTGCCCTTTGGGTGACCTAGAATGTTTATTTTTCAGAGATGAAAATATGGCATCTCATAACTTGAAACCATATGAAATATTACCAAAGAAGAATTTTACAGAAGAATGGGCATAACAGATACCATTAGAAAGATATATGACTGGAAATGGAGAAGGTCCAGTTATGTAGTAAGAGAAAGGTCTTGACATCCCATGCAGTCCATTGTTGTCTATGCCGTGGCAACAAAAAGAAGCCCTGGCATTTTGAGTAGATTTCCTATACATAATTTCTAAGTGGACATGAAAGGAATGCAATATGTGCTGTCAGAGGGAATACACAATTGATAAAACCCTGGAATCATCAAATTTCCAATATATTAACTCTTATACTTTCCTGAAGCTTAATATCCCCTTTTTATTGTAGATATAAATTTTGCCTTCTGATTTGCCAGTATCTTCCCCATCCCCTTTTATTGCTATTATTTTCTCTTCATGTTAAATTCCTTTTTATTTATAAATGTGAATTTTAAGGCTTGTTAATACCTTTTTATGTTAATCATGACACACATTTTTAACATAAGTTCTAATTTTGTTTCTATCACAGTTAGAAAAGCTTATAAGCTCTATTCATCTCTCTGACTCAATACATATATATGTATATTTATGCACATACATATATATTATACACATATATGTACATATTTACATATGTTTAATCTTGATGGGTTAGTAGCAAATTTAAAATACAAATTTTAGTAGCAAATTTAAAGCATACATTTTAAATATTATGATGACATTTTCAAATAGGGATCTTGCTGTTTTCAAAAGAATGATGATACTTTTATAGTATTTTGAAAAAATATATAACTTCTCTTTTTCTGTTTCTAAGATTTAAAGAAATTTTTTTATCTTCGTAATTCTGTAGTCTAACAAGTATGTGTTTTGGTGAATTATGGCTGAGATTTCTCCCTGCAGAGATCTTAGTATTCTCTATATTCATTGCTTCTCTCTATATAGTACTTCATCTTGCCCACCCTAAAAATAATTTTAAAGTTATGTCCTTGAACATGTTATTTAGATTTTTTATTTTTCATTGACTTTTGGAATGCTTATTCTGGTTGGCTTTCACAAACACCCATCCTCTATCTGGACCCTAATTCTGACCTTGCTAATTTATCCTAAGCCCTCTCCATGCCCTCTCCAGTGGCCCATGGCTTTGCTTTGAAGCTTCATAGATTCACAAAATTCTTTATATGTGAATTCCATTGACAGATTTCAAGCTTCAAAATGTTCTGTCATCATTTTGAATTGGCCAGAATTCTCAAAGATCTTGACAGGTTATAATGCTGGTACAGATGTAATAAAATGTAATTTAATAAAGATTTATCTCAAACTGAATGTTGCTTAAGTATCTCAAATTAAACATGACAAAACTGAATTAATTTTCCTCTCATACCTTCCCCCTTCCTAACTTCTCTAGTGCTGTTGAGGGTACCACCATCTTCCTAATCCTCCAGGTTCAGAACCTTGGTGCTGTCTTCAATTCCTCATGCTCATTCCTTCCACTTTCAATTCATTGCCAAATCTCATTGTATCTGCCTTCACAAAATCATATTTTTAAGTACACTTTTCTCCATTCACAAAGCCAGAAACCTAGTTCTGGCTCCTTCTCCAGCCCTCCCTATTGTAAAATTCTTATGACTGGTTTCCTTGTTTCAACTCTATCCATTCCAAACCGTCTACTACTCAGCTGCCATGGTAGTTTTCCTAAAGTGTAGGTCTTATCATTTCATCCCCCCCCCCCCCAGTGAGCCTGTGGATCACTATTAGCACCAAGATCAAATATAGACTTTTCTATTTGGTATTTGAAGCTCTTTATTACCTATAGTCTTCTTACTTTTCCTGTCTTGTCACACTTTACTCTCCTCCACATACTCCACATACCCTGGCACACTTGTAGTTCCTTGAAAATGACAATACATTTTCCAGCTCTGTGCCTTTGTATTGTTGTCCCCCATGCCTGGGATGTGCTGCCCTGTTCATCACATCTGTCTCTTAGTTTTGTTAGTTCCCTTTAAGTTAGTTCCCTTTAAGACTCACTATCACATTACTCCCACCTTCTTCCCACAGCTTTTCCTGATACCGTAGCTGTTAATTCCTTCCCCTTTCAGATTATCTTCCATATGTTCAGTAAATTTCTTGCATGCACCAAGTTATGTACATGTTGTTTCTCTCACTAGAACATAATGTCCTTTAGGGCAAGGTCTCTTTTATTTTGTTTTAGTTTTTTTTTTCCATTCTTTGTATTCACAGCTCTCAACACGGTGGTTTGTACATTGAAAGTACTCAGTGAGTGCTTTTTGATTGCTGGCTAACTGATGAATATAAAGGCTTAAATTTAAGTTCTTAGAATTAGAATAATATGTATTACTACACTATCCTCTCGTCTACATTAATGTAATCGGATATTATGAGGCATTTAATATTAGCAAGTGTGAGTAATATTAAAAGAACATAGAAGGAATGGGTAGACAATAGTTCTTATGAAAAAGATCAGGCAATTTTAGTAGAACCAAACTCAATATAAGTCCACGTTGTGACTCAGTGGCCAGAAAAGCTAAGATGATTTTAGCTGCATTGGGGTTTATCTACTATCCAGAATAAGGAAGATGATAGCCTCCCTACATTCTTCCCTGGTCAGACATCTGAAGTGTAATTTTAGGAAGGATTTTGGCAAACCAGTGAAGATAGTGGATTGGAGACCAGGGGTCAGTGATGATTGCTTGAAAGAACTATAGATGTTTAACTTAGAGAAGAGAAAACTTTCTGGAGGTGGGAGGAGGAGAAAGGGATGATATGATTTCTGTATGCAAACATAGAATGAGCATTGGATTTGAAATCAGAGGAGCTGAGTGCATATCTTGGCTCTGCTACTTAGGGCTGACCTAGGGGATTTAGGGAAGTCATTTAAGCTTTCTGAGTCTCAGCTTCCCTATCCAATTCAATTCAGTTCCACAAAAATGTGCCAAGTGCTAGGGATACAAAAAGAGGCAATAGATGGTCCCTGCCCTCAAGGAGCTTACAATCTAATGGAGGAACTTAAAATCTAATGTGTAAAACGAAGGGCTAGGACTACATTTTTTTTTAAAGATTCATTAATTAACATATTTTTAGCTTTCAACATTCACTTCCATAAGATTTTGAGTTCCAGATTTTCTCCCCATCTCGTACCTCCCCCAACCCCAAGACAGCATGCATTCTGAATACTCTTTCCCCTAATCTGCCCTCCCTTGTATCTTCCCTGCTTTTCTTATCCCCTTCCTCTTCTATTTTCCTGTAGGGTAGGATAGATTTCTATATCCCATTGCCTGTATATCTTATTTCCTAGTTGCATATGAAAACAATTTTTTAACATGTGTTTTTAAAACTTTGGGTTCCAAATTTTCTCCCTTCCTCCTTCCCCACCCACCCTCATTGAGAAGGTAAGCAACTCGAGACAAGTTATACTCTTGTGGACTACATGTTCTTTAAAGTTCCTTCCAATACTAAACCCTACTACCCATGTATGTGAAGTATTGTCATGTGGAAGTCAGTTTGGGCTTATTCTGGTTGGGCCCAGAGGACAACAGTAGGCACATTTATGGAAGTTGCTGAAAGGCAGATTTCCACTTGAAATAAGGAAAAACTTCTTAAGAAATTAAGTTGTATACCAGCAAATGGGTTGCCTTTGGAGACTTTTTATCATGTGAGCTCTTTAAAGCACGGCTGGATGGCCACTTGTTGGGGAAGGTGAAGAAAGGGAATCTCTGTTGGATAGACGGACTCGACTTCAGGGTCTCTGAGAAGTTTTCCAACTCTGAGATAGCGTGGTCGGCCTTATTATGCAACGTTCCCCTTCATGCACATCATGGTTTGGCCAAACTGGCATTTTTACTATTCCTCATCCATAACCATCAGGTCTGTGGGATTCCCAGATGGTCAACTCTGTCTTCCATCTTTGTACTGGATGGCCCCCATTCTTGAAGTCCATTTCCACATCTTCGAATGCCTAACTCCCTTCAAGACTCAGTATAGCTTCCATCTTCTGCCCATAGCCTTTCCTAACCCCTCCCTCCCCAACAACTAGTAACTTCTCCCCACGTTCTCTCTTACCTGCTTTGTATATAACTATGTATGTTGTCTCCTCTGGTTAGATTACTAGATTGTTATTCCTTTAGGATTGGGAAGGTTTCATTCCTGTCTTTGTATCACCAATGACTGGCCCAGTGCCTGGCACATAGTATAAATGCTTGTTGATTGATTCATCCTTTAATTCTGTGGGTCTGTGAAACTAATTTGGAAAATACTGATCTAATCTGACCCCTTCATTTTGCAGATGAGGAAACAGAGACTCTAAGTAATCAAGTGATTTGTCTAAAATATCACAAAAAATAGGTGGTCTGCAGAATGCCTAAATTCCAAACAGACCAAGGTCAGCATCTCACCACTGGGAGAAATCAGAATGCTCTGAACAGGGTCACGTTTGGTCCTTCTCCCCCTGGATGGTGTTTCTTAGGAGCTGGGCTTTCAGAGCCCACCCACAGGCCACTCGCTAGCAGAGCAGGGTTTGTAAAGGAAAGAGCTAACAGCTTTTGTGTGCTGTGTCTCTATCTGCTAATGCAATAAGGCTTATTTTCAGCATCTCTGCAAGACTTGGAAAAGCATTGGGGTTTCATTGTAAATCCATTATGTCTCCTTTAGTTAGACACATTATGTGACAGGCAGTCCCCCGACAAAGGGAAGTCAGGGTGATTTTGTAGAATGAAAAGGGGCAAAGCTGCTTTTTAAGGTTTTTTTCTATCATGACTAGCCTCTTGGTTATGACATTCAATGTATTATTCAGCTTAAGTGGTTGATTAAAGAAGAGCTGGTGGGAATGTGGGGGACTGGATGTGGGACGTGAGGGAACATTTTAACAGAACCTGGACTCCCCTCTATTTAGATGGAAGAGTAGGAAGAAAACTGACATTCTCAGCCCTTTGTGGACAGTGTCTTATTAATATCAGGCAAGAGATCAGTTCCTGGCTGGGGACCCTTAGAATGTTTTTGGGTCAGCGGGACTTTGGTGGCTCTTTCATTCACCGGAACCCTTGCATCTTTATTAAAAATTAATTTGCTGTCAATAATTAAATGCTGATTATTTGATCTCTAATGGGGTCAGGATTCCCATAGTCCCACATTAGTGTAATAATGCAGAAGTAGAAATTGCCTTTCCGTTGGAAAAAAATGTACTTATTATTCTCTCTTTGTTTGGAGTAAAATGGTTTGTCTTAAATTAAAAATTAACACCAGAATTTTCTTTAATCTTCGAATTAAATTAGTGCTAATTAGTTCTATTTTCTGTACAACATTCAAATGCTAAAATTTTAGTCATTCCTTCAGAGTATTAATGGTGCCCTTTGGCTGTAATCAAGATTGTCTTACATTAAAAATGATACCATTAACTCAATTATATTAAGATTTATTGTTCTTGAAACATAAGGTTTTGCCTCGTGATCACTGGAACTGTTGGGAAGGATGGGATTGTCAGGATGGGTGGTCAGGTCACCCATCAGCTCCATCTCTGAACTCTAAGTGGCATGATAGGTCTCAGGTAACCAGAACCCCCTCAGGGCAAGCTCAGGCTAGGGTTAAGAGGTTCAGGTCCAGTCACATGGAGACCTTGGTGTTGTCTCCTGCTACCATGCCAGATGGAGTATGGCACAGCATAAGACCATTGGCTTAGGATCCCAGGAAACCTGGAGCCTAGTCCTGGTTCTGCTGGCCAGAGTGACCTTGGACAAGCTGTGCCATCCCTCTGGGCCTCAGCATCTTCTTTGTGAAATAGAGAATTAGACCAGACTATCTCTAAGATCCCTTCCAGCTCTGGCATGCTATGAACTTCTTCGTTCAGGACTCAGAATCATGAAATCAAATAACAGGGAGAGGTTTTACAGAGCAACCTTGGGCAAGTAACTTTTCCCCCTCTGAGCTTCTTCTATAAAATTAGGAGGTTGGACAGACTAATCTTTAAAGTGCCCTCCAGGTCTTAATCCAGTCTCTTTAGGATCATTCTGCTCACTATCGTCATTTTGTAGAAGGACAAACTGAGAAAAAATCCCAGGCCAGACATGCCTTCATTCCTCTCTGGGTTCTACTCCTGACCCTCTGGACTGTCTCTACCATGACAGGGAAGCCCCCTTCCCTTGGAAATTCACCCCACCCCCAGCCTTCTCACATTGGAAGTATGTGCTGTCACTCTAGTCCCTTCCTCTGATTAGCTGGTTCATCTCAGCATTTCCATTTTAAGGAAAGCACCCTCATTCATCTTCATGATGTACTCCTGACCCTCAGGGCTTTCTCTACCGTGGCCTTATGTGCTTCAGGTATCCCCCACCCCTTTCAGCTTATTTTTATATGTCATCCATTAGATTGTAAGTTCCTTGAGAACAGAAACTCTCTTTTGCTGCCCTTTGTATCTCTTTCACTCAGAACAGTGCCTGGCACATAGTAGGTGCTTGATAAACGTTTATTGAATTGAATTGAATTAGAATCTTCTTCCATTAAAATGTAAGCTCCTTGAGGGCAGGGACTCTCTTTATGCTTGTTTTTGTATTCTTAGTACTTAGCACAATGCCTGGCACATAGTAAGCGCTTAATAAATGCTTGTTGACTTGACCTGACCTCTTTAAGTTTATTATGTTAGAAAAAGGCTTTTTAGTTTCATTTTGTTTTGAAGGGAGTGGGGAGGATGAACATTTGTGATACTAAAAAAATGAAAAGAAGAAAAGTGTGCCAATGAACCATTAAAAAAAAACCTGTTCATCTTCATTTTCAAAGAGGGTCAATGATATCATAGGGTGATGTCTTGACTCACTCGTGAATTGGAATTAAGTAAGGCAGAGTTGCACAAAGTTGTCAGCCTCACTCTCTCAGAGCCGTCAAAATCCAGTGGTAAGACAAAAGTCAAGATGACTGGCTATGGAATAGGATTTGGTAGATGACCTGGAAGTCTTTGATGTCTGACCAAGCTCTAAGTGCTCCTCAGTGCTTCAGCTGCCTTCATGGCCATTGGGAAAATTGTTTTCATCTACCTGCTCTGCCAGGGCAACTTTGACCCTACTTAGCCATCTCTTCTGGGGTAAGAGCAGAGGCTGCCAGGGTGAATGGCTTTTCTATTGAGTAGAAAGAGCCACTTGGGCTGAGGAAACAGGAGGTTTGAGTTCAAAGCCTAATTCTAGCCTTGACTTCCTGGGTGATATTGGATAAGTCACTTGACTTCTCCAGTCAAATAAATGATCATTTGTTAAATGTTTGTTATGTGCCTATGTGTACAACTTTTTAAAAAACGTATTTTTTAACATGTTTAAACATGCTTTTTAAAAGCATGTTCTCACATGCTTGGGGTAGACATCCCTCTAACTTATTGAGGGTTCTGAGGCCCATCTGTTATCCTCAACCTAGTTTAGCCCGTCTGCTGAGACAGTTTTACTGGAGTGTGGCTGCTGTGCATACTACAGCTTCTTGGAACCACAGGTGAGAGTTGGGTGAAAGATGGATACCATAGGTGGATGAGCAGCCCTGAAAAGGGATTGGCAAGCCCATATACCAGGGGTGCTACTCCTTCTCGAACACCTCCCATACCCCAAATTGGAGCTGTTAGGTGACACAGTGAATAGAGTGCTGGGCCTGGAGTCAGGAAGACTTGAGTTCAGATCTGACCTTAGACACTTACTAACTGTGTGACCCAGGGCAAGTCACTTAACCCTATTTGCCTCAATTTCCTTATCTGTAATATTAGCTGGAGAAGGAAATGACCAACCACTCCAGTATAAAAAAAATAAATGGAGGAGAGAAGAATGGAAATACAGAGGGGGCCATGGATAAGTGAAGCAATGTTGGACATACTATGTTATATTTGAATTATTTTTTTAAAAAGCTGGTCACATTGGCACATATTAAACATTTAACAAATGATTATTGATTTGACTAGAGAAGTCAAGTGACTTATCCAATGTCACCCAGGAAGTCAAGGTTAGAGTTAGGTTCAAAGCTCTTTCTACTCAACTGTCAAAAGCTATTCATCCTGGAAGCCTCTGCTCTTAGCCCAGAGCAGATGGCTAAGTAGGGTCAAAGTCTTTCAGAAAGAATCTTGGCACATAAAACAGAGATTCCAAAATCCAGGGCACAGATCTATCAGAAAAATTCTTCTGGGATGGGCCAAAGTCCATCTGGCTGAGAAGATCTTTCTTCTGGAAAGGGTATGCTGAAGTCGGATTGAACAGTCTCAACAGTTGATTGTTCAATGTTCACTGCAAACATGTACACCTTGGAAATTGTCAAATGCTACAAATCAGGTTTGTTGTTTTGTTGATTATCCAGACTTAAGAAAGTGATGGAGAAAATGTTAATAATTGAGATTACATTTAAGAGTTTTCAGGGTGCATTTTTTCCAGAGAGCCAGTTGTTCAACATTTATCAGCATACACCTGTCTGAGAGGGTAGAAGCCACTGGGTCTCATGCCTTGCTCTACAGTTATCTCAGACAACATCCATTAGGGATGCATTTATTAAGTATGTACTATGATTCGAGTACTGTGCTTGATACTGGAGTAACAAAGGCAAAAATGCAACTAATTATTTTGCATGTAAAAAAGAAATACACAATCAATGCAAGGATTTTTTTGGGGGGAGAGGAGGAAGAAGGATTGGCAGCTGGAGTGATCAGTAAAAGTTTCTTGTATACGTTGTAATTTGAGCTGGCTTTTGAAGGAAATCAGCTGTATTTTTCACAAAGCTTCACAGTTTAACTGGTTCTTAATAAATGACAAATGAATGGCTAGGCAGGCAGCCTTGACCCTCATGATATTTTTAATAACATTTAGAGATATCCCCAAACATGCTCCTTTTCCCCAATTAGTCATCATTACTCCTCTACTTAAAGCCTTTTAGGACCTCCCAATGAGTAAAGTACTGATCCTGGCATTGAAAACCCTCCACAATTTGGCTTTATCCTCCATGTCTTAGCCTTATCTCATATAACTTCCTTCAAATACTCTATGTTCCAGCCAAACTGGGCTATTTTCTATCCACCACCCCCAACCTGCTTCCTCCACCTTCTGCCTTTTCAATTTTTTTCTATCTCTGCTACATGCTATGTCTATCAGCGTGGCATAGTGGGGACAATGCTGGGCTTGAAGTTAGGAAGACCAGTTTGAATCCTGTCTCATGTACTTTCTGGTGGTTCTACCCTGGGAAAGTCTTTTGACCTTTCTGGGCCTCAGTTTCCTAATTTGTAAAATGAGGAGGTTGGATGAGCTCTAAATTGGTGCTCTCATAAGGACCTGTCTTATTTCAAGACCCAACTAAAGAAGCCCTTCCTCCTTTCTGGAAGTCTTTTTTGATGCCCCTAAGAAAAAGTGATCTTATCTTCCTCATGTTTCTCATGGCACCTCTACCTTTCCTTTTCTGTTTTCTTACTTTTCCTTGAACCAATAATTTATGTTGGATTGCCTCATTAAAATGGGATAAAACAATATCTGTTATATCTTTTTGAATCTCCAGAATCTATCTTCATCACCACCACCACATCATTATTACCAGCACCACCAGCACCACCACTACCACCACCACCACCGCCATCATCATCATCATCATCATCATCATCACCATCATCATCATCATCATCACCATTACCACCACCACCATGGTCACCATCAGCATCACCATTATCACCATCACCACCATTATTGTTACTATCACCGCCACCATTATCCCTAACATTTATATAGCACCTCCTATGCTCCAGGCACTGCAGCAAATGTTTTACAAATACTGTCATTTAAACCTTATAACAACCCTGTGAAGCACTGTAAGACTTTTTGCATAAGATCTTGTACACAACAAGTCCTTAATCAATGTTTGTTAATTGAATGGAATCATTTGTCATGTTACAATGTGGAGTAATTGAACTCAGAGTCAAAAGATCTGAGTTCAAATCCTAGCTCAATCACTTCCAGCCAGCCTAAAGTAATCTTTAGGCAAGTAACTTTACTCCTCTGGGTCTCATTTGTCTTATAAGTCAGATGGGATAATTTTAGAAGTTTTTTCTACTTCATAGATTTGTTGTGACAACACTTTGTAAAACTTAAAGTCTTCTCAATATAACCCATGGCCCAGAACCCTCAGATCTGGGTTTACAAAGACTAGGATTAATTTTAGAAGCTGTCCTCCTCACACACACACACACACACACACACACACACACACACACACACACACTAATAAATCTCTTTGGCTATATTGTCCCTACCCAGAATCTCTTTTGGAAAGCCTGAGAATAGAACTCATGCCTAAATTATTTACAAATATAGGTAACAAATTCCTAATTTCCTATGCAAGCATTCAAGGTGACAATGCATGTGTTGAATTCAGGTAAACTTTTATTTTACTCCATAGAAAGTACAGAGAGAGTAAAAAGCTCATAGAAATACAGAGATAAATTCAGGAAAGACATAATAGCTCTTGTCTCTGGACCCTCCCAACTGGAGGGAAGCCAAGAGTGAAAGTGGCTACTACCTGAGTTATTGAACAGAGCCCCTTGTTATCTCTCTCTTGGGCTGAGCCTATAATTAGATGTGGAATGACCCCATCTAGGAAAGAAAGACAGGTGAGCAAGTGCCTAGTGGATTGGAATAAGGGAAGAAGAGAAGGAAGGCTGAGGTAGAAGACAATGTTTGAGGGGGGGATGACAAACATAGCTTTCTTTCCAGCAAGACCTGCCCAGACTGTTCATGATCTCCAGGGAGTTGTTTGTAGCTTTCTGGGAAAAAACTGAGGAATTGCTTTAGGTAAGAAAATCCAGACTATGTGAAATAAAAGCCTTTCTCTCTGCCCCAACCCTTACCTCTGTCTGACCAAGTACTTCCCATTCTCCAAGTCTAGTTTCTTCCAAGGGACCTTTCTGGAGTATCCCAGCCTATTGTTAGTACTTCTCATTGGGGTGGCCTCTCCTGGTGTCTCCCTTTGTCTTCTAACTCCTGACATCTTTATATACCTTCTCTCAACCCTAAATATACCTTTTTTTGTGCCACTTCTAGTCATCGTTCCTGGTTTTGCCCTCTGGGGCCAAATAGAATAAAGAACAGTCCTTCAAAAAGCCAAAGATAGCTATCATGTCTTCTGGTCTTCTGATCTTTTGGTCTTCAGGCTAAACAGCCTCAGTTTATTCATATTGCTTTTTTATTTAAGCAATTTTAGTTTTTCAATTAACAAACATTTATTTTCTTTTTCACCCACTTTCTCTATATGACACAAACATGAGACCCTTTACTTTCCTGGTTGTCCTCTGGAAATTCTCCAGCTCATCCATGGCCTTCTTGAAAACTGAACACACTGCTCTAGATCTGGTCTGATAAGGGCAGAGCAGAGGGATTGTAAACTCTGTTCCCAAAAGTTGCTGTTCTTTTACTGTAGGCCAAGATTACATTACCTTTTTTCGACTGCCACATCAAGATGGTAACTCACCTTAAGATATTTCCAGACAAACTGCCATGAAACCAAGCCTCCCTGATTCAGTGCTCATGCAGTTGAGTTTTGACCCCCCAGAAAATACATTACTTTTATCCCCATTGAATTTAATTTTATTTGATTGAATCTGTGACTCTAACCTGTTAAGACCTTTCTGGAATTGACTCTGTCATCCAAAAAGATGTCTATTCCTCCCAGTTTCCCATCACCTGCAAAGTTGGCAAGGATGCCACTTTTGTCATTGTCCAGATCACTGGTAAAGCTAGCAAATATCAGAGGACTGAGTACCAATCCCAGGGGTACTTCCCTGGAGACCTCCTGCCAAATTAACATTGAAGTGTTAATGATTGCTCTTTGAGTCTAGCCTTTTAACTAGTTTTAAATCTCTTTAAATGTATTACTGTTCAACTCATACCTCTCTGTCTTATCCACAAAAATTATATGATCTGTTTTATCATATGTTTTACTAATTTAGGTAAACTGTATCTCAAAAATTCCCCTGATTTAATATTTTAGTAAACCTTTCAAAAACAGGAAATAAGTTTAGTTGCACATGACCCATTCTTGATGAAGCCATGCTTTTTGTAAACCCTGCTTTCCTTTCTAGATACTCATTAACTCTCTCTTTAATGATATTTTCTAGATTTCCTCCAGGAATTGAAGTCAAGTTAATTGGCCCATGGTGTACAGACTTTGTTCTATTCCCTTTTGTGAAAACCAGGACAACATACCCTCTTCTCTAGTCCTGTGTTACCTCGCCCGTTCTCCTCGTTCTTTAACTCCACTCCTCATGGGTGGTGGCCCAGATTCTTTTCTTAGACTTAGTGGTTTGTTGTGAATCTATCCCAAATTCTGGGCTCATGATAATCCGCACCAACTCAGGAAAACTTCCCCTTCATCTTGTCCCTGCTGTGTTTCAATTGAGGTCATTTACCAAGGCTTAAGTGTATACAGATCTTTAATTATAATAGAGATGAACACAAATAAATACATCAAAGAACCCACTACAGGCATCTCATCCCATCCAGCCAGAAAATGCTTCCCAGATTAGGCAACCAATCCCTCTTCTTCCTGGTGTGCCAAAGCCTAAGAGTCTGGAGAAACACAATTCAGGTGCTCAAATTCAAACTACCCTCAGAAAAAAAATCCCACTGCTTGAGGGAGAAAAAAGTTGTCACTGACTCAAAGGCCCACATGTGGGTAGACCAAAGTGGTGTCAAATCCAAAGAGAAACCATGCATTCCTGCAGGCCACATAGTAACTTAGAAAACCCTTTATTAACATTATCTATGTTCTATTGTATTTTTATTTATTTTGTTAAATATTTCCCAGTGACATTTTAACCTGGTTTAGCAGCACTCCCAAGTGTTTCATTGTGGTCTGAGGGTGTGTTTGATACCTCTGAGGAAGAGGCCCTGGATGCATCTCTCTTACAGTTGGTCTTCCTCATTTGCTTCTGCTTTGCTCTACGTTTTTTCTTGTGGCTACTGATTGCTTTACTGTGGGTGTGATTCTTGCTTTTTTCTACAATTGTTGCTTGTCCCCAGGCCTGGTTCATGCTCAAAGGCGGGCAGCATCACTATCATAATATAAATATTATGAAGTATTTAGCTGGAGGGCAAGAAGTAGGCTAGCTCTGTACCACTTACCATTTTTGGCTCTCCCTTTATTAACCTGTACAAAATTGGTGTCGTCCTGGATCCCACATCATTTGCCCTGGATGCATCACTGCCCAGATAAATGCCTTGCAAGCCGTCCTTCCTCATTTCTCACTCCAACCTCCTTCTGTGTGTATGGGTTATATGCCGTGGTCTTCATGTTCATTGATCCTCTCTTGAGGTCTGGGTGGGGAGGTAGAGGTGGGAGTAAGGAGAAATATGAGGACAGGTTAAGAAGTAGAACAAAACACTTTCATTATTCTTAGCTTTGCTCACCAGCCTTGGCTCATTCTGAGTCTTAACTTTCCTCATACTATTCTTACAAGACCATTTCACAATTTTGTTTTCATGTTTTCATCCTGTTACATGTCTTTATTTATGTTTTCTAAAAATATCAGATACATTGAGAGGTAACAATATTCTGGTAAAATGCAACACTCAATATTAGTATCATAGTATCAAAGTTAAAGGACACACACACACACACACACACACACACACACACACACACTTCTGACCTTGTGTTAACTGTTTTCTGAGAATGTATTTTTATTAGGATGGTTGTTTGGGTGGTTGTTGGGAAGTGTTTATTATGTCAAGACAAAATCAATCAAATAAAAAAAATAAAATCTACACTGGCTTATGAACTCATTAACTGCACAGCCACATGGTTGTCTCTCAACAACACTCCATTTATCTCCTCATCTGAACTGTTTCTCTTTGTACCTTTAGAATTTTGTTCTCGAGTGCCTTTCATTCCACTAGGGCTGATTTCTCTTGTAGGATTTAAATTCGTCTCTTCTTTCTCTTAACCCTTTGAATTCGGTTCTACTTAAATCTAGGTGCATGTCAAGATATGCCTGGACTTCCTCTCTCTCTCTATCACAAGTTTTAAGATAGAGTGGTCACTTCTTCCACCAAAATTCCCACGATTTCCTTCTGTTCAATCTGTTCTCCATCACTGATGAGAATCAAATACAGAATAGAATTCCCTTCCCTTCTCCCTTTATTATCTCCTCTACATTTTTAAGGAGGAAGTGATCATTTAAGACAAGTCAAGAAATGATTAGGTTCTCTATTTTGGGGCAGAAAGTTCTGGCAGATGTCCAGATAATTGAAGTGGCCTCCCGTTCTGTGTCAGACCTGTGATATATTTCCTAATCTCCTCACTGTTCTCACTTTTCTGTCCAGGTGATCTGCTGTACAACCTGATGACAATTTCATTTTATTTTTTTGCATTCATTGATCACCACCCAAATGTTTACACCATAATTCCCCACCCTGGTTCCAGAATTTCATTACATTAACAAATCTTTTCAATCTGCCTCGATACTTTCCACCTTCTTATTATTCATAATATTATTTCTTTTCAGAGCTATATGCCAGTAATGGCTCTCCTCCCATCAAGTGATATCTTTGAGGTCAAATTTGCCTTCTTACATTAGCATCTTCAGTTCATCTTGCTTGCTATTTTGTGTTTTTTGTATAGTCATCTCGGATCTAGCTTAGAACTAGAATGACAGAGCTAGAAACAGCTCTAGATCATGTGCAATAAAGTAAGCACAATAAATATTAACAACTTACCATGTTCCAGACACTATGCTAAGTTCTGGTGATACAAAAATGAAAGAAAGAAAGTCTCTGCCCTCAAGGAGCTGACAACTTAATGAGGGAGGATATTACCCAAAATAATGTCATATCAGAGCTTGAAGGGCCCATAAAACCTAAAATGTCAGAGCTACAAGGAACATCATTTGATAGAGGAGGGAACTTAAGTCCAAAAAGGGAAAAGAACTTGTCTGTGATCACACAGCAAGTCAGTGGTAGAATAGCCAGGATTAGATCTAAGTTTCTTTATAAAGCAGTTCAGAATTTTTCCCACTCTTCCAGACTTCCTTTAATCCTCACTGGTTATGTCTTGATGCTATATTCTACTATCATCACAATTCTAGCAGTAGGAATGATAATCTCACATCCATTTCCCCTATTCCTTTCCTGCTGGGTCAGCCAATTATCCATGCTTTTTACATACAGCAATTAAACCCACCTGTCTGAAATGTTTGTATTTCAGGCAGGTCACATTGTAGAGCTCTGTACAGTCTTTGAAGCCATATCCCTCTGTTTCTGCTGCTCAGGACTGGGTGCTGGTTTTTGTCCCCACACTGGGATGCTCCTGAGGCAGAGCATGTCAAAGCCCATGGCCAAGATCCCCAAGCCTGCATATCACATGTGGCCATTAGGGACCATTAATAAATAGATGGAACACTCTAGCCTGAAAATTCCTCAAAGTGGAGATTTCAGGTTCTACAAATATTTTATTTCCCTATTTTAATACTAGGCCTGAAGTTCTATTTTAAAAAATTGATGAGTGTCAGCTAGCATTGGTCATGACTTGTATGAAGTAGGTTTCTCTGACTTGGTAAAGGTCAAGAGTGAGTTAGGCAACTTGGTGGAATAGTTATGCAACGGGACTTGGAATCAACTAGACTCAGGAGTTTAAAATCTGGCTCTGCCATTAACTCACTATATTCCCTTGGGCAGATCATTGGTCCCCCCTGGACTTTAGTCTCTAGAACAGATGGTTAACAGAGATCATAAAAGAAGCAGCATCTACAAAGAGCAAGGCTTGATGAAGAATAAGCCATCCAAGTCAGATAACTTTGTTTCCTTTTTGACAAGGTTACTAATTGCAACGGAATCTTCTAGATATAATTTACCTGCACTCTTGCTAAAGTCATACTATTCCTGTGCAGAAGATGGAGAGGCGTAAACTAAATGAAAATGCAATTAGGTGGATTTGGAACTGGCTGAATGAGTAGACTCAACTAGCCGCCATTTATAGCTCAATGTCAGCTTGGCAGGAGATCTCTAGCGGGGCACCCCGAGTTGTACTTGACCTGACGCTGTTCAACATTTTATCAATGACTTGGATAAAGGCAGAAATGGCATACTTGTCAAATTTACAGATGATACAACACAAAGAAAGAAAGCTAACAAACACGTCAGATGACACAGTCAGGATCCCTAAAAGATCTTGACATGCTAGGTCTGATGGGCTGAAATTCAATAGGGATAAAAAAAAGTCAATAAGTTAAAAAAAATTAGAAGTACAAGATAGAGGAGACAACAGCTTGTCTAAAGAAGAACTGGTGATTTTCTTGGACTACAAGCTCAATATGACTCAACAGTGTGGTGTGGCAACCAAAAAATTTTTAAATAGTGAATGAAAATTTGAGTTGCATTAAGAGAAATGTAATTTCCAGCAATATGCAGCTAATAAACTTCATGTACTCTACTTCAGTCAGACCACATCCAGAGTACTGTGTTCCATTCTGTGTACCGCAGTTTGGGAATCACATGAGTAAACTGAAGATTTGCTAAAGGCAGGCAACCGAGATGGGAAGGGCTCTGAGTTCTTGTTATATGAAGTAAGGATTCATCAGAGGTATGTATTGGACGTGGTGGCCAGTTTGGTCTCTTTCAACTCCAAAACTTAGTGATTCTTATTCCTCTTGTTCTAGCTCTAGCTTTCTATCATTAAATCTGCCTTCATATTTCTTTTAAGTGTCCTATTGGCCAGCAAGGTCCATGCTATTGTTTGGAGCTTGATAGTACCTTTCAGTCAAGACCTAGAAATGGCCTGGGTGTCTTACCACCTGATGACTAATCGGTCTTAAGTGCAGGGAGCCTCCTTACTAGAGGGAGAGTCAACGACTCATGGAGATTGTCTTCTAAGGATTGGAGGGTTTGTCACCTGTATTGGTTGGAGAGGGGGCAGTCACCCTGAGGAAGATCCTTGAGGGATTAAGTCTTGAAGTGAGGTCTTTCAGAGAGGTGGGAATAGGGCACCGAGTGTGGAAAGAGTAGGAAGAATCAAAGACCGGATTGCTGTGGAGCAGCCAGGAATCTTTTATGTGAGAAGCTTATTTTTACATTTCCCTTTTTCCTCCTCTTGCCTTATTATTCTCCCCAACCCAGCTCCTCTCCAGCTGTTGCAGGTTTGTTTTTTCCCCTGACATGGGTAGACCCCTCCTGCCCTTGAACAGGTAATGGGTTTTGGCTTGAAAATGAGTTTATTATTCAGATGAGTCAATGACTCTGGGAGCCCAGGCAAAGCTGCCTGACTCTCTCCCCTCCCACCAGGTGGGCTGGTAGGCTCGTGCCACCCAAATGCACATTTTGTACCATCTATAATGGGTCCCGGATGGTGGCCACTTCTCTTTGGTGACTCCAATCCAATCTTCCATTTTGGAAGCTTTCCAGGGGCATGGCTCTGCTTACTCTCCTTGCCCTGGTCATATTTCTCCAATGAAAACCCCTTTGATTAATCTTTCTCATTAGTAAACAAATCGCTGCAGGGATCATGAGTAGCTGGGGCAGAGAGTCAGCAGCAGGAACAAGGCTTCTGGTTTCTTATCTGCCCTGGGAAAGACCAGCCACTGCTTTGCTGCTGAGTCTGTTCTGCCTGCTAAAACTTCCTATTACTCAGGATTAATTGCCTCTGACACCGCTATCTCCAATTTCTTCCGAAATCTACTGAGAGAGCAGTCCATCCTTCAAGGTCAAATGAGATGTTTCCCTCCTTGAGATATGAGACCAATTTTTTGAAATGTTTCCAGAAGCTATGGCTAGGAATGAGGGAATTCCAACTTGGATGCTAAGCTCAGGGGACTGACTGTTCTGCTGTACTCAAAGGAATAACTTTTTTGGTCACTAAACAGAACTTCTCCTGAATGTGTCATTTAATGATGCATGTCTGTGTGTGTGTGTGTGTGTGTGCGCGTGTGTGTGTGTCTGTGTGACACCATATGGCCCAGGAACCTGTCCTGTTTCCTTGACTATCTGTCCAGAAGATCACATTCTAGAAAAAGCAGAAGAGTAGAGGCCCAGGTCACCAATGATAAGTCACAAAATCGAACTTGGAAAAGCCATCAGTCAGGATACAGGAGCTGGGGGCAGGTCTGGGCTAAGGCTTGGGCATTGGGCAGACCACGCACGAAACAATTCCAGCATCTCTGTTCTTGTCCATCAGGAATATGATGCATATTCGGGCCTGTGGTAGCACTAGGATTCAGAGCTGGACTTTAGAGATTGTCTAGTCTAACACTTTCCTTTTATAAAGGGAGGAAACTGAATGCTAGAAGACCAAGGGCTTTGTCCAAGAGCACATAGCTATTAGTAGTCATAATTAATTATTAATAAAAATTAATAAATTAATAACAAATATCATATATAATGTTTTAAGGTTTGCAAGACAACTTACAAATATCTCATTTGATCCTCACAATGACCCTGGGATGTGAGTGATATTATTATCCTTATTTTATATATGAGGAAACTGAGGCAAAGAGAGGTTACATGATTTCCTCAGCATTACACAGATAATAGAGGTCTTCCTGACGCCAGGAGCAGAGCTCTATCCACTGTACTACCTAGCTGCCTCAGTACCAGAGCTAGGATTCAAACCCAGGACTTCTAACTCATAAACACAGATTTAAGACTAGAAGATTTATGACTTCCTCAACGTGGGTGCTCCTCTCCCACTTATACAAGTCACAAATTTTCCAATGCCCTAAGAAGATAATTTAAGGTCCCTTATTGTCCTAAGTCCAATCCCTTCATTTGGCAGATGAAGAAATTGATGCCCAGAGAAATTTAGTGACTTGTTCAGCACCACACAGCTGGTTATTATTTGAGGCATGACTCGAACCCAGTTCAATCATGATTCCATGTTTAGCAATTGTCCACTATGCCATGGTGCCAGTCTTTTTAACAGATCATATTGCTTCTGACCTTCTCTTGCCTATAGTTAACATTTGCAGCTGCAGAGACCCAGTAGAGAGTACAGAGAAAGTAGTGTTGACAGGAAGATAACGTGGATTTGGAGTGAGGCTACATTCAAGTTGCAGGGGTTTCATTGTCATTGTGTGATGTGGGGCAAGTTCTCTCCTTCCTATGGACCCCAATTTCCTCACCTGCTAATACTAGAGGTTGTATTCAGTCTTCTCAAAGCTTCCCTCCATCTCCAGCACCTTGTGTTTTGGTGATGCTGTAGGCCATGCTTGGGTCCTATTTTCTTATCCCTTTGTGGCGAGAGATTTCATATTATTCCTGCTTAATTCTCCTATTTCCACCCTGGCTATGATCATGAGGGTTTTATGAGGTGATTGAAATGTTTCCATATTGAGAAATATAGTGAGAAACTTTCAGGACTTTTTGTACCAGATCACGAATGAGCATAGCAATAGAATTATAGTTTGTGCCACTAGAGGCTGAGGGGCTGGGATTACAGGATTGGAAATGAAAGCTGGAGATCATAGTCATAGAATTGAATAAACTAGAGGCAATAGGCATGTCCAAACAACAACCTGGGCTGGCTATTGGGGGCTAAGTTCGAGGGTTCATAAATCAAAGGTTTAGGATGGAGTGGGTAGCAATCTTATTGATGAGGAAACTGATGCCCAGAGAGGACATGACTTTTCAAGGTCACACACAGTGGCAAACCTTTGTTCGAAACAAAATTTTCCCACTCCAAACCTAGTGTTCTTTCTATTACATCACACTATCCATCTTCCCCTTAAACCTTTTCTCCCTCAGGCTAAACATCCCCAATTCCTTTTCTTCCTGAAGACCATGAAACCAGAGTTAGCTCTAGCTATGTGTGATGCCACCTTGTCTAGATTTAAACTAACTGCAAATCTCATTCTGGAGATATTCTGCTTTCATGAATCAATAAGAATGATTTGTAACCTGTCCATAAAAGCACCAGCATTGGGTAGCACAGACCTTTGCCCTCCACCACATTGCACCTCCATCTCTTGGATGTATTGAAGTCTACACAGAATAATTTGTTTTCTTAAGTAGAGTAAGCACCCCCCCTACAATCATGCTCCCAACTCCTTGTTTACTCAGTCAAGTCTTTACTTTCACTTAGAGTCCAAAAGGAAGTACCCCAAAGTTTGTGTCAGGGCCCTGGCGTTTGGAGTAGATGAGGTCCTGGTAGAAGAGATTGGGTTGGATGTGGGATTTTTTGGCTTCTGTTTGTGTGTGGCCATGACTAATCAAAAGTTCCATTCTGGCACTTTGGCATCATTGTTGGGTCCTTCAGATTAACCAATGGCAAGAGATGGGAGGAAAGAGAGCACAAAAACCTTACTAGACAACAACTCATAATCTGGGTGGTTTTTCTGTTGGCTCTCCAATAATACAAATAATAACAATGCTGATGATTATAATAACTAGCATTTATATAGCTCTTTAAGGTTTACAAAGTACTTTACATATATTACCTTATTTGATTCCTATAGCAACCCTATGAGTAGGTGCTATTATTATTATTATTCTCATATTACAGATGAAGATACTGATGTTGACAGAGTTTAAATGACTTGGTTACACAGCTAGTGTCTGAAGCAGGATTTGAACTCAGTCCTTTGGTTTTAAAATCCAGCACTCTACCACTGTACCACCTGGCTACCTAGAAAACCTTTGAATTGAGATTGAGCTATAGGAATATGTTTGCATGATGTGTCTCATCTAATAGTGCTGGGTAAATATAAACATAAATGATCATCTTGCGAGATGACATGGTGCAGGCCAATCTTAACAAATGTTCTTTGGATCTAGGAGCCTGACAGACTTTTCATCTTTCTAGGGAAAGAAACCTCTCCCCTACCAAGTGGGATGAGGGTGCCATTGAGAACCAATACAAGAAACGGGGGATGTTTACTGGGAGAAGAGAAGACTTGGGGAGTGAAACATGAGAGTTCTGTTCAAGTATTTGAAGGGTTCTTATCTGGAAAAGGAACTTGATTCTTGCTTGTCCCTAGAGGATAGAAGTAGAAACAAAAGGAAGAGGTTGCAGAGAGGCAAGTTCAGTCTTGTGATGTGAGAAAAACTTCCTTTTAATTAGATCTACCTCCAAGTGGGCTGGGCTGCTTGAGGGTAGTACATGGTTCCCTCTTGGGGTCTTCAAGAGATGACTGGGTGACTGATTGTCTGGTGATGTATAGAGGGGATTCCTTTCTGGTTATGGGTTGGACCAGGTCCTCATTAAGGTTCCATCTAACTCTGAATTCTGTGATTCTGTGAAAACAAGTGAAATGTGAGTCTCCTCTATACATCATCATGCTCCTATAAACCTTCTGGGGGTGATGGTGGAGTGAATAATACTAATGAGATTTTTGTCCTCTCTGGGCTATTCCTCTAACTTACATGCTTAATGCAAGTTGGGTCCCAAGAAGGTGACTGATACTCAGGTTCTAGGCTGCTCCATGAGTCTATACTTTTAAAGTTCATGAGCCCCAGCTGATGTGCTTAGCATTAATAACAAGCCAATAGATGCAACTAACTCTTAGCGAAAGTATTTATTAGAATGTTATACTAAGAAATGTAGGATACACAGTCCCACAACATGCTAAACATGAATACGAAAAATGGGTATAAACTTCAAGTGTGACCATAATTAGACACAGTGAGGTGGAACACACAGACGTGGCAAGGTAATTTACAACTCTGATAGTGCAGGCACTGAAGTCCTCTTTCTGCTCAGAGAATCTCTGTCTTTTTCGTTTGAGTCCATAGCCAATTATTTTCTGTGCTGACAAAGGTCATGCTCCTTGAAGCTGCTTCCTGCCCTGAATAACTGTCTCATTGTATCCTTGTATAGATGGAGTGTGTGTCTCTGCTTCCTCAGCTGTGCCTCCAACTCTCTGGGACTGACTCTCCAACTACCAGGTGGCTTGTCTAGTTCAGAGCATGTAGCTCCATTGCTAGCTACCATAACTGAAGGGGAGAGGTAGGAGAGAGAGCAATCTCCAGCCGGCAGCTCCTCCATTGGTAGCTTCTGATATGCATGCCTCCAAATAACCAAAATTCTTTAACTGCTGAATGGCTTCATTAGTTTTTTTTTTTTTTAATATAAGGCCAAGAGGTGTGACTGATTCTCTGAGCCAACCACTGCTGTAGAGTTTTACTAAGAGTTTTAAGCTGCCCATATCCAGTGCCCAAGGCTCTATAATACTCTTGGATTGATTAAGGAATTTCTTCACATCTTGCTATGGGAATATAAGAATGCTCATTAACATCTCCTTTACACAGTATAGCTCAAATATTTATGGCATATAGAGGTTTGCAAAGCATCTTCCTTCTGACAACCTTGTGAAAGAATTACAACTAGCTGACATTTGTATAACTAGGTTTTGCGAAGTATTTTACACAAAGTCCTGGATGGACCTTGTTTGATTTCTGCAACAATAACACAAGGTGAGTATATTGGATATTACTCTCCCCATTTTAAAGATGAGGAAATTGAGGCTTAAAGAGGTGAAAGGAATGTTGTCAAAATTAGATTTGAACCTCAAGGGGTGCATGATCTAGACCCAGTCCTCCAGGTAGAGAGGTGAGCGGAAAAGAGCCAGACTGATAGTTACAAAATCTGAATGTGTCATTGACTTGCTCAATTACCTCTGGGCAAGTTACTTCTCCCTAGGTTTCACTTCCATCTTCTGTAAAATGATGAGGTTGGTCTTAGTGTCTTCATCATCCTTTCCTATTTGGACATTTTGTGTTCTGTGCTCATGAGGAGGTGGTTGCCTTTGAATTGTGATTTGAGTCTTCCACTCCCACCTTCAAACACTTATTATTACCAGGTATCCTTGGTCAATAAATGAAATTCCACCATTTCAAGGGTTCATCAGGTTAAGGCACAATAGGACATTCTGGGCCAAGTACACCTTACTGTGAATTAGTTCACTATCTTAGCTGTGGAATCTCAGAGCCAGATGGTGCAGGCGAAGGAAGTGTTGGTAAAGAAGGAGGGAAGAAGTATTCAGAGCCTGTGTAAAGAATGAAATGTTGAAATGGGAATCCAGAACAGCCTGAGGATACAGAGCCTTGAGATGGTGGAGACAACAAACTTTTGCCACACTTGAAATTTTTCAAGGGATTGAGCTGAAGCAAAATGTCTTGGTTTCCATTCCTATTGAAGGTACAGTAGTCTGAGAATACTAATGGTACTAATAACAATAATGAGAGACATCGTGGCATAGGGCTAGAGAGCTGACCTCAAAGTTAAAAATACCTGGATTTTCATCCTACCTCTTATTATTAGCCATATGACCCCAGGAAGTTTCTTGAAGGCAAGTAGCTAAAATTCCAAGGTGCAAATCTGAACTTTTTAGATGAATCCTTCTACTGCATAGTGGAAACTTGTAGTCACTTCTAGCACCCTACACCATGGAAACCATAGGCCTGAATTTTACTGTCCTCTGACTCTTTTTACCTTTCTCCAAACAGACTTTGGATTCAGAAAACCTGAGTTCAGATTCCAGTTCTGATGCCTTTGTGACTTTGGCCAAGTCACTTAAGCTTTCAGCCTCTGTGTCCTCAGTTGTAAAATGAGAGGGGTGGAGTAAATGAACCCTAATATCTGTTCCAGTTCTAGACCTATGATGCCATGACTTCCATTTAAATGATGCTTTAAAACACTCTCCATGAAGTACTTATATCTTTACACTTAAATTCCTGATACCTAGGACCTTCCATGGTACATAGGTGATGCTTAATAAATACTTGTTGGTTAATTGATTGAAGTAGATAATAGAATTGTTTTACAGCATCATTTTGCAGATGTGGAAACTGAGGTTCAGAGACATCAAGTAATTCACTTTAGATTACACAGCTAATTAGTGTCTGAGATTGAATTTGAGCCACCTTGCACAAGTCACTTATCTTGTTTCCATATATAAAATGAGGGAGTTAGACTCAATGGTCTGTAAGGTCCTCCCCAGTGCTAGCTCTATGATGCTATGATCCTTGGTCTCCTGAGTCCTAGTTTAGGACTGAAAGCTTGTAAATCACTGGAGACATGTTACTGCTAAGTGAGCTCCAGCATGATCACCCCTGAGGTCAAGGTGTTTCTCCATATTACTCATGTTTCATCTCTTTTTTTAGTAGAACAACTATTGGTGTAATGGTCTCTGCTTGAGCAGATCATGCTGGGAGAGCTTTATACCTCATTTCAACCCTGGTGATTTACAGGAATTAGGGGTGTTTACACTATCCATAAAGTGGAGCAGGAGCTGGCCAGCCTACATGGCTAGGCCAAGCCAGGTCTCTGTTTCCCGGAGTTAATCAGCCCTCCAGGGACAGAGGACCCTGCCCCGCACCCCAGGCCTGGTGAACACCTCAAGGTTTGATTATTGGATGATTCCTGCATGCCCAGCATCAGGGTTTCTTGCTTAATTAATCCCAGAAACATTCATGCCAAACTTCAGACAACAAAATAATGAGTGGGGCTGTGAGCAATGCAAAGACCAGAGGAATGACAAGGGCTCCCTAAGGAAGCAGCCCATCAGAAAACTGAGGTTGGGGGAAGCATGGGGGATCCATTAGAGATGGTGCTTGCACTTTGTTAAGTGCCCCCTTTAACATAAATATAATGATATTGTAAATGTGTATATATAAGATAAAACATATAGCATTTTGAGCATTAGAACCACAAGACTATTTGAGAACTAGAAGGGACCTTAGAACACAGAATACAAAATGTCAGAGCTGGGTGTGAGTACAGAAAGCAGAGTATAGAATACAGAGCTCAGAAAGACCTTCAAATATCACTTAGCCACATTGGGTTTCAATTTCCTCATCGATGAAATGAAACAGTTGGGCAAAGGTACCCACCAAAGTCCCTTTCGGTTCTGAATACATGATTACATGAAACAATAGGATGTCAGAATTCGAACAAATCTTAGAGATCATCTGGTCCAACCCTTTCATTTTACAGATGAGGGAACTGAGGACCAAAGCTTGTAAAGGGACTTTATCAGTGTCTCAATGTGAGTTAGTGGCATAGCAAGAGTTAGAGAACTCACAGTTCCTAATTCTCAGTTTAGAAAAGCTTACTTCTTGCCTCCTAAAACTCCAGAATTAACGGCTGAGAGGCTGGGTTGGTGTGATCTGCATCCTGTCATCTCCTTTGGATTTCCAACTGTTCTAGGGTGGAGGCAATAAAGGATTAAGTGTCACCACCACCTACCAATCTATATATCCAAGCCTAATAAATTATTTCCTCTGGATTATGCTTTGAGGCCCACACAGGAAGTGTCAGGGGACCATGGGTCTTAGTGAACCCAGACCTGAAAGCAAGGAAACATGGATTCAAATCCATGTTCTGACACTTACTAGATATGTGATCTTGGACAAGTGTTTGGTCTGAGGCCAGATTTGAATCAGGTCCTCCCAACTTCAGGGCTGGTGCTCTATTGAATTGATCTTTAAGGTCTAACTGGAACAGGGCTGTTTTAAAGACCAATCATCTGTATAGAATACAGAAGTCATCTGTATTTTATGGACAGCAACTTCCCCTTGATTTGTGTGAAAGTCCTAGGTCAACACAAGAGTTGGGAGAAAGTATTATTCAGTTTAGAATCTACTGAATATTAGTGAGAAGTTATAATTTTTTGGACTGGATCTGTGACTTCATCAGAATAAGGAACCCTTGGAGATGAACTTTCCCTACCAGAGTGTGTTGGCATCTGCTCATTGAAATATAGACATAAAGAACTGTCCAGGGTCTGAGAGATTAAGCGATTGAGGCACAGGGTCACACAGTCAGTATATATCAAAGGGAGACCTTCTTGACTCCAAGGCCAGTTCTTTATCCATGCTACTATGATTCCTCTCAGGTATGAAAACTTATTAAGAAGGAATTGATCAAATGTTTAAAAAATAAACAAATAACTAGAGCCTCCCAGAGGTGGAGAACAATCCCACTGTGTTATGGTCTAGAGTAATGAGCATCTGATTTGGGGTCAGCACTAGGGTTTGAATCTCAGAACAGAGGTTCCTTGCTAGTGGTGTGACCTTGGGCATGTCCTTTTTATTCCCTTATCCTCCTTTTTCCTCATCGGTATAGTGAAGGGGAGATGGGGGAGATGATCTAGAGCAGGGGTTCTTAACCTTTTTTGTATCATAGACCCCTTGGGCAAGGCTGGTGAAGCCTATGGATGCCTCCTAAGAGTTATTGTTTTTTAAATATTTGAAAAAACTCCTAAATTTCAATTAGAAGTTAAGGGTCAAAAAAAGAGATTTGTGTGAAAATAAATGTGTTTATATATGAAATATGTGTGTAAAAATACATTTGAAAAATAAATAAGTGAAAACAAAGATGTATCTGTATATGATAAGTATAAATAAATAAAGAGGTGTGTATACATACACACACACACACACACAGACACACACACACACAGACACACACACACACACACACACACACTTCCTCTCCAAGCTCACAGACCCCTGAAATACATCCATGGATTGTTTTCTTTTTGGGAGGAGTCTGGATCCTAGGCTAAGAACCCTTGCATTAGATGATCTCTAAGTACCTTCCAGTCATGAATCTTATGTGCTGATGACTTTTAATCTCGGGAGCACTCCTCCTTGTCACCTCAGACTTGGAAGGAAGACTTGGAAATCTCTTCAAGGCTGAGCTGTAGATCAACAGTAGTCCAGGGCCCTAGGACAGGGAACATCAGGGGAGCCTGCCTTTGGACCAGATTATCCTAAGGTCCTTTCCACCACTCTAGGTCAAGACTTTGCTGGCCAATATTACTTTCTACTCCTCCCCTGTACTTGTCACACCAGAAATCTTGGCCACAGGCATAATGTAATCAAGAGATGAGGCTCAGGGTGTGTTTGTGACTGGTAGCTTTTTCACCCTTTCTCCCCATTCTTAAAATAAACCAAAACCACAATCCCCTCCCCCACCTTAGACCAACATACTTCTTCAGGGTATTTTCTCTTCCAGAGAAGATTCTGGGCCATCTACGCTCACCCTCCTCCCTTCTGCGAAGCCCTGACCTAGTCCTCAGAGGGAAGTCTTAGCCAAGGATTGGCAGCTTTGGTGAAGCCGGATGGAGTGCAAGTGCCTCCAACGGCCAGTATTGGACATGCAGTGCACTAAGAAAGCATCCTATGATTTCCTCACATCCTCTTCCAGGAACTCAAGGGAGGGAATGGGCAGTCTGTTTCCAAACACATGGCAAGTGGGGTTATGAAGTGATAATGGCTTTTTCAGCCGGCTTTGGGGGTTGGCTCAAGGTACTGCACAGGGGAGCCAGGAAGGAGGTTCATAAAGTCCATGCCATTGTTACATGAGACCAAGTCACGCACTTGGTTGGGTGAGCCAAGGTCAACAGCATCTTCCCTTGTAAGTCTCTGACAGACATCTCTCAGTTCACAGAGGCTCCCTGAAGGCCCAATGAGGCTGCAAACAGGATGTAAAGACACATTATTTAGAGGTGCTAAATGCTGCATTTATTGGGATAGGCAAGGGGTAGAGGTGTGGATGATGGGGGAGGAGATCTGAGATGACTCCTCAGTACAAAGACCTCTTTATTGAAGCCCTGGCACCAAGAAAGCCTCTGCCATCTTACTCCAGAGAAACTGCCCCTTGAGTCCTGAAAACGTGAGATTCAGTGATAGCCTTTTCTATCCATTTTTCTCTCCTGGCTTGCCTGTATTGAGGATCATAATTGCCTAGTGCAGTGGAAAGAAAGCTAGACTTGGAATGAGGAGATCTGCCTCGAAGTCAGACGCAGAGCTGATATTTACTGTGGGAAAGTATCTCTCCCTAAGCCATCTCTAAAATGGACATAACAATACTTTTTTTTTTTTGCTGGGCAATGGGGTTAAGTGACTTGCCAGGGTCACACAGCTAGTAAGTGTTATGTATCTGAGGCCGGATTTGAACTCAGGTCCTCCTGAATCCAGGGCTGGTGTTCTATCCACTGCACCACCTAACTGCCCCTATAACAGTACTTTTTAAATCCATCAATGAAAATGCTTTCCATTTTTCCCATTGAGAATGGAAGGAAAGAAATAAAATGTTTTCCATTTTTCCCATTGAGAATGGAAGGAAAGAAAAAAACCCATTTATTAAGTACGTACAGTGTTCCAGGCACTGTGCTGAGTGCTTTATAATTATTACATCATTTGATTCTGACAACATCCCCAGGAAGTAGGTGCTATTATTATCACCATTTTACAATTGAGGAAACTGAGGCAGACAGAAGTCAGGGGACTTTTTCAGGATCTCACAGCTACTAAGTGTCCTAACTCTACCATTGTGTGACCTACCAGCCTCTAGAGAAAGAAAAACAGAAGTCCTGTGAGATAATAGTACTTTCATAGCCTAAATCTGTTGCTGTGAAGAAAGTCTTCTGTAAAACTGAAAAAAAAGTAGAGAAGTGAGTGCTATTATTTCAGACAGTAGCCCAGAAGTCAAAGGTGGCTCTGGAGACACGGGGGTGGCCTAGCTTGCCCTGTTTTTCTCTTTGGGTTTCCATGTTCATTCTGCAATACAAATGAAGTTATGGAGTTTCTCTCTGAAATGCAAAAAAAGTCCTAGGAGGTATGGAGCCTCCCCAAATGTGTGGGTACAAGCATATTCTAGCACTAAGCAGAGCCACTGCATGGCTTTTCAATAGTGACTAGTGACCAGTTAGAGTCTAAGAAAAACCAGCAACATGGAGGAAGGCAGGGAGGTCCCAGTACCTTTAGCATATATAGGAGGTAGCTGGCAAGGAGGGTGGTGATGGTGGTGGTGGTAATGGCAGGGGTTTCAGAACTCCTGGAAGCTCCAATCTGCTTTGTCAGAGGAGAGTTCAGAGGCCATCTAGTTTGAATCCAGATCCCTTTAACATCATTTCACACAAGTGGCCATCTCCAGATTCTTTTTCAACATCTCATGTGACAGGGAACTCACCACCTCACAAGCCAACCCATTTCATTGCTGAACAATTCTGATTATTGGAACCTGCTTTCTCGTGTTTGACTGAATTGACCTCATTGTCATTCTCTCCTGTTTCCATTTGCTGCTCCTAATTCTACTTTGTTTGGTCAAGCCAGTCTAGCTGGATCCTTCTTTATTTAACAGATACTGGAAGAATGGTGTCAAGTTCCCCTTACATCTTCCTTCAACTGTTCTCCACATACCAGGGTCTTCTGTGGACTCACTGCCTTGGTTGGCTTAATCTGAATACGTTTGAGATTGCTTATATCCTCCCTAATGCTAGTGTGGCACCAGACCTGAACAGAGCATTCCGTGGAGGATATCAGGACTATGGTAGTCTGGCCCTGTTTGTGCCAAGGCCGACTAAAATCTAAAAATTGCTACTTTGTTAGTTGACTCTGAGAGTCCACTAAAGATATTTTTTCATACTCACAACTGTCTAGATTTACATTTTTCTTCTTGAATTTATTTGATAAAATAGAAAGAATACAGGATTTGGAGTTTGAGGACCTGAGTTCAAATTCTGACTCTCTTACTTATCACCTGCATCAATGATCCCCAAAGTAGGGGCTGGGATTCTGTGGGGGCCCATGACTTGTCCCCACGTGTGCATTTAGCCAACACAACCACACTCTGCCTTACTTCAATCCAATTCACCAGCAAGTCAAGACGTCATCCTGTGATGTCACTGGTTCTCTTTGAAAATGAAGGATGAAGCTGTGTGACCCTGGGCAAGTCACTTAACCCCAATTGCCTAAAAATCCCCCCCCAAAAAAAAAGAAAAAAGAAAATGAGGGATGAGTAGCACAGCCCATCCTTATGCCCCAACACTCCTCTTCCCCTCCCTCCTCTATTGCAGTTCCCAACCTACTCTGTTCTGCATCAGGGCACTTGTAACCTACCTCTACCTGGGCATCCATGGAGGCAGTTGCACAGGGGCCATTGTGAAAATTCTGGACCCCTTTCCCAGCATGCCCATCTCCTGACTACTGATGAACAAGCACCTGGGTGTGATGCCCCTTCCACACTCTTCTACTTCTGTAGAGGGCATCAACACCCTTCCAGTCTCACTCTCATTCATCTCTTCTATCAGTCCAGTCATCAGATCTTCTTGTTTCTGCCTTCCATCTGTCTGTTCTTCTTAACTTACAAGGCTACCACCTTCATTCCCTTTTGCCTAGGGGACTGTATTATTGTTCAGTTTCTTCAGTCTTGTCTGAATACCCATTTCAGTCATCTTCATGACCCTACTTGGGGTTTTCTTGGCAAAGATACTGGAGTGGTTTGCTATTTCCTTCTCTATTTCATTTTATAGATGAACAAACTGAGGCAAACAGGGTTCAGTGACTTGCCCAAAGTCACATAGCCAGTAAGTGTCTGAGGCCAGATCTGAACTCATCTCTTCCTGACTCCAGGCTTGGTGCTCTATCTACTGCACCTCCTAGCTGTCCTATGACTAGACAACTGTAATAACCTTCTAATGGGTCTTCATGCTTCAAGCCTCTCCCCTCTTCGATCCACCCTCCTTACAGCTGCCAAAGCAATTATTTTCAAATGGAAGTCTGATATGGATACTCACCTACTCAAGAAACTTCAGTGGCCCCCTATTGACTCTAGGATAAAATATTTTTTTCATTTAAAAAATCTCATTCTTTCAAAAATTCTTTTTAATGTAAGTTTTATAATGTACGCAGTTACTGGTACAACAGTAAAAGTCTAGGAGAGAGTCTGGATGGGGACCGCACTTGTGATTTCATTGGCATAGGGACTTCCCGGCTGAGGAAACTCCCTCTACCAATGCAGGCCAGCGCCACCTCTATACTTAGAATCTTAGAGAGCTGTCTATAGTAGTTGTGTCAAACTCAAATAGAAACAGGGACCACTAATCCATGCAGAAGGATCCCTGCAGGTTCCATATTGACTTAGTTTTACAGTGGAATATTATCTATGCTTTGCTGTATTTTTACTTATTTTGTCAAATATTTCCTGGTTTTCAGAACACACTAGGGAGTGTTGCAGACCACATGCACCTTTGGACCTTATGTTTGATGCTTCTGGCCTAAAGCATTGAGAGGTTAAGTGACTTGCCCAGGGTCATACAGCCAATATGTGTCAGAGATAGGACTTGAGGACAAATCTTCTTACTTTTGAAGCCAGATCTCTATGCACTGTGCTATACTGCCTATTAGAATACAAGTACAGAATTTATAAACAAGCAAATTGCACATATTGGAGGGGTGCACATGCAACATTTTTTCCCTGTAGGGGATGTGTGATCAAAATTGTTTGGAGACCACTGACCCACACTGACTTTGAGCAATTCACTTAACCACTCTGGGCTTGGTTTCTTCATCTATAAAATAAGAGGTCCCTTCCAGCTCTAAATCTAAAATTCAATGAAATTATTTTGTTTATCTTTTTCCTTTAGAATAATATTTGTGGTGATTTAACCTACTTAAAAAGAAAATGAAACATACTATTAAAAAGATTAATTAAAACATGAACATACAGTATTAATAACAACTTACTGATAACTTCTATATTCCCTTCTAATCTCTTTAATTGTTCATGCAAACACAAGTGAATATATTTCGCAAAACCATTATATAGTTGTGTCAGTAAATAGCACTTTTACGAGCTGATTTTGGGGCAGCAAAGTAGAACCTCACATTGATCTTGATTTAATTTAACCTTATTAGGTCTCACCTCATTATATTTGGCCTCATCAAGTTCTAGCCTTCACACACACACACACACACACACACACACACACACACACACACACACACACGTATATTTTAATCCCAGTTTTGTTATTCAATCCATTTATTTCTCTGAACTTTTATAATTTAGGTGACCCTGGCATCCCAGGATAATGAATGTATAGCTTTCTTTCTTCATGATTGAGAGTTTGTAGCTAGGTTGACTGTCTCTGCCTTTGGCTTTTTCTATTGCACCACTTTTGGGCCTCTTGAAGTGTCCTCTTTACCCCTCTCCTTCCTCTCCTCCTCTTCCCCCTGCCCCAGCCCATTCTCTGTGACTGACCCCACAGAGGATCATTAACAAAGGAAGCTATGGTGATGAAGCATAAAGTCAAGTCTTATCAGTCAGAGGAGGTCTGCCCAGTCAATGGAGCCCATAAGGGGTGGGGTGGGGAGGGAATACACAGTCCCCTACTCATTTCCTAGTCTATCTAGAGGATGAGACTATCCCCTTCAAATTCAATTACCATAGGCTGTGGTTGTTTAATCATGTCCAACTCTTTGTGGCCCATTTGGGGTTTTCTTTGCAAAGATACTGGAATGGTTTACCATTTCCTTCTCCAGCTCATTTTACACATGAGGAAATGGAGGCAAACAGGGTTAAGTGACTTGCCCAGGGTCACACAGTCTGTAAGTGTCTGAGGCCAGATTTGAACATTGGAAGATGAATCTTCCTAACTCCAGGCTCAGAAGTCTATCCACTATACCACCTAGCTGGCCAGTTAAGATAGGCTTACTCTTTAATAGCCAAGATCTAGGGGTATCTACTCTGGGGCTAGGCTGAGCAGGCAGCCATAAGCTAACCCAATTATCAGGAGCATTAGCTAATCTGGATTTATGCTTTTGTAAGGTTCGGTGCCAGCAGATCCTACTGGTTGGCCTTTGCCTCACATTACTCTGCTAGAAACTGCTGAAACTCACAGTGACCTATGATCCTTCTTACCTGTCTGGCCAAATGTTCTTTCCAACCCTACTCTGCATTAGGAACCATGTTAACTTCATTTCTCCTTCATTCATTTATTCACACATGCCCAACAAGCATTTACTGAGTGCCTACTATGTACATGGGACTATGCTGAGAACTAGGCGGGAATGGATTTGAATAAGACACAGTCTTCACATTTTCAGCTGCTCGTTCATCAGCATGGTCATAAGATCAGAGGGTATCAGATCTAGCACCTGAAGGAACTTTGGGAGCAGCTGAGTCCAATTCCATCATTTTATCCATGAAGAAAGCTGAGGTCCATTGAGATGAAATGATTTGTCCAGGGTCACACTGATAGATTAGTCTGTAGTTCCATAACTATGGAGTTCAGTCTGTTATGAGAAATAACAGACTCTAAGGCACCCTGGTATATAGGCGTACCTTGAAGATATTGTGGGCTTGGTTCCAGACCATTGTAATAAAATGAATATTGCAATTAAGCAAGTCACGTAAATTTTTTTGGTTTCCCGGTGCATACAAAAGTTATGTCTACACTATATTATAGTCTGGTAAGTGTGCAATAGTATTGCCTAAAAAAAATACATATCTTAACTTAAAAATACATGATTGCTAAACATGATAACCCTCATCTGAGCCTTCAGTAAGTTGTAATGTTTTTGTCCTTGAAGGGTCTTGGCTTGATGTTGCTGACTGCTGCCCAATCAGGGTGGTGGTTGCTGAAGACTGAGGTGGCTGTGGCAATTTCTTAAAATAAGACAGTGATGAAGTTTGCCACATTGATTGACCCTTCCTTTCATTTGAACACAGAGGCCATTGTAGGATTATTAATTGTCCTAATTTCAATATAGTTGTGTCTCAGGGAACAGGGAGGCTCAAGGACATGGAGAAAGATGGGAATGTCTAATCAGTCGAGCAGTCAGTCAGAATACATACATACAACATTTATTGAATAAATTGGCTATCTTATATGGGTATGGTTCCTGGTGCCCCAAAACCATTACAATAATAACATCAAAGATCACTGATGACAGACCACCATAACAAGCATAATAATGAAAGAGTTTGAAATATTTCAAGAATTGTCAAAATGTGATGCAGAGACATGATGTGAACGCATGCCGTTGGAAAAGTGGTGCCAATAGACTTGACGCAGGATTGACACAAACCTTCAATTTGTAAAAAATGCAATGTCTGCAAAGCACAATAAAGCAAATAGCAATAAAACAAAATATGCCTGTACAGTGAGAAGAGCATGGGATACCTCTGTCCCTGAGTATTTCTATGATCTTGAACAAGTCACTTCTCTTTAGTCTTCTATGATTCCTATCTGGATCTGTAAGAAGAGGGGATTGAGTTACATAATCTCCAAGGTATCTTCCATGTCTAACTGTTTATTGATCTATGAATATATAATATAAGATAGAACATAAAAATGCAATTAGAGGTGATATGGTATAGTAGATAGAGCATTGGGCTTGAAGTCAAGAAGAACAGGATTTGAATTTCACTTCTGACACACACTAGCTGTGTAACTAGGGGCAAATTACTTAATTGTTCTGTGCTTTCAAAATTTATCTTTTAATTTTTATTTATTTTTAGTTAAACTTTTTCCTGTGCTTTAGGAAATTCCTTATGACTTATCTACTAAATCATACATGGATCTGCATTAATGGAGGGTGTTTCCACACTGATGAAATCATATTGTTGAGTCTTGGTTTTCTTTTGTATTCCAACTCTGCCATGCAGCAGTTCAACTCTTTGGAATTACAAATCACAATAATCTATACCCAAAGTTGAAACAAGACATTTGTGTGACATAAGAAGTGCAGATAGAAGAACAAGGTAAGAGTAAGATTGTGGAAGACCTTGAGGATAAGACTACAGAACTTGACTTTGACAACTATTTTCCCCTGAAACTTAGTATCCCTCTATAGGAAATGTGTCTTCTTCTTCTTCTTCTTCTTCTTCTTCTTCTTCTTCTTCTTCTTCTTCTTCTTCTTCTTCTTCTTCTTCTTCTTCTTCTTCTTCTTCTTCTTCTTCTCCTCTTCTTCCTCCTCCTCCTCCTCCTTCTCCTCCTCCTCCTCCTCCTCCTCTTTCTCCTTCTCCTTCTCCTCCTTCTCCTTTCTCCTCCTCCTCCTCTTCCTCTTCCTCCTTCTTCTTCTTCTTCTTCTCCTCCTCTTCCTCTTCCTCCTTCTCCTCCTCCTCCTCCTCCTTCTCCTCCTCCTCCTCCTCCTCCTCCTTCTCCTCCTCTTCGTCCTTTTTCTTCTTCCTTGCCCAGGGTCACAGAAATGCTTCTTGTACATGCCCTGATGTTTTCCTTTTCACAGTCCTGAGGTGGGCAGATGCAGTAGGAAGGGACCTCAGTAGCCAAGGAAGGGATCCCTTAAGGCAGGGGTTCTTAACCTGGGGTCCATGAACTTAATAAATTGTTCTTTTTGATTACTGTATTTCAATATAATTGGTTTTACTTGTAACCACATGCATTTCATTTTTGTGTGTTTAACATTATTTTGAGATGACAAGAGGCATCTAAGTACTTCCAGTGGGGTCCGTAATGCACAAAAAAGGTTAAGAACCCCTGTCATAAGGGAATTTTTCCTATAAGTTTTATTGCCCGGTCTGGAAAAATAATGGGCCCAAAAACACCACTCATGTGCACAGTAGCTAAGGACGTCTGGCTAATGTTAAATTCAGAGCAGAGAAAACCCAAATCTGCAGCATTGTTCCCATGGCACTATTATCTCTGAAGATCAACAGTCTTCAGCATCTCAAACACAAGAATGACATCTTGCTATGCCTAATCAATGAGTACTGTGTTCTCTATTTTCTTCTTTGGGATATGTCATATTAATCCAACTGTTTCCCATAAGTCTGAGTAATGTTGAAACTTAGCAGGTTAATGTTATTCTTGAACATTATCATGTAGAACATGAAATAATATGCATAGATGATGTCCCCTACATATTAAGAAACAAGGCATTTGGGATGGACAGTGTGGAATAACTGTTAATATTTGTTTAGAAATATCACGCTTTTTACATGTATTGTTCACAAATGAATATTTGAAGTTTTTTTAAAATAGACGTGGGTTTTAGTCAGAGTTAAATTGATTGAAAAATTTAGGTTTCTTAGAAACAAGCTGCTATGCCTTGTGCCCTTCCTTTAAAGGGGGTGCAGGTGGAGGGGAGAGAGAGAGAGAGAGAAAGAGAGAGAGAGAGAGAGAGAGAGAGAGAGAGAGAGAGAGAGAGAGAGAGAGAGAGAGAGAGAGAGAGAGAGAGAGAGAGAGAGAAGGTTTGCACAAACTTGGTTGGGCAAATGCAGAGAATAGAGACCTTAAATGGGCTTTAAAGCTTCAGGTTACATACTTGGATACAGATCACAAGACAGAAAGAAGCTAGATTAGTCGCATCAGACTCAGTGCAAAGTGAGACTCAGAACTAAAAGGACAAAGATATTGCCTTTCAGAAATAACTCTAGACCTTGGCTTTGTTTTACTAATCTTCAGTCTGTATGAGTTCTAAACACAGATTCTTAACCTAGAGTCCATGAGTCCCAAAAGGGCTTATAGATAAATTTTAGGGGAGTCCATGGCCTTGGATGAGAAAAATATACCTTTATTTTGATTTAATCAGCTTTCCTCTGTAATCTTATGTATTTTATTTTATGCATTGAAAAATATTCTTCTGAGAAGGGTCCATAGTCTTCCCCAGACTTCCCAAGGGATCCAGAACACAAAAAAGTTATGAATCCCTGATTAAGAGGCAGCACTACAAGAGTCCTTCCTCAACCCTCCCAAAAGGATATGCATAGATCTATTTGGAAGGCATCAGTACTAACAATATTAGCATTGGACAGAGAACTCCAGGGCAAGGCTGGAAACAAAGAGTGAATACAAAGAGGTATTGAGTTAAGGGTCCTCAGAAAGGCCAAACACACAGAAGCAAAGACTGTGAGCTGAGGGGAAGCCCAACGGTTGTTAGAGGAAGAACTATAGAACTTGGATTGGGCCTAGTACTAATGACTGGAGTGAATGTTGTTCTATGTAATTGTATCAGTAGAACTGCTGCATGTTTTTCACAGTTAATAATGACTTCCGTTGCTGTAACACTTCATGATTTCAGCAAGTTATGTCCTCTCCAGGCTGCATTTCTGCAGTCTTTTGTATCTGTTCCTTCGCTGGCCTGATCATAGGTTCACAGGAACAGAGATCCAGACCTGGAAGGGGACTTTAGGTATCATTGTTTCCAGCCACATCATTCTAGAGATGAGGAAACCAAGGCTTGGAAGGGTAAAGAAACCTGTTTGACGTTACACAGCTAGTCTGATCTCTAATACAATCACCATCCTGACTACCTTCCTTTGCATATCCCCTATCTTATACCAGGACAGTTAGGTGGCACGGTGAATAGAGTGCTGGGCCTAAAGTCAGGAAGACTCATCTTGGTTCACGTCTGGCCTCAGACGCTTACCAGCTGTGTGACCCTGGGTAAGTCGCTTAACCCTATTTGCCTTAGTTTGCTCATCTGTAATATGAGCTATAGAAGGATATGGCAAACCATTCCAGTATCTTTGCCAAGAAAACTCCAAAGGGGTCAGAAGAGTCAGACACGACTGAAAAAATGAGCATCTTGTAATGGATGGTGTCTAGAACTTAACATATTTCAAGGAGTGCCTAGTTAAGGTAGAGGACACTAAATGATCACCTCCTCATTCAGAATACTCTGCTTCTCTAAAAACATCTTAACAAGGAGCATCTTACTTTTGAGCAGCTGTGTTTGGGTGGTTGATCACGTTAGAGAGCAGAAAGCTTGAGTGTTCATTGCAGCTACCATCTTGGGTGCAAGGCCATCTCCCATCTTCCTGAACTATATCTGGCCATTGGACCCAGATGGCTCTGGAGGAGAACACGAGGCTGGTGACTTTGCATAGCCCTGCCTCACTTAAATCCAATTCACTTGCAAGTCATGGCATCACCTTCCTGATGTCATGGTCCTCTTCCAGAACAAAGACAAACAACAGTAACAGCCATCTTGGGTGGGATGCATGGCCTGCCTACCTGCTGATTGCCCTTGTTGAATCTACTACCTTTTTCCATGAAAGGGGGATAGGGGAGGCCTCGAGGCATCTGGGTGATGCAAAGGGTAGAGTACTAGACCTAGAGTCAGCAAGACCTCAGATGTTTACCAGATGGGCGACCCTGGGAATTTCTCTCAGTCTCATGGGATGGTAACAGCATCAACCTTACAGAGCTGTCATGAGGTTCAAATGGGATGGTGTGGATAAAGAATTTTGCAAACCTTCAAGCTCTATGTATATGCTGGTTTATATGATGAGTTTGAGGTTGATGATGATGGTGGTGGTGATAATGATACTGGAAACTATTTCAGAGGGGTTTTATGCGTGGTGATTTCACATGTTATAGGGCAAAAATACCTCAGACTCTGGTAAGGAGAGAAAAGAATAGCTGGGGCATCTGTCTGCGTTTTGCTGGTAGAAAGAAAATCCCAATGTTTCCTCTCCTATCCTCCTCCCTCCTTTCTCTGTCTGTCTCTATCTGTCTGTTTCTGTCTCTCTCTGACTGTTCCATCTCTCTTTGTCTCTGGGTGTCTGCCTCTGCCTCCTTGTCTCTCTCTTTGTCTGTGTGTGCATATATCTGTCTGTCTCTTGGTGTGTAGGGCTCTCTGTCTGACTCCTTCTCTCTCTCTCTTTCTCTCTCTCTTCCAGGCCTCAGACAGGCGTCCCTGAAAAGCCACAGTTTAATTGCGGGGCCCATAAACCTCAGTCAATATTCCAATTGACCACAGAGTTTATGGTGCTAATTTTGGGTCTACATGAAAAGGCAGTGGGAAATTACAAAAGAATTAGCAGGCTTTGTCAAAACCCAGACAATTAGCTCCTCGACTGTTGTGGAGACTTTAAAAGCATCTGCTCCTTATTTGCTGAATTAAAAGGCCTTGGCCATTATTTCTTGTCTGACAAACTTTGACCGCACTTGGGCTGGGGAGCCCCGTTCAAGAGCCATCCCGGCTGGAAAAAAAAAAGCTGATTAAATTTTAACCAGCTGCTGGGCAGATAGTTTGCCCGAGGCACATTTGTCAGTTTCAAAGGGTCTTTTTATTAATTTTGCATTTTGTATTTTGTTAGTGGAAAGAGCTCCTTCTTTGGGGACTGCCAAAAGCGATCGGCAGCGAATCTTAAAGCAGCAGCAGGAGGCTGTGGAGCATGCCAAGTAGGTCTGGCTCTGGAGCGCTCCCCATTAGGCAAAGGCTTCATGGCTCCCCAAAATACATGAACTTCAGGGGCGAGTTCTTTGAATAAACTTTCTGGTGAGCCCTGTTGGATCCATTTTGGTTTGTAATGATAATGAAGATGATGATAATTAACAACAACCCCTGTTTCCATAGTGCATCAAGGTTTACGAGGTCCCATGAGGATTATTTCCCCTATTGTAGAGAAGAGGCAACAGACTTTCAGCCTAGGAGGAAGAGGAGGAGGAGGAAGAGAAAGAGGAGGACGATGATGTCGTTTATCAATTAAACCCAACTATATGCAAGTGTTATTATCCCCATTTTACAAATGAAGAAATTGAGGTGAATTCCCCATGGTCATATGGAGAATAAGCCCCCTGAGTTTGCTCTGAGACATTACTCTTTCAATGACTGTACAGATATTTGCATTTATCTCTAGGAATACACATTAACTTAAGTTGGACCTTAGGCAAATTTCTTCTTCTCTCTGGGCCTCAGTCATCTTTTCTGCGAAATGGAAAGGTGAGGTAGCTTATAATCTTGGGCAAATCGCGTAACCTTGGGTCTCAGGCTCCTTGTCTCTAAGTAAATAAAGACTTCTGAGGTTTCTTCCTACCCTCTTTCTATGATCCCATGATCCTTCGTCTGAGGGCCCTTCCATCTGGAGGGTTCTGTGACTCTGAGAGTGTGTATGTGCTTCTCTTGAGAAAGTTTCTTTCTTTCGAGCTCAGTGTCTCTATTTGTTATTGGCTCATTTCCTCTCTTTGACAATAATCATTAGAAAAGGATAATTGTGGCAAAACACAGACCATGGATAGAGAATGGGGAGAGTCCTCAAAAGCCAGCTAGTTCAGCATCCTCCCAAAGACAAGGGAATCAAGGCTAAGGCTTGCCCAGGGGCACCCAGCTACTAAGTGTCTGAGATAAGCTTTGAGCTCAGGTCTTCCTGTCTCTAAGCCCAACACTCTATCTACCATACTACCCTAGGATGGCCTAGGCCTAGACCATGAGAGGGAACATGGTAGAGTGAAAAAGAGCCAGGGTTGGTTTTAGATATGGGCTAGAGGCCTGGCTCTTCTATCTCCTCTCTGTGTGGCCTTGGACAGTTTATTTGACCTCTCTGGACCTCATTGTTGACATCTGTAAAAAGAGAGGATTGGATTGGATTACCTCTAAGGTCCCTTCCATCTGTAACACAAATAACCCCAGAAATCTGAATCTCTTAGAAGTAGTCACCAGGTGTGTTCAGGTACATCAAGCTTTCTTCCGGTCCCTGCACCTAGGTAGCTAGGTGGTGCCATGGTGCCATGGTGCACAGTGCACTGAGCATGGGGTCAGAAAGATCTGAGTCACAGCCTCAGACACTTAATAGTTGGGTGATCCTGGGGGAGTCATTTAACCTCTCTTTGCCTCAGTTTCCTTAACTGTGAAATAGGGATAATGACAGCATTTACTTTGAAGAGTCCTTGTGAGGATCAAATGAGATAATATTTGCAGAGAAATTAGCGCAATGCCTAGCACACAGTAGGGGCTACATAAATGTTTATTATAGAAATGCTTATTATTATTAGACATCTACTAGCTGTGTGACCCTGGACAAGTCATTTAACCCTGTTTGCCTCAGTTTTCTCATCTGTGAAATGAGCTGGAGAAGGAAATGGCAAACACTCTAGTATCTTTGCCTAGAAAACCCCAAATGGGGTCACAAAGAGTCAGACGCAGCTGAACAACAATAATAGCAGCAAATGCTTATTCCCTGCCCTCTTCTCTGCCTGAATAACTTTGTCGATCTTATTTAGAGCTTTAAGAGGCCTCGAAGCCTTGTTTAGTTAAGGAGAAAAGCCATCACCCACTTCCACCCCTTGCATTTCACAGAAGGCTGGATGGTGTAGTGAATGGTGAGCTGGATTTGGGTTCAGGAGGCTTGAGTTGAGATGCTGGCTCAGACCCTGAACAGCCATGTGATCAATCAATAAACATTTGTCAAGGACCTGCTGTGCACCCTCAAGGAGCTTACAAGCTAGTGGGACCAAGACACTTGGACCCTCTGAATCCCAGGATCTTAGCATCATCGCCTTCTAGCAGACTGGGCTTCTAACTGGACTGTCTAATGCAGTGACTGGCCCAGGGCCACACAATAGGAAGTGTCTGAGAAGGCTCATAGGGTCTCAGAGCTAAAAGTGCAAGACTCTCAGAGACCATTTAGAACAACCCCCTCACTTCAAAGAAGAGGAAACGGAGGTCCTGGGAAGTTAAGTAACTTGCAAACAGTCACATAGCTAATCAGTATCTGACCTGGACTTAGGACCTTGGTCCTCTGACTCTGCCCAACACTGTGACTCATCTATCCAGTAAGGGATAAGAATACTTGTATCACCTACTGCAAGAGTTCCCAATGTTTTTGCTCTGCAAAGCTTTTTCAATCTACCCAAAACAAAAAGAAACAAAACAAAACAAAACAAAAAAACAAACAGCAGCAAGAGCCATGTACCCTCAGGACAGTTTAATGTAGTACTCATTCTTTACAAATATTTTTTACTGAAGTTACATTAATTTTTTTTTTTGGAAGGCCCCCTTGGACTATTAACACAAACCCTCAATAGGAACCACTGACCTACCTATTGGGGTGGTTTCAAGCTGTGTGATCCTGAGCAAGTCAACCCCGAAGAGCCTCAGTGATCTCATCTCAAAATGGGAATAAAAGTACTTGTTCTGTCTGCCTCATAGGGCTGTTAAGAGGAAATCCTAAGGCTCTCTGTAAAAGTGAGCTATCATTATTACAGATGAGGCCCCTGAGGGACAGGACGATTTAACAGTTTGTCCTAGATCACCCAGCTAGTGATGGAACAGGGGCTGGGGGAGACACGGCCAGGGGGCTCCTGCACGTTCCATGCCACCACCCATGCTGGGCAAGGATCTCTTCCTGGCCCTCGGCACTGCCGTTGCCTGTTGGAGAGGATTTGAGAAGCAACCACAGAAAGCAGGGGTTAAATAGGAAACACAGGCCTCTCCTGTGATGTTGGAAATTTCGCAAGTTCCACTCAGGCGGGCTTCAAACAGCATTAGACACAAAGCAAAAAAAAAGGCTGCCCCCAGGCTAGGATCTGCAGGAGCCGGATATACCTGCCAGGGAATACCCAACAAGGGCTTCCGCCCCAAAACAAATCGCCTGGCTTACACGGGCAAAGTGGATGGAGAAGCAAGCTTTTTCCCCAGTGCAGGGCACTGGTTTTTTCCCCTTGCTTTGCAAATTTTCATATACATATTTTTTTTCCACTAGTGGGACTTTTTATGCCAAATCAATACCTGGTAGGGTGGCTATTGCATTATTTAATGACTACCTTTCTGGACCCTCATTGTCGTCATATCTGCATACTCTGTACGTATGCCTTCTGACTGAGAGATCAATCTCTCTCTATTTTCTTCTGAGAGTATGGCAGCTGAAAGAAACCCAGCCAGAGAGTCAGGAGATCCTGGCTTAAAGTTCTGGCCCTTATATCTTACTAGATATATGACAGATGACTCATATCCTGTCTCTGAGACTCAGTTTTCCCCTCTGCAGGATAGTATTTGTATTAAAAATAGGCTTTGCACTATTTACCTCCCAAAGCTGAGAAGATCAGTTGAGAATCAATGTATAGGATTGTAGATTTAGACATGGAAGCCATCTAGCCCACCTTCCTCATTTTATAGGCAAACAAATTCAAGACCGGAGAGATTGAGGGATCTACCCACAGTCATGGATTTGATGAGCATTGGAGGGGACATCTCAACCCACATCTTCTTGACTTTAAGTCCAGGGCCCTATCCACTGCACCATACTGCTCCTCAACTCAATTCAGGTCAATTTAGTTTAACAAACACGAGAAACAGCCTAGTGTGGTAGAAAGGCCTAAGTCAAAGTATTTATGAATCACCTGTTGTGTGCCAGGCCCTGTACTTAGTGCTGGGACAACAAAGGAAGACAAAATCTGGATCTCTTTCCTCAAGGGAAGACTCCCTCATGGTCTAATGGGGGGCAGAGTGAGACAACATGCAATCAAGAAGGTACACACAAGATATATTCAAGATAAATTGGAGATGATCTCAGAGGGAAGGCACTTGCGTGAAGAGTATTGAATTTGAAATTCAAAGACCTGGGTTCAAATCTCTGCCTCTACTGCTTGTTTGTTACTTATCTGATACTGGGCAAACCCTTCATCTCTTCAGGACTCACTTTCCTCTGCTGTGAAAATGCAGGGGTTGGACCTGATCCCTAAAGTCCCTTCCAGGACTAAGTCCTATGGTGTTTAGGTAGCTACTATGCCTAGATGACTGTGATAGACTGGGGAAAGCAGAAAGTGTAGATGGGATGGACTTGTCTTCATTGGGTTCACTGCTCAGCCAATAATATGCATAAAGCTCTTTGTAGATGGAGATGTGATGCTGATGCTGATGGTTAAGTATTGTTGTTGTTATCCTATGTGTGTGAACTGACTCTTTAAGATGGAGATTTTCATTCAGTGGTGACTAATTCATTTGCTTTGTGGCAGATGTGCCCTTAAATTATAGCTGGATTAATGGTGAAAATGAGAGATGACATTCATGTCATTCTTTATATGTTGTGTTACACATGCCTCACCTCATTCGAACCTCACGACAACCTGATAAAGCAGGCCCTTTGTGTATTGTTATTCCCATTTTGCAGATGAGGAAACAGAAGTCGCTCAGGGCCATAAGAACCAGCAAATATCAAATGTTCATTTGTAAATACTAGGCACATTGCCTTTCAATCACTCCTCTCTTGAGAGCCACACGGCCAGGACTGTTCTTGCTTTGACTTCTACTTTGGGTTTTCAGATTATCTAAATCACTTTTTTCTGCACGTATGGGGTGTGTGTGTGTGTGTTCAAACATGTGTACAACTATCCATAACTTCCTTATCTTTTTTGCTGCAACAGACCGTGCCTCTCACCAAACTGCAGATTCTCAGAGTCGGAGGGGACCTCAGTCCACCTATTCCAACTCATCGCTGTATAAGAATGCCCTCTGCAGTATACCAGATAAATGGTCATCCATTCTGCCTTTGCTTGGAAACCTTCAGTGACGGGGAGTTCACTACCTCCTGCAGTAGCCCATTCCATATCCCCCCTGGAACAAAACCTAAATTTACCTGTGTGGCTCCACCCGCTGCTCCTGGCTCACCACTATGGGGCCAAGCCCAGTGAATTCCATTCTTCCACATGACAGTACTACAAAAATCTGACGAAGGTTATGTTGTCCCCTCTATACTTCCAGTTTTGTTTTCCCCAGTTTAAACAACTCCAGTTCCTTTAACTAAACCTCCAGTGGATGAACTTAAATTCCTTTGTTATTCCAGTCATCTGTATACTCTCTAATTTATTAATGCTGGTGAATATGTTGGCTGGAACTGAACAAAGTGTAGTACAGATGTGGTCTGAAAAGGTCAGAATACAAAGGGTCTATTGCCTCCTAATAACTGGAAACTATGGCTCTGTGATGTTTAAAAAGTTTGAGAAACATGGTTTCTGGGTAATTTAATCCTTTTGTTAATAAGACTAGCATGTTTATTAATAAAAGTTCAGTGACACTCTTGAATGCCAAAGACCCTCATGGTGGTGGGTTCACAGTTTACATGCCCTTGGAAGAGTGGGTGTTCCTGAGGGTGGCAATCAACTCCAATTGGTTAACAATTAATGAGAAAATGAATATTACAATGAGGGGCTGAGCTATAGTTCAAGGAGGGTCTTGAGGTGCCTGACTTGAATCACCCAGATCTTGGTCAAAAGAGACTTACCGATTTCTATATCACATGTCTGGCAAAAGGGAGAATCCACATTTTCCCAGACCTGTTCGAGCAAGCACAAGAAGCAGAAATACACCCACTAGCCTAAACTTAGACTGATTAGATCTTGTCTTGGGTAAGTCTCTGCTTAAGATTTCCCACATTGGCTGATTTCTGGATGAGGAAGTAGAAAAGGGGAAAAATCTTGGTCCTGATTCAATGATTAGTTGTTAATACAAGAGAGAAGTAATCAATTCTCTCAGCTCTCAACATGGAATGGATTCGTTTTGGGGGGCCTGATATTATTGATTCATATTGAGTTTGGAGTCTACTAAAACCCCCAAATTGTTTTCAGAACAAATGCTGTCTAGCCCTGCTTCCCCCATCTTGTTTTTGGGAAGATGATTTTTTGTACCCAGTGTGACATTTTGCATTTATTATCTTGAAAGAATTCCCTCTTTTTTGATGTAGCCCAATGCTCTAGTCTCTCAAGATCTTCTTGGGTCCTGACTCTATCAACTTTATGTTTGCTCTCTCAGTATTGGTGAATTTGTGTCATCTACAAATAAGGCATGGCAGCAATGCAAAAGTATACTGCAGCCAAGCACATATCAACTTCTCAGAGCCGAATGTTAAATGTTCCATGTGAACATTTATACCTCAAAAATCAGCAAGTGCTATAAATAATGATTTCATTTATTGTTTTGTTGCTTTTTAGAAAGTGAGGAAGAAAATGTTAATAATGAAGATTAAACTTAAAAGTGTGTTGTGTACGCATTCCTCTCTCACCCGCCCACTCCAAGAGCTGGTTGCTAAACATTTACTAGCATACGAATAGTATCTATGCCTTTTTTCAAATCATTAATAAAAGTATTAAATAGCACAAGACCAAACGTAGATCTCTGGCACATTCCACAGTTGACCTCTTGTCATGTTGACACTGAACCATTAACAACTTCTCTTTGAGTCTGGCCATCCAACCAGTTTTGAATCTAATTTAAGTCAAATTATATTATTAGCTAATTCACATATCTCTATCAACTCCACAACAACAACAAAAAAAAAGTTATGCTTTATCAAAAGCTTTGCTAAAATCCGAGTAAACTATATCTGTAGCATTCTCCTCATCTATGAGTTAACAGATCCTGTCAGAAAAGGAAATGAGGTTGATCTAGCATGACCTGTTCTTGATGAAGCCTGGATGGCTCTTTTAATCACTGCTTTCCTCTCTAAATGTTTACTATCTCTTTAACGATCCGTTCTAGAATTTTCCCATCATGCCCACACATTGCAGTCTTTGCTCTTTCCTTATTGTTATTATGATTATTTTCATTTTTTAGAAAATTGGACATTTGTTCTTCTCCAATCTCATGGTACTACTCCTGTTTTCTTTGGAACTTTTAAATATTATTGAGAATGAACTTTCATTTTTATATATGGCCTTTTTTTTGGACCAGTGATTTTATTGGTATAGAGAATGCCTAGTGTTAAATAAAGTCCTTTTACCAGTGCAGATAAGAACCTGCTTGACAATACTTGGTCTTAGAGGTAGCTAGGTGGTACAGTGGATAGTAAGCTGGATTTGTAGTCAGACAGACCTGAATTCAAATCCTGCCTCAGACACTTGCTTACCTATGTGACTTTGAGCAAATTATTTGTACTTTTTCAGGCTTAATTTCCTCATCTATAAATTGGGGGTAATAACATCACCTTCCTGACAGAGTTGTTGGGAGGATCTAATAAGGAAAAGTATGTAAAACACTTTGCAAACCTTAATGCTCTATGTAAATTCTAGTTGTTATTATTATACTATAGGTAAATCTCTTCCCCTGGAATTCAGTTCCCTTATCTACAGAATGCACTAGATAGTGTCTAAGGTTGATCTTCTGTGCTGCCACTTTATCCATCGATACAATGGGGGTGTACTGGATGATCTCAAAGGTTTCTTCCAAGTACACTTTGTATGAATCCATGAACTTCAAAGTCTCACCGACACTTCCCAAATGTCATGAAGGATTCTTTCCCCATTTTCTATTGTCTCAATCAAAATTTCCAAACCTAAAAAGGCTGGGAGCAAGTGATTTCCACTGTCCAGCTATCATTATTTTCTTTCTTGTGATAATACCTGAACAAAGGCCCTGGCCAGTGTCATAATATGACAGATGTTTTCCTGCAGGCACTCAGCTTAATGTCCCATTCCTCAAGCCCAGAAAGACTGAGCCAGCTCCTTGCTGCAGTAACCCGGCCATTGTCCCCAGGGTTGGTCTGAGCTTTGCCAGCCGGGAGACTTAAGTCCATGTGAATGGGGCCATTCATTTGCTTGTGGCAAAGAGGACAGGACATTCATAGTGGTCCCTGGGGTCCCATTCATTAAGGGCTGAGGAGAAAGCAAGGTAAGCATTGTTTCACTTAATGCAAATCGACAAGACCCAGGAGGGGAATTAATATGTCCTATAGAGCTGGAAAGGTTATGTCAGGACTTTGGGAAAGATGGGAGGGCAGTGAGTCACTACTGAGCAGGGAAGGCCTGGGCAGGGGAAGGGGGATGGAAAATGGAGCACAGCCAGCTTAAGCTTTTTCTAATATCCTGGAATCAATCAATCAGCTAATCAGTCCAATAGTTACAGATCAGGAAGGACTTTCAAAATCCTGTGTCAGACCCTTGGTAAGTGAGACATAAAAAAAAGGAATAGGCTACAGGGCCTGGCTGTAAGAACAAGGTTATTCTTTTCAGAACCTGGGAGTTCATAGGTCACCTGTGCAAATTCTGATTTTTGAGATGAGAACCCTGAACAATTGCACTTCCATGTTTTCCTGTGTTCAGGAGAGGAAGATATCTCACCTGATCCATCTGTAGAGTAGGCAGCTAAGTGGTATAGGCCACAGAGCACAGACCATAGTCCTCTAGACCTGGAGGCTGGAAGACCTGAATTCAAATTCTGCCTCAGACACTCACTTAACTGTGTGACCCTGGATAAGTCACTTGATCTTTGTCTTAGTTTCCCTGTAATATAAGGATAGTAACAGCACCTGATTTCTATCTTGTAAAGATAAAATGAGATAATATGCTTAAAGCCCTTTGGTACACCTTAAAGTGATATATAAATACTACTACTGCTACCACCACCACTACTACTAATTAGTGAGTCAGCTCTGAAACAGGAGTCTGAAAACCTAGGTTTGAATACTAGCTTTGTTGCCTGTCATACCTGAAATGCCCTTGCCTTACTTTTGCCTTGTTTCTTTTAAAATTATCCTTTAAAGTATCTTTTTTTTTTTTTTGGTGAGGCAATCAGGGTTAAGTGAAGAGTCACACATCTAGGTAGCGTCAAGTGTTCTGAGGCCGGATTTGAACTCAGGTCCTCCTGACTCCAAGGCCGGAGCTCTATCCATTGTGCCACCTAGCTGCCCCTAAAGAGTCATCTTTTATGAAGACTTTCCTAATAACCCTCTCTCTGCCAGTTACTGGTGCCTTCTCCCCTCACCCCCAATTTTTACCTTGAATTTATTTTGAACATATTTTGTATGAACTTATTGATGTGTTTCTCTGACAGAATGTAATCTTTTTGAAGGCAGGAACTGTTTCATTTGTATCCCCCAGAGCCTAGCAGAGCACGTGGCAAACAGGGGCTTCCTAAGTTGATTCATCTCCTTGGGGTTCAGTTTCTTTCTTGATAAAATGACATTCTTGGGCTGGATGATGCGCCCTCTGGTCCTAGATTCTGTGGATTCTGTTGGGTAGTCAGGTAGGTGGAGCCCTGCAGCCTGTCATGGCTTTCTGATTGGCTGAGAGTGAGTCTGGCTTGATCCAGAGAATCCAGGGGAGATCATCCAAATTCAGAAGGGAAAAGAGTTGTAGGGACCTGAGGGCATAAACAGCTCCTCTATTCCCAGAGAAATCCCCTCTAGGCAGCTCTAGACCCCAGAGATCACAGGTAGATAGACTGATTTACAAGTATCATCCAGTCTAGGATTGGGTAGCTTGATGCACATTTTAAATTATTTTCCCCTTGTGAACTATACCCTAAAACTTCTGGGTTTGACACTTACTGTTTGGGGGCAGCCTGGGTTTAGGAGAAACTGAAGGAGCACAGCTGTGTTACAATTGTATTATATGTTGTTCTATCCCCTTTATCGATTTCATGTTAAGACTATCTATTCATACCTATCTAATTGCTCGTGTAACTCCATTATACTAAGGTAACCGAGGTGGCCTCAGTGAAATACAGCTTATTCAGGGAGGACGTGGAGTTTCCAGGATGTGGGGACTTCAGAGCTAATTTTATTGGGTGAAATGACACTAAGCACACCCCTTAGACTACTGATGGCGTCGAGCACAGTCCCCAGGGGAGGCAGAGCTGGAGGACAGAAGATCCCCCACTCTCTGAGAACCATAGAATGCTCAGCACTCTGCTGGAGCTCCTTCTGGAAGAGGGGAGAATCCCTGACCGCCTTGGTGAATGCGGCAACTTCCCAGGATCTGAGGGTAAACAAAGTTACGTACCAAGACATAAAGTGATTAATGTCACGAATAAGAGCGCTAAAACTGGAGGCATCAGTAAAAGCTTTGAGCAAGGAGCAGCACCTGAGTTGTGCCTAGAGGAAAAGCTGAGAATCTGACTAGGCAGAGGTGAGGAGTAGCTTACGGGCACGAGGGACAGCCGGGGCAAAGGCGTGCTTTGCATGGGGTGCAGTAGGATGCTGAGGATGGAATGCCGTTATTCGCCCAGTTTCCCTAGGACAAAGAACACATAAAGCAAAGCTATGTGAAGTAAGACCGATGAGGTCTGGATTGCCGTGAGTTGGTGGTGGCGGGGGGCAGGGCCTTTACATTGTAGGCTAAGACTCTGTATTTTATCCTCCGGGCAATAGGGAGCCAATTAAGTTTTTTGAGTAGGGGAGTAACCCGAACAGATCTATGTTTTGTGAATATCAATTTGGCCAGCTATGTGGAGGATAGATTGCAGAGGAGAGTGGAAGCAAGGAAACCAATTAGGAGACTCTGGCAATAGTCCAGGTGAGGGGTAATGAAGGTCTTGAAATAGAGGAGGGGCCGTGTAAGTGGAGAGAAGGAGATGGATATGACAGGTGTTGTGCAAGTGGAATTGATGAATTCACCAACTGATTAGAAGGGGAAAACAGAAGGCTAGGGAGGAGTTGAGGATGGCTCCCTTTCTTTTACAAACGAGGAAACTGAGGCCCAGGGAGACAAGATTATTCTTCTCCAAGATTGTTGTTGTTCAGTCTCATTTCAGCCTCTTTGTGCCCCCATTTTTTCTTCTTTCTCTTTCTTTCTTCTTTTATAGATGAGGGAACTGAGACAAACAAGGTTAAGTGACTTGCCCAGGGTCACTCAGCCAGTAAGTGACTGAGGTCAGATTTGAACTCATGAAAATGAGTTTTCCTGATTCCAAGCCCAGCACTGTCTGAGGCCAAGATTTGGACTCATCAAGATGAGTCTTCCTGATTCCCAGTCCAGCACTCCATCCACCGTGCCACCTAGCTGCTCCAATTTACACAAGTAGTAAGTAGCAGAGGGGTGTGTGTGTGTGTGTGTGTGTGTGTGTGTGTGTGTGTGTGTGTGTGTGTGTGTGATGTAGGAAGCAAAGTTAAGGAACTTTCATGTTATCTAATGCAATCCTGAAGGGAAGGCAAAGGACAAAGAATCGTTTCAAGGATGGAAGGGGAAAACACATTCCTTGACACTAGGAGACCAGGATTTACTCTCTCCTCTTTCTTCCTGGTGTATAGAAGGCAGGGGCTAATGGTGGTGGTGGGGGGAAGCCACATGGTATAGTGAATAGAATGATGGACTGTCTTAGAGTCAGGAAGACCCGAGTTAAAATCTTGTTTCAGACATTTTACTAGCTCAGTGACCTACAGCAAGTCATTTTACTTTACCCTGCCTCATCTGAAAAAGGATATGACATAATTATAATAGCTAGCATTTATGTAGCACTTAAATGTTGGCAAAGTGCTTTTCACATTTTTGTTCAGTCATGTCCAACTCTTTGTGACCCCAGTTGAGGTTTTCTTGGCAAAAGCAATAGAGTGGTTTTTTAATTTCTTTCTCGAGTGCATTTTACAGATGATGAAACTGAGTTAAACCGGATTAAATGACTTCCCCAGGGTCACATGGCTAGTAAGTGTCTGAGGCCAGATTTGAACTCAGGAAAAGGAGTCTTCCTGACTCCAGGCCTGGTGCTCTGTCCATTGTGCCACCCAGTTGCCCTTGCAAAGTGCTGTACAAATACCTAATTTTAACCTCACAACAACCCTTGGAGGTAGTAGGTACTATTATTAATCCATATTTTGCAGATGATGAAACTGAGGCAGGCAGATAATAACAGCAGCTACCTCCCAGGGTTATTTTGAAAAGTAAATGAGGTAATATCTGCAAGCATTTTCTTTCAATATATAAATGTTAATTACTATCATTACTAAGGGAAGAGGAGAGAGATTCTAGGGCAGAGATACTATAAGATGATGGACACAGAGACAGACAGGCTGCAGAGACGGATAGAAGTGATCCAGATCTAAGACCTGGGAATGAAAAAGGTCTCTTTGCCTAAGGCATAGTGATGTCAAGTTGGGCTCCCACCTATAGTCATTTACCCTATTGAAAGGAAGATCTCCTTTCCTACCCTGATGGAGATGGCTCAAAACCCTAAACCCAAGGGTCTTGGGAAGAGCAATGCTCCCAACCCATTCCTCTCTGCCATTATCCTGGGAAACATCCCCTCATGTAGATGTAGCTGGACCACTGCTCCTGCAGGTGCTACAGCCATAGGTAAGTTCTTGGCACCTACGTCATTGGCACCATTGAATGGCTCAACATCAGAAACTGATATGATGTTTTCAGTGAAAATGACATTAAAGAAGAGGCATTACTGTTTTCTTTGTCTGTATACCCTAAGGACATGGGGGCTTTTGGTCTGACTTGCAACTAAACCTGCAATATGCATTGCCTCCTCTTTCAGAATGCGAACTCCTTGAAATTGTCTTACTTTTTTGTTTGTATCATTAGTACTTAGCACAATGCATTGCACATAGTGCTAAATAAATGCTTTATTCATTCATTCATCCATTCATTCAAGTGTTCTCTTCTGTTTCCCCATATATAGTGACCAGAAGTTAAGTGGACACAAATCTTTTTGGTTGTAAAATGAAGCGAGGAGGAACAATAGTTTTAGGGGGAAAGAAAATAAGTTCTTTTCTGGACCTGTTGAGCTTGAGGGACTGTTGGGTACAGCCAAGTGAAGGTGTACTGAGGATGGTTGAGATACTGGTCTGGAGTTCACAAGAAAGATCAGGATTAGAGACAGTGACCTAACTGTCATAAGCATAGTAGAGGTAATTAAAGCCACCGGAGACCAATTGGATTGCTAGGGGACAGAGTGTAGAGGGAGAAAAGAGAAGAGATCTTCAGGAGCGTGCCCACCTTTAGAAGATGAAGAGCCAGAAGTGGTGGTTAGAAAGACTCTCCAGGAGAGTGTGATGCCTCTGAAGCCAGGGCAGGACAGTGAGATGCCAGAGACCAAGGGTAAATATCCACAAGGCAGCAAAGCCTGCAGAGAATTTAAAGAAGATGAGAACTGAAAATAGGCCACTCGATTTGACTCCTTCCCCAACACTCTCCCACAGCCGTGTCTTGACACTGGCCAGCCCCAATCCCAAGAATACACTCCCTTCTTCACTTGGAGACCTCATAGAATCCTTCTCTTCCCTTAAGATGTAGCTCAGGCACCATTTTGTGCATGAAGCCTTTCATGACTTCCCAAGTGCTGGTGCCCTCTCTCCCCAGCTACGTTGCATTTAACTACTTTGTATATATTTATATTTATTAACTTCATTTGTGCTGCAAATACATATGCCCTTGTGGTCTCTTCTGGTGGAGAAGAGATTGTTTCATTTTCTGTATTTGCATCCCCACTACCTAGTGCAGTGCCTAGTACTTCTCAACACTTAATAAATATTGATTGATCGAATGGTTGAGTAGAGGGTGCAGGGCAGAATTCACATGGAGAAGGATTGGAGAGACGCCAGTGAGGAAGGTGAGGCGTCACGTAGAGATGGACTTTTTCAAGGAGCTTAACAGTGACAGGGAGGAAGGAGAAGAGAGTGGCTGGAAGGTCAGACTCAAGGACCTGTAAGGGACTATTTGGCCATTGCTCTCCCAGCTAACTTTAATATTCTTTGATTCTTTACTAAGGGCAGGGCCAGAAAGAGCAAAAGAAAGCAGGAATGGGCAAGGCAGAGCAAAGCAGAGCAAAGCAGAGCAAAGCAGTGATGACAGCCAGTGCAGGACAGGGAAGGTAGAAATGAATGGTGTGAGAGAGAATCTCTGTTTGAAAAGTATACAGTTGAGTCAATGGCCTCTTTCTCACCCTCACTTGTCCCTTAGCGGTCCACAAGGTGTATGTCAAGTCCTCACTCAATAAAGCCCATAATTAGCTGGACAAATATCTAGCCATAAGTTCAAAGAAGTAAAGAATCCAAAGAAAGACCTGAGTCATGAATCATTAATCATGGGCCTCACATGAGCTGAATAGAAAAGAGGCTGAGTTTCCATAGAATCAGAGAATCTTAGCTCAGCAAGGGCCTGAGAGGGTTTTAACCTAATCCAACTTTCTAATTTTAGAGTGGTGAGAACTGAAGCTCAAGGAGAAGACACCCAAAGTCACAGCAAATTAGTAGCTGAGCCCACATTAGACTCTGGACTTACTCCCCCATTCCACTGCATCAAACTGAGGAAGCTGGGAAATGAGGTTTTCCAACACTCAGATCCAATCAAATCTAATCTAGTCCAACACATTTATTAAATACTATATACTAACCACCATGTTAGGTACTAGGTATACAAAGACAAAATGGAAAACATCCCTTGACTTCAAGGAGATTACATTTTACAGTACTTTGAGAAATAATGAAATGACAAATTGTGCACCCATTTATTTGCCACCTGATGTGTGCATAACTATGGAATACAAAATGTTGTGTAAGACACAATCCCTGTATTCTCTGATGGAACTCACAGTCTAATAGATGAATGAGAAACCAAAGCAGACGACTATAAGAGTTGGCTGAGTGGCAAAAATGCTTAAATTACAATCACACATCCTGGGTTTGAATCCTGGCTCTGCTATTCACTAGTTATGTGACCTTAGAGTCTGTGGGTCAGCTCCTTCATTTGTAAGATGAAAGGATGAGGTTTCTAAGGTTCCTTCTGGCTCTAAATCCTATAATCTTACAAGTCACAATATTGTGTGAGAAGTGACTGAGAGAGTGCTCTGTGATGTCCAGGTGACAAGGTAAAGCTGTCGCTTACTGGGATGTTTGGGGCAGGGTTCTGAGAGGTGGTGACATTGGAAGTAGATCAAAAATAGGGAAGACACACAAAACTCGCATAAAATAACGTTCTGGGGTGTGAACTTGACGATTATGAGCAACAGTTGGTGGATTATCTATGTTTAGTCAGATCTGGAGGAAATATTGTTTGAAGTTCTTTTGGGAATTATTGCCTTTTCTGCTCAGTTAAGTTCTCTATTGATAATAGCTTTTCTAGACCTGTTTTCTAGGTTAGTTGTATTTTTTCCTGATAGCATGCCTTATGTTTTCTTCTATTTTTTCAGTCTTTTGACATGGTTTTATAATTTCTTATTGTCTTATGGGATCATTAACTTCTATGTAGTCTGTTCTAATTTTCTTTTTTTTTTCAGAGTCAGACCTGACCTTTATTTTTTTAAATTAATTTATTTTGATTTATTAACAATCACTTCCATAAGCTTTTGAGTTTTAAATTTTTCTCACCTTCTCTCCCTCCCTCCCTCCCCAAGACAGCGTGCAATCTGATATAGGCTATACATATACATTCCTATTAAACATATGCTCACATTAGTGATGTTGTAAGGAAGAACCAGAACCAACAGGAGAAAACACCAGAAAAAGGAAACAAAACAAAACAGAAGAAAAAAATAGCAGATAGTATGTTTCGATCTGCATTCAAACCCCATAGTTCCTTCTTTGGGTGTAGATAGCATTTTCCATCATGAGACCTTTGGAGATGTCTTAAATCCTTGCATTGCTGAGAAGGGCTAAGTCTATTAACATTAGTCATCACACAACATGGCTGTTATATGTGTAAAATGTTCTTCTGGTGCTGCTCACTTCACTCAGCATCAGTTCATACAAGTCTTTCCAGGTTTTTCTGAAGTCTGCCTGCTCATCATTTCTTATAGCCCAATAGTACTAATTTCCTTTTTTTTAAATAAAATTTTTTCAGCAAAAATCTGCCATCTATCCTTCCCACTCTTCCTCCCAAATTAAGAAAAAACAAATAGATAAACATGCATAATCAAACAGAACCAATTTTTCTGCATTAACCACGTCAAAAAAAAATCTCAATTTGCATTCTATCTCTATCACCTATCTATCAGAAGCGGATAGCATATTTCATCATGAGTCTTCTGGAGTCGTGTTTACTTATTATACTGATCAGAGTCTTTCAGAGTTGTTTGTCTCTATAATACTATCATTGTATGTATTCTCCCAGTTAAACTCACTTCATTCTTCATCAGTTCATACAAGATCTCCAAGGTTTGTCTGAAACTATCCACTTCATAATTTCTTACAGCACGATAGTATTCCATAACATTTATAAACCATAGTTTGTTCAGATATTCCCAATTGATGGGCATTTCCCTCATTTCTGAATTCTTTTCCATCACTTAAAGAGCTGATATACTGTTGGTGGAGATGTGAACTGATCCAACCATTCTGGAGAGCAATTTGGAACAATGCCCAAAGGGCTATAAAACTGTGTGTACCTTCTGACCCAGCAATACCACTAGGTCTGCATCCCAAAGAGATAAAAAAGGGAAAGAACCTATTTATACAAAAATATTTATAGCAGCTCTTTTTGTGGTGGCGAAGAATGAGAAATCGAGAGTATACCCATCAATTGGGGAATGGCTGAAAAAGTTGTGGTTTATGATTATGATGAAATACTATTGTGCTATGAGAAATGATAAGCAGGATAGTTTCAGAAAAATCTGGAAAGACTTACATGAACTGATGTGAAGTGAAATGAGCAGAACCAGGAGAACATTGTACAAAATAACGGCAATACTGTAAAACAATCTATTGTGAATGACTTAGCTCTTCTCAGCAGTACAATTATCTAAGACAATTCTGAAGGGATACAAAGACAAAAGTGAAACAGTCTCTGCCCTTAAGGAGCTTATATTCTACTGAGGGAAATAATGTGTACTTATATAAACGTATAGATTATATAAACAGAATGAATACGTATCTCATGCTACTTTCAGAATAATCTTTCTTAAACATAACCATGGTCTGTTTAAAACTCTGCAGTAGTTCTCTATTACCTACAAAATAGGTAATGTTCTAGCTTGGCATTCAAGACTTTCTGCAATCTGATACCAACATACCTTCCTACCCTGATCTTATATTATTCCTTTTCACTTACTACCTTCTTCAGCTAGATGCTTATGGAGTATTCAAGGAGGACAAGCACCTGTGGTATAAGGTGTTACTTAGCTCTTTTTGGGGTTACTCATCCACCTGATGTCCACTAGCACTCAACTCTCACCTGTGGCTCCAAGAAGCTGTAGCACGTGTAGCAGTCATACCCTGGTAAAGCCATCTCTGCACATGGGCTAAACCAGGTTGAGGGCAACTGGTTAGGGGGTTATCTACTCCAAGTACGTTAAGACTTCCTCTGGGGGAATGGGTGGAGGAGAACAATTTGTTCCAAGGCCATGAAGGTGACTGAAGCAGATGCTGTGGAGCATTTTTAGAACTTGATCAGATATTGAAGATGCCAATGTCATCCACTGCATCCTGGGCCATTGCCAGTCACCTTGACTTTTATCTTGCCATTGGACTTCAATTATTCTAAGAGAGAAAGTGAGGCTGCCTCACATAATCAATTCCCATGTGAGTTGAGACATCACTCTATGATGTCATTGGTCTTCAAAAATGACAAACAACAGCATTCTGCAATCTAACTGAACTTTTATTTTTATGCTTTCCAGTGTTTTTTTTTAAACAGAAATGAGTGTTCCATTTTGTCAAAAGCTTCTTCTACATCTATTGAAATAATCATTTAGTCTTTTTTTATGATTAATATAGTCAATTATGTTTACAATTTTACTAATATTACACCAGCCCTGCATTCCTGGTATGAATCCAGCATGGTCATGTAATATTTGTGCTATATTATTTTAGCTTCCTTGCTAACTTTTATTTAAAATTTTTGCATTAGAGAAATTGGTCTATAGATTCCTATCTCTGTTTGGATTTTTTTTTGGTTTAGGTATCAAGACCTTATTAATGTCATATAATGAATTTTTTAGGATCCCTTCTTTACCTATTTTTTCCAAGTAATTTATATAGTATTGGAAATAATTGTTCTTTCAATGTTTTTGCATATAAATTGATCTGGTCCTGGGGTATTTTTATTGGGAATCTATTTATGACTGGTTCAATTTCTTTTTCTAAGATAAGGTTATCTAAGTATTTTATTTCCTGTTCAGTTAATATGAGCAAGTTGTGTTTCTGTAAATATCCATCCATTTCATTTAGATTGTCAGTTTTATTTACATAGGGAAAATAACTCCTAAAATTTTTTCTTATTTCTTTTTCATTGATTGTGAATTCACATATTTCATTTTTGATACTAATTATTTTTTTCTTTACTTTTAAAATAAAATTAGTTTATGGCTTATCTATTTTATTTTATTTTTTAAACATACTTAGGTTTATTTCTTAATTCAACAGTTTTTTTTTTTGCTTTCATTTTGTTAATGTCTCCTTTGATTTTCAGGATTTCTTTTTTTTAGTATTTAATTGGTGGGTTTTTAATATGTTGGTTTTCTAGTTTTTCTTTTAGTTACTGCCCAATTAACTGATTTAATCTTACTGTATTTTATTTATTAAAGAGTTTAGAAATATAAATTCCCCCTTGACTACTGTGGTGACTGTGTCCTATAAATTTTGGTTATGTTGTCTCATTATCATCGTATTTTAATGAAATTATTGATTGTTTTCTTCAATTTGTTTTTTTATCCACTCCTTCTTTAAGATTAAGCTATTTAGTTTTCAGTTAATTTTTAATCTGCTTCAGAGACTCTTTATTGGATGTATTTTTTTATTACATCATCATTAGTAAAAGATACATTTAATATTTGTGCTTTTCTTCCTTTGTTTTTGAGGATTTTATGCCCTAAGACATGTTAATTTATTTTTGTAAATGTGCCATGCCCAGATGCAAAATAGGTATACTCCTTTCTATTCTCATTCAGTATTTTCCAGAAGTTTATTGTATTCAATATTTCTAAAGTTTTATTCAAGTCCTTAACTTCATTCTTTATGTTTTGGTTAGATTTACCAAATCTATGTCTGAAAGGGGTAAATTGAGGTCCCCGACAATTATAGTTTTGCTTTCTGTTTCTTTCTGTAAGTCATTTAATTTTTCCTTTAATAATTTCGATATTATACTAGTTGATGTATATGTGTTTAGTATCAACATTACTTCATTGTCTATGGGGCCTTTTTATCAAAACGTAGTTTTGTTGCTTATCTCTTTTAATTAGATTTTTTTTTTTTTGGCTTTAGCTTTGTCTGAGATCAAGATTGATACCTCTGCATCTTTTACTTCAGCTGAAACATAATAGATTCTTCTTCAACCTTATATTTTAAAATTCTGTGTGTATCTTTCTGTTTCATATATGTTTCTTATAAATAGTATATTTTTGGATTCTGGTTACTAATCCATTCTGCTATCCTCTTCCATTTTGTGGGTCAGTTTATTCCATTCACATTTTTGGTTGTGATTGCTAATTGTGCGCTTCCATCAATCCTGTTCTTTCCTGTTTTTCTCTCTGTCCACTCTTTAAGAATGTTTTGCTTCTGACTAATATCTCCCCTTTAATCTCCCCTATCTCATTCTGCCCTGCCCCTTTCCCTTAATTTTTTTCTTATTTCCTTACTGGGTAAAATGTATTTCTATACCCAACTGTGTGAATGTGCATTCCTCTTTTTTTTTAACCAGTTCAGATGAGAGTGAGGTTCAAATGTCATCATCTCCGCACTACTTTCTACTCCTTGTTGTATAAACTCCTCATTTGTGAGATAAATTACCCAATTCTTTCTCTCCCTTCTCACCTCTCCAACCACATTTCTCTTTCCCACTGAGAGAATTGAGAGAATTTTGTGAACCAAACTGACTTCATTTTGTAAAACTGACTCCATTCTGAGACTCAAGTTTCATTTTCCTGTAAATTTCACCTGCTTGCTAATTGTGGGAAATAAGTGACATCCTGTTTCACATCCAAGAAAGCCCATCTGTTCACTCTTCCCCCTCTGAATTCCCCAAATTTGTTCATTCTCCTCCCAACTCAGAAAGTTCCTAATCTTTCCTCTAATTAGAAATCAGATCAACTAATCTTGTATCCTGGTTTATATCCTTTTAATTGTCTGCTTTTAATGTATAAAAATCTGTTTCCCTTTGTATTTGGAGTCCAGTGCCAAGCTAAGGAGGCCTAGTCCTGATTTGTTATACAACTGGCATGCATTACTTACTGAATCAATATGCTTGGAAGCTTGAACCTTTGTTTCCTCAATGATTTCAGGTTTCACCTGCCACAATTTTTTTGGCAAAGTTAACCAGGTTGACACAGGACTTGTACCCCTGGGATGGGCTTTTAGAGAAACTCAGTAGAGCACTGAGGGACTTCTTCATGGAAGACTGCCCAATTTCACATTTTTTCTGAGATAAGGTAAACCCCCACATTGTTGGAGCAGGTGTTTCCCAGGAAGTACCTTTGATGGAATAGGTAAACCTCCACTTAAGTTGGAGAAGAATCACAAATAACTGTATTGGTGAATGGCATAGTCAGCAGTATAAATACTCTTACTGGGAGAGTGACTGACAAGCCACTAGTGGCAACTATTGAATTATGTGAAATTTGGTTCAAAACTGTAAGAGACTCAGCTGATAAGCTATTTGATTATTAAAGACATTAAGATTGGTCTACTACATATAAATACAAAATGGATCCCAAATTTGGCCCTATTACTGAAAGTTTTAGAAAATTATGTACACGAGCATTATCTGTCTTATCATATTGTCTGTATTTTCATGTCTTTGTAAAATGCTCAGGAAAATCTTTATCTTGTGTCATGTTTAGTGTTTGTAGATTCTGCTATCTTGAAATATTTCTAAGGGGAAAATGCAGCCAACCATAAAGACTGCTGAACAACCGTAGACAAAGAGTTTAGAATACTGGGGAAGATTAATGAAGTTTCAGGGCTTCATTCTTGAAACAGTTTTCTGTAATCTGATGCCAAATTCTGTCTCAGTAATCAGGGACAAACTCCCACTTTAGGCTTTTAGTGGAAGATAAGGTTTTAAGCAAGATACTTTCTGTCTGCCATTTCAGCCCTTGTCAGGGTGAGGTTGCAGAGATAAAGTCAGATAATCAAAGAAAGGAAAATTTCCTGGTTTGTAGAAATTTGTGGCATTATAAATGGAGACTGACTTTATAAATGAATTTCCAAATCATGGTAATTACTAAAAACGTCTTAGTAGATTTGGAGGTTTGCAGACCAAGTTTGAGTACCTCTCTTCCCTTTCTGGAGGGAAGAATTTGGAATGGGGAAAGAGGTCTGAGATGGGTTGATTCCACTGAGATAAGTACTTTTGAGGGAAGTACTGAATAAGAAACTCACCCCTTTCTGTTTGTCCTATCTGATAAGACACTGAGCAGAAGCTTTAAAATACTGAAATATCTTAGTAAATTTGGGGTACTATTCTGTAGAATTTATTTTAAAGAAAAATAAGAATTATATTCTGTGAAAGTTTCAGGGTAAACAGCACTTCAAGCATTCCTCTCCCTTTCCCAAAGATTGATAGACCTATTGTTTTAATGTAATAAAGGAGAAAAAAAAATAGATACATTGTTTGCATTTTAAATTTATCTGGAACTTAATAGCTAAAAGAAACCATTCATTTGCAAGCTCTTAGAAACCTCTAAAAATAAAAATATTGTAATTAATTGGGGTTGTTAAAAAGCATTGTGCTAAATTACAAAGGAAAAATATAATGAATAAAGATTAGTTTTTTAGATAATCTGGGATATAATTGGGAAATACAATACTCTGCCCCAGAAAGACCAATCCAAGGGTGTACTCCAATCTTTTGAAACCTCTGGAGCCCCAAAGCAGGGGGATGAGAATGTGAGGTTGTTAGCTGAGGCCTCTCCCTATCTTTTAACTAGGGTTGAAACTGAAAAGCCTCAGGGAAAGGTGAGAGGATGGGGCTAGGTTATGAACACAAAAGGAATTGATTTGTCTTTCAGTGACTTAAAAGGAAATAAAGAAAAAGTCATAGGAAGCTGGGAGTGCTACTGTGAATTTTTGAAAATGAGTTAATTAATAACAATGGGCTTTAAAATTTTGAAGTGTTACCAACTAATGGCCCTTGGGAATTTTTTTAAAGATGTTAAATGTTACTATTAGTGATTAAAAATCTATCTTTGATTTTGAAAAAAATTGAAACTAAGTAGGAAAATTGTGGTACAGCAGATCCAAATATAAACCGCATTTGCTATATGGCATTAAGAAATTATTATCTCTGTGCCCTTAAGCAACAACTTCACCTCTATTTGCCTCTGTTTCCTAATTTTAAAAGGGAATAGAAGTAGAACCCACTTCCCAAGGTTATTGTGAGGATCAGATGATATAATGATTGTGAAGTGTTTAACACAGTCCCGGGCATATAATAAACAATATATAAATGTTGAATATTGTGATTATTATTATTCCTTTAATTGAATATAATTGCTACATACTGGATAACTCCATACTGGGCTTTAGGTGTGATTAATATAAAATACTGAAGGTGATAACATAAATGATTTTCCATGTAATGTAATTTGGAAATGCATTTGACTGAATCAATGTCATTTGATTGGTGTTTTATTATTGTGTTTCAAAAGTTTTTGTGAAATTTGTTAAACTATTATTACTTTTGTGTATCAAAAATGCTGTTAGAGAGGTAGCTTCTCTTTGGTCTCGATTCTGATAGATTGTGAATTGAGTTGTTAAAAGAATGTGCTGAAAAATAGATACTTTAAAACTGCTAAATATTTTGTTTTAAAATAGATGATGATGATGATGATGATGATTATATACTATTTGGAAGAAATGTTGCACAGATCCTTTAAGATATCTTATCTATGAGGTCCTTTGAGACATTATATTCAGGCTGGATCATGACATCTTATCAGCCCTGCTGACTTCATGTTGGAAAATTCTAAACCAAATTAAAATTTGAGAACCTAAAACGAGAAAATAGGATCTCCTCTCACATATCTTGTTAAAGGAAGGGGGAATTTATAAATTTGCTGTAATAAAGAGTGTGTTTTCATCTGAAATTATTTGACTATTACTTATAAAAATTATGAAAATGTATAAGGTGGTTAAAAATAAAACTTCAATACATTAATATGAGTTAACTATCATGTGTTCACTGTATGAGTAATTTGAAGAACTCCAGAATGTGGTAATTTTTAATTTATAAGTGAACAATAAATGAAATATAACTTTTAGGGAAACATGGGAAAATTAATAATATTCAAGCCCTAAGCTATTATTAGTAAACTTTTGCTATTACTGAAAAATTTTTCTTGGGACTATAATTTAATATTGTCTTGAGTTTTGATTACATGGATGGTTGTCTGAATTGTCGTGAAACCAATAGTTTACCATTTAAGGAGAAAATGACATGTACTGCAGTCTGAGAACTGCTAAAGGTAGATGTCTGTCTCTGGGAAAATTAAGGGAATGACTTTGGCATGGTCTAAGTTAGAAGCTTCTTGATTCAGTTTCCTTATGATGTTATTTCCTTCTGAACATGAAATTTTCCACTTAGTTAACTCTGAGCCTGGCTGTGATACCCTGTGAAAAATGTGAAGCTTTGTTACATGATTGCTGGCTAAATGACTCATGCCTGGAATCAAACAGAGCTACAGGAGTTTTCCCTATGTTATGATATATGTCAAGTCAGTCTGTGTCCTTGTGGGAACAGTCTGGCCATTGTTATAACTATGTTCCTCCTTTTTCCTTTTGTAGCTAATTTCTATAGAGAGCTGTGAAGTATAGAAGTTTTATTGTTGAAATTCTGTCTGTTAATTAATAGATTAATACTAAATACTAAAACATTTGAGTTCTTTGTGGTCAAACTATGATATAGGAATTATATCATCCTAAGAGGGGATTAGAATTAGACAAAGTAATAAGAAAAGAATGTAATGTAAAAGTTTTTTTTTAATTAAATAGAATAGTAGATTTTGATTAAGCAACAGAATTAGACTGTTTCTAGGATAATACATACATACATATACATATATATATATATATATATATATATATATATATATATATATATATATATATATATATATATATATATATATATATATATATATATGTAAATGATTGGCTTCCAAATGTTTCTAATGGGAAGTTCCGGTTTTGAGTAATCAGGTACAGAGTTTAGGTAAAGAAAGAAACAGCAAGTGGTATATAAAGACTGAAATTCTCCGAAGTTTCAGATGAATTATGGGTTCCTAATTTGATGTTCTTCTTATAGTTGTTGTTAATAGGATCAGAACCATAAAGCTTGAGCTGGTTTTCACCGCATGAACTAGTTACTGAAAACAAAATTCAACAAATTGTACTAAATTGTACTTGTCTTGTTACTGGCAGATTTTAGCCAAATTATCTAGGAGTTTCTACAAGTCACTTGGAACCAGGGAAGCAGACCTTCAGAGGTATCCTGAGAATGAAACTTATTCTAGAATGTCCAAGAGAAGGTATTTCCAGAGACCAGATGACTATACAGGGTAACTTGGACTCAAGAGAGACTGTGCTGATTAAATCAACATTATGAATGGGTTGTTAGAATATGAGGAGACTTTATGTTATTTAACATTGATGATCATCATTGTATTTCTTCAGCTTTTTGTTTCATAGTACTTATGTTTGCTGAGTTTTCTTGTTTACCTTGGTGACATGAAAATCTCCTCTCTCAAAACTAGTCCATTGTGAGCCCACTACATAGTCTGATCTGTAGCCTGACAATGTACTAATGGAGTCTTTTTGACAGGTTTGTCTCCTTAAGGGTTAGCATCATTATTGTTCTCAGCCTTTGCATTAGCTATTGTACTAAGTTATGCTAGAAGATGCTTCCCAATGGTCTTTTTCTTGGTACCTCATTTTAATAGTAAACATGAGCACATTAAAAACGTTACAAATTTGGCTAATTGAGAAGTGGTCCATGAAGGGAATGGGCTGGCTTCTCCCCCATGGATCAAAGGAGAGGGAATTCAGTGAATTGTATGAACCAAACTGACTCTGTCTTGTAAAACTGACTCCATATTGAGACTTAAATTTAATTTTCCTATACATTTCACCTGCTTGCTAATTGTGGAAATTGAGTGACATCCTGTTTTACATCTAGGAAAGTCCATCTGTTCACTCTCCCCCACCCCTCACAGTTCCCCAAACTTGCTCATTCCTTTCCCAACTTGGAAAGTCCCTAATCTTTCCTCCAATTGGAAATCAGATTACCTAATCTTGTATCTTAGTTTATATCCTGTTAATTGTTTGCTTTTAATGCATAAAAATCTGTCTCCCCCTGTATTCAGGTCCAGTGCCAAGCTGAGCAGGCCTTTTCCTGATTTATTATGCAATTGGCATACATTGCTTAGTAAATTGATATGCCTGGAAACTTGAACCTTTGTTTCCTCAGTTATTTCAGACTTCACCCATTATGCCACCTGTCCCATTCTTTTTTTGATAGCTTCCGAATAGAAGAGAATCACATCCAAACCCTCTGTCTAATTAGACAGTAATGATAATGTTCTGAGAGGCTACGTATGTCATCTCCTCATTTAAGATAAGATTTACTTCTTTGACCCCTAGTAATGATAATGTTCTGAGAAGCTACATATGTCATCTCTTCATTTAAGAATGTAAAGAATTTAACCTTATTTAGACCTTTATGATTTCTCACTCATGTTTACCTTTTTGTGATTCTCTTGACTCTTGTGTTTGTATGTCAATTTTTCTACTCAGCTCTGGTGTTTTTATCAGGAATACTTGGAAGTTCTCTATTTCATTAATGGTTCATTAATCTCCCCCCCCCCCCCCCAGATCTTGGTAGGATTGTACTCAGTTTGTTGGGAAGGTTATTCTTGGTTGTAAGCCTAGAACCTTTGCCTTCTGGAATATCACATTCCAAACCCTCTACTTTTTTAGAGGTAGATGCTAAATCTTGTGTGATTATGACTGAGACTTCATGGTATTCGAATTATTTCTTTCAGGCTGCCTGCAATATTTTTTCCTTGACCTGAGAGTTCTGGATTTTGTCTATAATATTTCTGGCATTTTCATTTTGGAGTTTCTTTTCAGAAAGAAATCAATGGATTCTTTCAATTCCTAATTTACCTTCTGGTTTCTAAGATACTTGGAAAGTTTTGTGATTTCTTTTTGAAATATGATGCCCAGGCCTTTTTTTTTTTTTTTTGGCTCATGCATTTCAGATAGTCCAATGATTGTTGCATTAACTCTCTTGACCTTCCAGGTCCATTGTTTTTCTATGATAAATTTCACATTTTCTTCAACTTTTTCAATCTTTTGACTTTGTTTTTATTATTTCTTGATATTTGATGGAGTTATTAGCTTCCACTTGGCCAATTTTAATTTTCAGGGAAACAATTTCTTTAGTAAGTTTCAAAGGTCTTTTTTCTAAGATGTTAATTCTCTTTTCATTTTTCTTCCCTAGCTCTTGTCTCTTCCCATTTTTTTCTCTACTGCTCTCATTTGATTTTAAAAATAATTTTTAGCTCTGTCTTTAACTCTTGCTTTAACTCTTCTAGGAATTCTTGTTGGACTTGTGTCTAAGCTTCATTTTTTCTTTGAGACTGCTAGTTGATATTTTTGAATCATTCTCTTCTTCTGTGTTTTGTCATGAGCTTCTGTTACCATCATAACTATTTTTTGTTCGCTTCTTCTTCCACCTTACTCCTTGACTTAGGAATTTATGTTAGTGCTTGGGTCTGCACAATTCAGAGGGTTGGGGAAAGGGATTGTTGGCCTGATTTTCTGTCCTATTCTTTCCTTTTATTGTTTTCATAGCTCTGAGGCTGGAGTGGGGGAGAGGTTATAAACTTTCAGTGCCTCCAAAGTAGTGTGATCTGGAGGAGGGAAGAGGTCTGTTCACTGCCCTTCTGATCTGAGTTCTGCACGTTCCTGATCCATATTTGGATCTATCAGCTTGTTTTTGTTTAGGAGTTTAAATGGATTTCTGTTTAATTCAGCCACTATTGTTGGATGGGATGCTCTGCAGGTTTAGGCCATGGAACTACCAGCTTATCATTTGTCTTGGATGTGGCAATTTCTTCCTGGAATTAGCGTCGCCTAGCTACCATTTGCTTCTGATACTTGTTCAATGTTCAGTACACAGTGAGGGCCAACATTTACAACTATTCCACTCCACCCTGGACATGGGCCTTGGAACTGTGTAATGGGTGATAGAACTGTCAGATGGCTCTCATTCCTCTACCTCATGCTTGCTCAGAGATTCTCTCAGATATCTTTCTGCCCAAGGCTATCCTGCCTTGTCTTTCTTTTCCCACCATTCCATGGGTGGTCCTGGTCAGATCTCTTCTCCAGTGTCCATAGACCTTTTATCCATTTCACTTAACTGACTTGGGCTGGAAGAATGATGCGCTGTGACTTTTCTTGATGTCTCTGATCAGAATTCAGTCTGTTACATTCTCTAGATCTTTTCCAAGGAAGTGTGTAGGGAGCAAATTTACCTTTCTCAGAGTTCACATAGCACTTTGTTGGTACCTATCTTGTAAAAACGTATTCATGTATTGTATATTACACATGTCTCTGTCTCTACTAGAATGTCAGCTTCTTGTCTCTCTATAAACAGGAATCATTCAATAAATGTCTGACATAGAGTCCTAAGGTTGTGACCTAGGCCAAGCCCCTTCCCTTCCCTGGGCCTTAGATTTCTGCATAATGGGTAGATAGAGATGATCTCAAGGTCGTTAACATCTTGCTTGAAATCCTATAAATCTATGATCTAGGTTCTAGTCTTACCTTTGTCAGCTGTGTGACCTTAGATCTTCAGATTCATTTCTGTACAATGGGAAGAAAAGAATATTCTATTTGGAAGAATAAGACATGGTTCCTAATTGTGGCTCTACTACTTACTTACTACCTCTGTAACATTGAGAAAATAATTTAGTTTTTCTGGGCATCTATTTTCTTGACTATAAAATGAGTAGTTGGGTTAGATGCAAGGGTAGGGAATCTGCAGCCTTGAGACTACATGTGGCCCTCTAAGTCCTCACGTGTGGCCCTTTGACTGAATCCAAACTTCACAGCACAAATCCCCTTAAAAAGAATTTGTTCTGTAAAACTTGGACTCTGTCAAAAGGCTGCACCCAAGGACCTAGAAGGCCACATGGCCTTGAGGCTACAGGTTCCCCACCCCTGGTTGGGGATCATTATTGTCTCATTTAGCTTATAATGAGTGAATGGATGGATGAATGAATGAAAAATATTTGTTAAATGTTTGCTGTGTGTTAGATAATATGTTAAGCTCTGAGTATACAAATATAAAAGATGAGGCACTCCCTGCCCTGGAGGGTGAGACAGAATATGTAGGGAAGCAGTGACCAGGCAAAGAAATTTTGGTTTGGAGAACTCCAGGATGCGAAGTTGATCCATACAACAGTTGATTGATAATAAGAAGCAATGATAGTTTTGGTTAAACTAATGACCTATGGGATGGAGGTGAGAATATACGTATGTTGGGCAGGAAAGATGGCAAGTCAGCCTGGATGGATGACTGGAAATGTTGTGAGTTTTAGTTTGGTCCAGGGTTGGCTATAAACAGTGAGAAGGCAATGTTGGTGTTCAGTCAGTCTGCAATCAAGACATCTCGACCCTATGGCAAGAATTCTAAAACCAAATGGATGAATGGTGCCTGGAAGGCATGGATGTTGGGCTTCAGATTGAAGGTAGTGGTCTGGGTAGGGAGAAGCAGGACAGGTGGCAAGATAGCCTAGTGGATGGCTTCACAGGTTGTAAAGCATGATATGGCCCTAATCTGGGACTGGCCAGATAAGACAATCTCTAAGGTACTTCTAGTTTTCATCTCTGTCATCCCTGCCCTGCTGGGCTTACATGGCTTCTCTGAGGATCCAATGAAATAACAGATGTAATGGTTCTGTAATTGTTAAATTGCTGTACAAATGTAAAGTTATATCATCGTTATTATTGAGGATCATTATTACAGTTAATAATTGAGCATCCAATTCTCAGCGACATTAAATTTCCAATTCCAGAAAGCCCACAAGCTGGCTACTACTAGGATTTCCTATGGACTCCCAATCCTTTTCCGGAGGTCAAAGGACCTGAACCTTTCAGGTGTGGCCATTGGGCTGGGCTGCCTAATTAGGTGTTCTGTTTTCTCTCCTTTTCAGGTAAGGAGGTTTCTAATGCTTGCTGGTAATCAGGGCCTGCCTGCCTTGCTCCCAGTTTCCCCTGGACCAGCAAATATAGGGATAAACTATCCCACCCATAACTAGGTGGGATAATCAGGCTCTTGTGACAAAGTGCCAAAATTTAAAGGGTACTTACAACATGCATGCCTTTTCAACAGGTAGAAACAATTGGATTTATAACCTATAATTAACAAGAATAATTACTTCAAATTGGAATTACAATATGGTATACTCCAGCCCTCTGGCATTCACTTCCCAGGTTACTTCTGCTCCAGCCCTCCCCTGGCTTCAGTCTTCTTAGCTACATCTTAAAAATATCATGGGATCCAAATCTCTCCTTCATGGAATAATGCCCAAGTGTCTCTCCCCAGGCATTGCCTTGTGTTGCTAGGTCTGAGGTCTTCTTTGAACTTTCTCCCCAATATCTCCCCTCTCTCTTCCACTGCTCCTTGTCTAGGGCACTGAAATGCCCCAGATGCCTAGTCTTTGCCTCAGATATCACCATGGTTAGCTCCAGCTGTCTCTGTGCTGCTGTTCCCCAAAAACGTTGTGGGTAACCAGATGACTTTTCCTGCAGTGGGGGTAGGAGGTATAAAGGGGAAAATAGTTCTGCTCCTTTCCATGGATGGCTTTTTGTTATACATCTGATTTTATAGAGAAAATACAACTGGCGCTGCCATTATGTTTAAAAAAAATCAAGACACTCAGTTATGAAACATAGAACATATAATTAACTTTATTGAGCAGAACAAAGCATTTTATAAAAACTCACTCAGACTGAATTAATATAAGGATACTTAGCATAATGTGTATAGTTTAAATTGCCACCTACTAATCATGGAGCAGTTGAGTGGTAAAGTTGTTAGACTTTCAATTTGCAAACAAGGAGAAGGCAGAAAAGGCCTCTTTTTCCTTTTCAGTGATTAGGTGGAGTGGATGGATGCCCATGGGTGGCCTGGCCAAATTGGAAGAATGGAGCAGCAGCAGCAGCAGCAGCAGCAGCAGCTCCAGATCCATCCCCTAATGGGTGGTAGAAAGCACTCACTATATAGAGTCAGAAGACTCCTGGCTATGTCAGCTTCTTGGCTGGGAAGTCCCCTGACTGTCTTGGAGTTTTATCATCTCTAAAATGGAGACAATGCCCCTTGTGACACTTCCTTCATAGGATTGTTTCGAGGCAAGTCCTTTGAAAGTCTTAAAGAACTTTCTAGATTGGAGCTAAGGTTCCAATCCGGGACTTTGAAAAACTTTGCTCCTGAGAGAAGAGATAATCTCATATAACATAGTGAGAGTGGACATAAAGTCAGTCACATGCACAGGTGACTACATAAGGAAAATTGGAAGACTACCCACATTTGGAGGCTAGTGTCCCCAGCCTCTCTTTTATCCACATTTGCCTTCTTTCAGGCTCTTCCTCTGTTCCTACCTGGGTTTTGGACTCTCAGATTTGGCATTCCATTTTCCTGAAGAAAAAAACCTTTCTGCCTACACTCCCTTTCCAGTCACTCGTTCCTCAACATATTATGATCAACTGGCTTCTAATTCTACCATTTTCAGAAGCTGCTTTCTCAATGTCACCAGTAATCTCCATAGCAACTAATGCACTGACCATCCTCTCCTTAGTACTCACTCCTTCCCTGACTTCTGTGCCCGAGCTATCTCTTGGTAATTCTTTTATTTCTCTAGTCATTCCTTCTCTGTTTTCTTCATGGGTTACTCTCCCTTCTCTTGCCCCCTTAGTATAGGCATTCATCAAGTCTAGGTGTCCCACCATCTTGTCGTTTCTCTTCTCCTCTCTTGGTGACATTGCCTATGGCCACGGATCTAACAGTGGTCTTTTAGATTGGAATCTCCAGGATCTTGGAAACCCATTTTTACTGGCCTGATGGCCATTTCTACATGGATATCTTAAAACTCAATTATGTCTATCCTAGTCACTCACTTCTGGCTTGTTTCTTGTCAGTGACCTTTCTGAGTTGTAGCATGATACTCTGCTCATGGATGAAAAGTTAACCTTAGGTCAGGTCAGAATTTCCAGAAGTGAATGAGTTGGGGTCTGAGTTACTAATTACTTGCTTTGATGCATAGGGTATGACCTGATGCAGTCCAGCAAGTTTTCTTCTGGGAAACCTGCTAGCCAGTCCTAATAAAATGTAAAATCCCCATTGATGGTCAAGTCCCACTTGGCTAGAGCATAAACTATGGGTCTTGGGTTGAGGGGAGGGATTTATTTGTTTAGGGGTGTGTGCAATTATTTATATTCTCAGCCTCATTGATCATAGATTATAGAGTTAGAGCTAGAAGGTGCCCTGGAGACCATGCAATCCTATCTCTTCATTTTATACGGGAGGAAACAGTCTTAGAAAGGCTAAGGGACTTCCCAAGAGTCACACAGCTCCTGAATGTCTGAGACAGGATTCAAACTCAGTCATTCTTGACTCCCCAAGTCCAGTACTCTTTTTACTATGTCACTTAGATGCCTAGAGACAGTGTAATGAGAAGGATTACCTGTAATGAAGTGATATGAACAAATGTTAATGATAGTTATGGAATGTTCACAAGACCCACCTTGTTCTAGGAATTTAGAGGCCTGCTTTCTTGTCCAGGTTCTTCCATCACCTTGATGGGTGATCTTGGGCAATTCCATACCTTTCTCTGGGCATCAGTTTCCTCAGTGGGAGTTCAACTTGAAGATTTCTACGGTCTCTTCCAGTTCTATCTTTCTATTTTACATGGGATGTCATTTTACTTAGCTGACCCTCCCACCCTCATCCTCCCTTACCATCCAGCTCTCTCCCAACACTCCAGATATCATAGAATGTGAAAAATGGATTTTTAGAATCATCAAGCTCAGCTCTTGTCAAGGAACTAAACATGGAATTTTAGAAGATGCTAATAAGTGACATTTACCTAATACTGTAAGATTTACAAAGAGGCAGCTAGATGGTACAGTAGATACATTATGGGGTTGAGATACAGGAAGATCTCAGTTTGAATCCTACTGAAGATACTAGCTGAGATACAAGTCATTTAACCTCTCAGTCTCATTTTCCTTGTCTGTAAAATGAGGATAATATAATAGCATCTATCTCAAAGGGTTGTTGTGATGATCAAACAATACATATATATATATATATATATATATATATATATACGTAATATACGTATATATATGTAATATATTGTGTAATGTGTCTATACATACATATACACATAAATATATATCAGTTCTGTGATGTAGTTATGACAGGTATTATTTTGATCATCTCCATTTTATAAATGAGGAAACTGAGGTTCAAAAATGTTAGGTGACTTGCCCATGGCTTCATCACTAGTTAGTAGCAAAGCTGGGATTCAAACCTGTTTCCCTCCTGTCTCCAAGTCAGTGCTTTTAGTACTGTTATATTGTATAGAACACACTATAGACAGTATGACCTAATAGAATCTTTGGCCCCAAAATTTTTTATATTTTTGAGGAAATGATTCCCAGTGGAGGGAAATGAATTAGTGAAGGGTATGCATTGAGTTTGTGGTAGAATGAGGAGTAGATCCCAGATGTCTAACCAGGGCAAAGTAAGACAAGGCTGTAAACAAGACCTACAAATACACTTTTTTATACAAATTTAATTGGGGGGTATAGAAGAGGCCTAAGAGAGAGATTTCAGAACTTGGGACTGAAGGGTCCTGAAAGGAGAACTCAGGGCATGTTGAGACCAATGCTGGGGCTACCATGAAGGCAGGGGGCAAGGCAGTGCTTCCCCTTGAGGAACTCCCTTGAGGAACTGTCCCTAGTGTTTTCTTATTTTAACTTATCATTCTCCTCAAATAGTTGCTAAACTCAGATGTTACCTGCTGAAATATCCTCTAAATTTTATTGCTCTGGCAAAAAACTCCTGCCACCCAACTCTAGTTATAAACTTTACCATTAACTCCATGATGTGACTGTACCATGCTGCCTATGACTGAGAGAAGAATGAAAATGGAGACAGACTGGGGACTATGACCCCAAATCACAGCATCTAAGACTTGTAAGGGACCCTCAGATGGTATCTAGTCCACCCTCTGCCCAAGGAGGATCCCCTTTACAACATATCTTTATGTCTTCACATAAAGGTAGCCAGTGATGGGGGATGCATTTACCCATTACCTTCTGAGGCAAACCATTCCATTTTTGGGTAACTGATCACTTGAAAATTTTCCCTTGTGTCTTGTCATGTTTTTGTAGGAGCCTCCATTTAATAAGTAGCATGGGGAAATGGCTCATTTGTAACACGTCAACTTTCAAAGGCCCCATCTCACCCTGCACCATTTATTTTTTTGAACTGAGGACTTTGATATGTCAGCAAAAGCTTCCCATGGTAGAAAAATAACTTGTCAGATCTATGGTTTGTGAAGGTAACATGGAGGCAGAATTTCCATTTTTGGACTATTTTCGGGGGGATTTTAGCTGCAATAACAAATCCTTTCAAGGCTGCTGCTTATGTTTCTCCCCAAAGAAATTTCTTTAAGCTTCATAGTCTCCCTGGGCTGCATTTGAAGACCTCCTTATAGGCAAGGGAATACCAGACAAAACTCTCATTTATAGCACTATGAAAAAGCTTCTGTGGGGAGCAAACCCTCCCCACCACCTCAATTTCCCTCTTAGTATCAAAGACACCACCATCCTCCCTCCCAGTCACCCAGGCTCACCAAGAGGAATCATCCTCCGCTGTTCACTCATGCCCCTATCACTTACATAGTGTTGCCAAGTCTTGTGGGTTCTACTTTGCAACTTGTCTCATCTCTCCCTTCTCTCCACTGGCATGGCCACTGGCACCACTCTGGTGCAGGTCTTTATCACCTCACACCTGGACTATTTCAATAACCTGTTGGTTAGTCTCCCTGCCTTAAACCTCTTTTCAGTCCATCATCCTCTCAGCAATCAAAATGATCTTCCTTCATATGCCATGGCTCCCAGGGTCTAATATAACATCTGCTGTCTTTTAAAGCCCTTCATAACATTGTGTCTTCTTATCTTTCCACGTGTCTTACACCTTTTTCTCCTCTACATACATTGCAATTTAGTGACTCTAACCTCTTTGCTGTTCCTCACACAAGATTCTTCATGTGTTTTCATTGTCAGTCTCCCATACCTGGAATCCTCTTTCTTCTCACATTGATCTCTTGGCCTTCCTGGCTTCCTTTGAATCTCACCTAAAGTCCCGCCTGTTAAAAGAAGCCTTTTCTAGTCATCCTTAATGTTAATGCCTTCACTGTGTTGCTTTAGTATGCTTTAGCAATAAGAGAAGAAAAAGAAATCGAAGCAACTGGAATAGGCAATGAGGAGACAAAACTACCACTTTGCAGATGATATGATGGTATACTTAGAGAATCATCTAAAAAAAAACTTCTTGAAATAATTAACAACTTTAGCAAAATTGCAGGATATAAAATAAGCCCACATAAATCATCAGCATTTCTTTGTATTACCAACAAAGTCCAGCACAAAGAGACAGAAGGAGAAATTCCATTTAAAATAACTGCAGACAATATAAAATATTTGGGAATCTACTTGCCAAGACAAACCCAGGAACTATATGAATGCAATTACAAAACACTTTTTACACAAATAAAAATGGATCTAAACAACTGGAGAAATATCAATTGTTCATGGGTAGGCTGAGCTAATATAATAAAAATGACAATTCTATCTAAATTAATTTACTTATTCAGTGCTATACCAATCAAACTACCAAAATTATTTTATGGAGCTAAAAAAAACAGTAGCAAACTTCATCTGGAAGAACAAAAGATCAAGAATATCAAGAGAATTAATGAAAAAATTGCAAAGGAAGGTGGCCTAGCTGTACCAAATCTAAAACTATATTATAAATCAGCAATTATCAAAACTATTTGTTACTGGCTAAGAAATACAGTGGTAGATCAGTGGAATAGATGAGGTATGCAACACACAGTAGCTAATGATGATTGCAATCTACTATTTGTTAAACCCAAAGACTCTAGCTTTTGGGATAAGAACTCACTATTTGACAAAAACTGCTAGGAAAACTGGAAAACAGTATGGCGGAAACTCAAATAAATCAACATCTCACATGGTATACCAAGATAAGCTCAAAATGGGTACATGATTTAGACATTAGGTGTGATACCATAAACAAATTAGGATAGCAAGGAATAGTTTACCTATCAGATCTATGGGGAAGGGAAAAATCTGTGACTAAACAAGAGATAGAAAATATTATGAATAATTTTGATTACATTAAATTAAAAAGGTTTTGCACAAACAAAACCAATGCAAACAAGATTAAAAGGAAAGCAGAAAGATGAGAAAAAAATTTTACAGTGTTTCTGATACAGGCCTCATTTCTCAAATATATAGAGGACTGAGTCAAATTTACAAGAATACAAATCATTCTCCAATTGATAAATGGTCAAAGGATATGAACAAGGAGTTTTCCAATGAAGAAATTAAAGCCATCTATAGTCATATGAAAAAGTGCTCTAAATCACTATTGATTAGAAAAATGCAAATTAGAACAACTTTGGGGTGCCACTTCTCACCTATCAGATTGCTAATATGAAGAAAAGGAAAATGATAAATGTTGGAGAAGATGTGGGAAAGTTGGAACACTAATGCGTTGTTGTGGAGTTGTGAACTGATCCATCCATTCTGGAGAGCAATTTGGAACTATGCCCAAAGGGCTATAAAACTGTGCATACCCCTTGATCCAGCAATATCAATATTAGGCCTACATCCCAAAGAGATCATAAAAAAGGGACAAGGACTTGTATGTACAAAAATATCTGTAGCAACTCTTTTTGTGGTGGCAAAGAATTGGAAATTGAGGGAATGCCCATCAATTGGGGAATGGCTGAACGAGTTGCAGTATATGAATGGAATGGAATACTGTTGTGCTATAAGAAATGATAAGCAGGCAGACTTCGGAAAAGTCTGGAAAGACTTACATGACTTGATGCTGACTGAAGTGAGCAGAACCAGGAGAACATTATGAAGATCAACTATGATTGACTTAGCATTTCTCAGCAATACAATGATCCAAGACAATTCCAAAAGACTCATGATAGAAAATGCTATTCACATCCAGAGAAAGAACTATGGAGTCTAAATGCAGATTGAAGCATATTATTTTCACTTTTTTTGCTGCTTTTCCCTTTTGTTCTGTTTATTCTTTCGTAACATGACTAATGTGGAAATATGTTACCATGATTGCACGTATATAACCTATATCAGATTGCTTCCATTTTGGGGAGGTGTGAGGAAAGGGAGAGAGGGAGAATAATTTGGAACTCAAAATCTTATAAAAATAAGTGTTATAAACTATCTTTACATGTAGCTGGAAAAAATAAAGTACTGTTTACAAAAAAAATAAAAGTCATGAACCCACAATTATAGTGTCTGGTCATATATTTACTATACCGATTAGCAAGTTTTTTTTCTTTTACTAATTTCTCTTTTATTATTTTATTTTTAGTTTTCAACAATCACTTCCATAAACTTTTGAGTTTTAAATTTTTCTCCCCCTCCATCCCCACCTCCCTCCCCAAGAAGGCGTGCAATCTGATATAGGCTCTACATATACATTCCTATGAAACATGTTTTCCCATTAGTCATGTTGTAAGGGAGAATTAGAACCAATAGGAGGAAACACAAGAAAGAAGAAATAAAACAAAACAAGAAAAAAAAGAGCAAATAGTATGCATTCAATCTCCATAGTTCTTTCTCTTGATGTACATAGCATTTTCCATCATGAGACTTTTGAAGATGTCTTAGGTCCTTGCATTGCTGAGAAGAGCTAAGTCTATCAAAGTTAGTCATTATATAATGTGATTGTTACTGCATATGTTCTCCTGGTTCTGCTCACTTCACTCAGCATCAGTCCATACAAGTCTTCCCAGGTTTTTCAGAAGTCTGCTTGCTCATTATTTCTTATAGCACAATAGTATTCCATTACATTCATATACCACAACTTGTTCAGCCATTCCACAATGGATGGGCATCCCCCTCAATTTCCAATTCTTTGCTACCACAGAAATAGCTGCTATAAATATTTTTGTACATGTGGGTCCTTTCCCCATTTTTATGATCTCTTTGGGATACAGCCCTAGAAGTGTTATTGCTGGATCAAAGGGTATGCTTATTTTTATAGCCCTTTGGACATAATTCCAAATTGCTCTGCAAAATAGTTGGATCATTTCACAACTCCACCCACAATGCGTTAGTGTTCCAATTTTCCCACATCTTCTCCAACATTTATCATTTTCTTGTTTTGTCATGTTGGCCAATCTGATAGGTGTGATGTGGTACCCTCAGAGTTGTTTTGATTTGCATTTCTCTAATCAATAGTGATTTAAAGCATTTTTTCATGTGACTATAGATAGCTTCAGTTTCTTCATTGGAAAACTTCCTGTTCATATCCTTTGACCATATATCAACTGGGGAATGACTTGTATTCTTATAAATTTGACTTAGTTTTCTATATATTTTAGAAATGAGGCCCTTATCAGAGACACTGGTTGTAAAAATTCTTTCCCAGTTTTCTACTTCCCTCCTAATCTCGGTTGCATTGGCTTTGTTTGTGCAAAAACTTTTCAATTTAATGTAATCAAAATTATCCATTTTGCATTTCATAATGTTCTCTATCTCTTGTTTGGTCATAAATTCTTCAGTTCTCCATAGATCTGACAGGTAAACTATTCCTTGCTCTCCCAGTTTGCTTATAGTATCAGCCTTTATATCCAAATCGTGTACCCATTTTGACTTTATTTTGGTATAGGGTGTAAGTTGTTGGTCTATGCCTAGTTTCTTTCCCAGTTTTCCCAGCAGCTTTTGTCAAATAGTGAGGTCTTATCTCAGAAGCTGGGGTCTTTGGGTTTACCAAATAGTAGATTACTATAGTCATTGACTACTGTGTCTTGCATACCTAACCTATTCCATTAATCCACCACTCTATTTCTTAGCCAGTACCAAGTAGTTTTGATGATTGCTGCTTTATAATACAATTTAAGATCTGGAATGGCTAGGCCACCTCCCTTAGCATTTCTTTTCATTAGTCCCCTTGATATTCTGGGCCTTTTGTTCTTCCAAATGAATCTTTTAACAAACATTTATTAAGCATGTACTTGTAGGCCAGGCACTGTTCTGGGTACTGGGGAGACAAAGACAGATGAAACCATCTCTACTTGCAAAGAGTTGTATGTGCAAATGTTGAGAAATGCAAGAGTAAAACTGAATGAATAAGATAAGAATAACAAATGTGTTCTGAGAGAAAGAACAAAACTCAGAATAAAGATTTTTTTCTTTGCAGAATAGTAACAACACTCCAGAGGCGTTTTTAAACCCAATTCCTTACCTAAAAGAGAGCCCAATGACCGCTTCTTCTGGAATTCATTACAGTGGTTTTATTGTCAAAATTTCATTCACTATATGCATACATCACAAGGTTTAATTAAGAACCTAAGAAGGATATGATTCTTTGAAAGAGCCATGTGACAAAGATGACCATTTTTAGTGTTTATCCCAATGTAGTCCTGAATTGAGTTTTCAAATATTGTGGTCATTTCACAGTTATATATTTGATATTTGTGTTGTGGAAAACAAATTGACTCGATAGTTTGTCCCCTATGTAATCCATTTCTGTTCCTCAAAGTGTTAGCTGTGCATTTTTTTTAGTGGACTTTCTAGCTGCATCTCGAACAACTTTGTCAGAATTTTCTTTTGTGTTTTTGAACTCAAAAAGTATGAGCAAGTTCATTATGTCTCCAGGTTAAGATCCCAACCCAGAGTAAAAGGTTATCTTTAAGAACCTCTCCTCCCCATCCCATGCCTTTCCCTTCTCAGGAAGTTCTTGCTACTGCTCAGTGGTTCTCCATCACCTGTCTCATTCTATAGTTGAAGAAACTGAGGCTTAGGGAGGGGAAGAAGATTGTTTAAGATCACACGGTGAGTAGGTAGGTAATGAAGCCATGTTCTGAACCCAAGCTTTCTGGCTATAAGTCTATTATACTTTCTACTGCACTACAACTATAATAAGAAATAATAACAATGATGATGATAATGAGTCTATTATACTTTCTACTGCACTACAACTATATTAAGATATAATAATGATGATGATAATAATAACAATGATAATAATAATAATAATAATATAATAATATAATATAATAATAATAATGATGTAGTAGTGGGCAGGTAGATGATAAAGTAGATAGAGGGCTGGGTCTGGAGTCATGAAGACTCATCTTCATGAGTTAAAATTTGGCTTCAGACACTAATTACCTGTGTGACCCTGGGCAAATCACTTGACCCTGTTTCCCTTAGTTTCTTTCTTATAAAATGAGCTGGAGAAGGAAATGGTGACCCACACCAGTAACTCTGCCAAAAAACCAACAACTCCAGATGGGATCATGAAGAGTTGGATATAACCAAAAAATGATGAAACAACAAGAGGTATTAGTAGTAGTAATAGTGAGTGTTGCTTTTGTTTTCATCTTTCATTTAAGGAATTCATATATGGAAGGTTCTAGGACAATGTGCTATCTTACTATTGCTCTTTTTGTTTCATATTCAACAGATGAGTACAAAAGTGAATAAAATTAATTTTTGGGTAACTGATTAAAAGTATCGGCTGCTGGAGGGTGGAGCCAAGATGGTGGAGTGAAAGCAGTGACTTGCTTGAGCTTTCCCCCAAACCCCTCCAAATACCTATAAAAAATGGCTCACAACAAATTCGAAAGCAGCAGAACCCACAAAAAGAGTGAAACAAATTTCCAGCCCAAGACAACCTGGATTATTGATAGAAAGGTATATCTCGTCGGGCTGGGAGCAGAGCACAGTGCAGTGAGGGGGGAGCGGCACAGGCTTCAGTGAACCTGGAGCAGGCCTCAGAGGACTGAATCTCAAGCAGCTGTGGCTGCTTCCAGACTTCTCAACCCAGGAACGCCAAAAATAACTTAGAAGGTCAATGGGAAAAGTCTGTTTCCGCAGTGCTGAGAGAGGAGCTCGGGGTCTCAGATCCAGTTCCCTGACAGCGCAGCCCTTGGTTGGGGGGGAAGCTGCCTCCTGAGCTTCTGGCCCATAGACTGAGGGGGAATCCAGTGGCTGATAAGATAGGGATTGCAGGGATCTGTTTGTCAGTGCTGAGTCAGGAATCTCCTGCTTTGCCCGTGCTTGGATCTGGGTCACAGTACTGCGTGGCAATCCTGGGGTGAGGAGGAGCACTGGCATGGTAGAACTTGTAGTGGTTGGGGAGAGAAAATTCTCCTCACAGTTCCAGGACAGAAAGGAGTGCTTGTGGTCACTAATAGACCACAACACAGGCCAGGAAAGGAGTAAACACCTCACCCCTTATCATACCACCTTGGAAGAACTGAAAATTTGACAGGTCCCTACAAGTATCTCTGAAAATAGCTATACAAACCCCCAAAGCTTGGGGCAGTACATTCTCCACATTGGAAGCAGACTCTTACCTTAACAAAGAGTTTAAAACTCAAGTAGTTGTCTGGGATCATGAGCAAGCAGCGCAAAAAGAGTCAGACTATATTATCTTACTTTGGTGACAAAGAAGATCAAAACATACAACCTGAAGAAGACAACAAAGTCAAATCTCCTACATCCAAAGCCTCCAAGAAAAATATGAATCAGTCCCAGGCCTTGCAAGAGCTCAAAAGGGATTTTGAGAAGCAAGTAAGAGAAGTAGAGGAAAAACTGAGAAGAGAAATGAGAGTGATGCAAGAAAATGATGAAAAACAAGTCAACAGCTTGCTAAAGAAGACCAAAAAAATGCTGAAGAAAATAACACCTTAAAAAATAGCCTAACCCAAATGGCAAAAGAGGTCCAAAAAGCCAAAGAGGAGAAGAATGCCCTAAAAAGAAAAATTAGCCAAATGGAAAAGGAAGTCCAAAAGATTACTGAAGAAAATACTTCCTTAAAAATTAGAATAGAGCAATTGGAAGCTAGTGACTTTATGAGAAAGCAAGACACTGTAAAACAAATCCAGAAGAATGAGAAAATAGAAGATAATGTGAAATATCTCATTGGAAAAACCTGGAAAATAGATCCAGGAGAGAGAATTTAAAAATTATTGGACTATCTGAAAGCCATGATCAAAAAAAGAGCCTAGACATCATCTTTCAAGAAATTATCAAGGAAAACACCCTGATATTTTAGAACCAGAGGGCAAGACAGAAATTGAAAGAATCCACTGATCTCCTCTTGAAAGAGATCCCCAAAGGAAAATTCCTAGGAATATTGTAGCCAAATTCCAGAGTTCCCAGGTCAAGGAGAAAATATTACAAGCTACCAGAAAGAAGCAATTCAAGTACTGTGGAAAAACAATCAGGATAACACAAGATTTAGTAGCTTCTACATTAAAGGACGCCGGGCATGGAATAGAATATTCCAGAGGGCAAAGGAGATAGGATTACAACCAAGAATCACCTACCCAGCAAAACTGAGTATAATCCTTCAGGGGAAAAAATGGTCATTCAGTGAAATAGAGGACTTTCAAGCATTCTTGATGAAAAGACCAGAGCTGAATAGAAAATTTGACTTTCAAATGTAAGACTCAAGTGGAACATGAAGAGGTAAACAGGAAAGAGAAATCATAAGAGACTTATTAAGGTTGAACTGTTTACATTCCTACATGGAAAGATGATGTTTATAACTCATGAGACCCTTGTCAGTATTAAGGTAGTTGGAGGGAAAAAATTATATGTAGATAGATAGATGATAGATAGATAGATAGATAGATAGATAGATAGATAGAGGGCACAGGGTGAGTTGAAGATTAAGGGGCCATATCTGGAGAATAAAATTAAGGGATGAGAGAGGATTATACTAGGAGAAGAAGAAAGGGAGAGGTAGATTGGAGTAAATTATCTCTCTCTCTCTCTCTCTCTCTCTCTCTCTCTCACACACACACACACACACACACACACACACACACACACACACAAACAGAAAAGAAAAGGCCCTTCCAGTGGAGAGGAAATGGGGGAAGGTGAGAGGGAATGAGTGAATCTTATTCTCATAGGATTTGGCTTAAGGAGGGAATAACATACACATTCAATTGGGTATGGAAATCTGTCTTACCCTATAGGAAAATAGGGGGAGAAGGGGACATGAGAGCAGGGGGGTGATAGAGAGGAGGGCAGATTGGGAAAAGGGGTAATCAGAAGCAAATACTTCTGAGGAGGGACAGGGTCAAAAGAAAGAACAGAATAAATGGGAGGGCAGGATAGGATTAAGGGAGATAGAGTTAGTTTTTCACAACATGTCTACTATGGACGTGTTTTGCATATCTGCACATGTACAACCTACATTGAGCTGCTTGCCTTTTCAATGAGGGTGGGTGTGGAAGTTGGAAGGGAGAACATTTGGAACTCAAAATTTTAAAAACATGCTTAAAAAATGTTTTCACATGCAACTGGGAAATAAGAAATACAGGAAATGGGTATAGAAGTCTATCCTGCCCTATAGGAAAATAGAAGTGGAAGGGGATAAGAGAAGGGCGGGGAGAGATAGAAGAGAGGGAAGACTAGAGGAAGGGATATTCAGAATGCATGCCATCTTGGGGTGGGGGAAGGGGTGAGATGGGGTGAAAATTTGGAACTCAAAATCTTGTGGAAGTAAATGTTGAAAAATAAAATAATGGCTGCTGGCTCTTCTTTTTCTTCTTCTTCATCATCATCATCCATTTATTTATTTCTAATGTTTTTTTAAAATGTTGAATTCCAAACTGTCTCCCTCCCTCCAGCTCATCTTCTAGAAGTCTTATCAAAATCACCCAAAGCAGTCAGGGTGACAGGGACAGTCATGTGCTTTTTGCCACATGGCTTTGATTTCCTTTACTTTATCATGGATGCTTTTTATTCTATGTAGTGGGGGGCTTTTGAGGATTCAAGAATGGCCTTTTCTATTAGAAATGTCATTCTTAACATTTTGTGGATCTGTATTTTTGTTGTTACTATTAATATTTGTCTTTTTTCACCTTTTTAAATGGGCTTCAAAAAAACTATCCTGAGACACAAGTCACTGTCATGAACCTCACCACCGTACAAGCTTCTCTAGCCAGCTGTGAATCTTGTGTGAATAAGAGAGGAAGATCAAATGTGAACACTGTACTCTGGCTAGAGAGATGCTACAAGTACTTTCCAATCTCAGTCCTCCCCAAATAATTTTTACATTTGACTCTGAGTACATAGAAGACACTGTTTGCTTTCAAAGATGTTGAATATAGCTTACAATTAAACTCCGAAAAGCCACTTTTTAATAGATATTCAAAATGATAAAATAATTGCTAAGTTATGCAAATTTTTATGGTAGGCCAAGAAACGAGTAGATTTTTCTTTAATTGGCACCTTTTGCTGATTCAAATATGTTAATCACAGGGAGCCCTAATAGTCCTATCAGGCCCTACTAATGTATGCAACTGAAATGAGCAAAATAATTAAATGTCTAAATATTGATTTAAAGTGCTCCAAGTATTAATGAAGTTTGGCTCTCTGTTAGCAATGGACCACACAGTTTGGGTATTTCAATCTCTGGGTAACTGCTGAAGTGTGCAAGTATCTATGTGTGTGAATGAGAGAAAGAGAGAGAAATAGAGAGAGAAAGAGGAAGAAAGAGGCATGAGAGAGACAATAGAGGAAAAAAAAGATGGAATAATGGGAGAATAGAGCAGAAAGAGAGAAGAAAAATGGATGAATAAAGGTGAGAGAGAGAGAGAGAGAGAGAGAGAGAGAGAGAGAGAGAGAGAGTAAAGAGAGAGAGATACTGGGTAGAGATAAAGAGGAAACATTATGAGAATGAAGAAAAAAAACCGTAATGGTGTAAAAGCCCCAGTGTAAAATTTCAACTTGTGGCAAATTAGATGAAGTATTAGTCAGAGATCATTCAGTCCAACTTTCCTCTCTTGCCTCAGTTAAACTGAGACCTGTTAAAGACTTTAGCTTAAAAAGGCCAAATTCTCCCTCTGCATCTGGGGCCAACTCCAGTCATCCTGATCTATATCTGGCCACTGGACCCAGATGGCTTTGGATGAGAAAGTGAGGCTGGTGACTTTGCACAGCCTCCTTTCACTTGAATCCAATTCATTTACCAGTCCTGGCATCACCTCCCTGATGTCATTGTCCTCTTCCAGAATAAAAGACAAGCGATAACAACAACAACAACAACCCCACTTTATACATGGAGAAACTGAAACCTAGAAATGGGAAGTGTCTTGCCTAGAGGCACACAGTGAATTGGCAACAGAGCTGGTACCAACCTCCAGGCCTTCCAACTCTTCGTCCAGAGTTCTTTCCACCATATGCTGTTATCTCCCTAGTAAGCTGGTTGTCACCTAGCGGGGGAACTGGCCCATAGGGATGAGTAGGTACCAATGAATAGTAAACAGGGAATGAATAAGCAAGGTTTGAGAGGGGCAGGCTTGGACGGACTCTTAAAACAAAGACCTCTATTAGGAGCAGAGACAGATACATACCTGAGGACTACACTGAATTTCCTTTATACCTTCACATTGGGTTTTACAATCCATACTCACTCTAGGTCAGTCCCAGCATAGAGTTTCTCATATTTTTTATAATCTATATGCCAGGATGACATCTAGGTGGCACAGTGGAGAGAAAGCCAGGCCTGGAGTTATGAAGGCTCATTTTCCTGAGTTCAAATCTGGTCTCAGATACTTATTGGCTATGTGATCTTGGGCAAGTCACTTAACTTTGTTTGCCTCAGTTTCCTCATTTGTAAAATGATCTAGAGAAGGAAATGGCAAACCACTCCAGTATCTTTGCCAAGAAAACCCCAAATGAAGAGTCAGACATGACTGAAATAACTGAACAACAACAACACTATAAACCAGGACACAGGGCTCATTAATCTAGCCTATAGGTTGGGGAAAAAAAACAAGAGAGGAATATGAAAGATCTGAGGGTTTTCCTGTACATAAAGTATAGCCATCTCTTTTTCCAGAAATGGTACCATAGACCTGGTCTGTGAAGCAAAGTACAGGTAACTTTTTTTTACTCATTTCTTGTTCAGAACAGAAGAGAGACTGCATATCATAGTAGATAAAGAGTTGGACCTGGAATCAGGAAGACCTGGATTCAAATCCTGTTTCAGACACTTACCAGCTATGTGACACAGGACAAATCACATAACCTAGCTAGGCCTAGGTTCTTCATCTGCAAAATTAAGGGGTTGGACTGGATGACCTATATAATCCCTTCAAGGTATAAATCTATAATTTTATATCTTCATTTAGTGAAAAAAATAAAATTGAAATATGTTGGCAAAGTGCAGCATATATTTAATAAAGGCCTTTACCTCTTGCTTTGATCTCTTTTGGGTATGGTTCTAGCAATGATATAGGTGAAATAAACAACAACTGGGAACTAATGGGAAATCCATCAGTTGAGAAATGGAAGAATAAATTGTGGTGTGTGAATGTGATAGAACAAATAGCTATGGCTCTCTGTTAGCAATGGGCCACACAGTTTGGGTATTTCGATCTCTGGGTAACTGCTGAAGTGTGCAAGTATCTATGTGTGTGAATGAGAGAGAGAGAGAGAGAGAGAGAGAGAGAGAGAGAGAGAGAGAGAGAGAGAGAAGAGGAAGAAAGAGGCATGAGAGAGACAATAGAGGAAAAAAAGATGGAATAGTGGGAGAATAGAGCAGAAAGAGAGAAGAAAAATGGCCTTATTGAAAATTATTCTCCTTCACGCATTCCACGTTTTTGCCAAATCAGCCAGCTTGTGGTTCCTTATATATGAATTCTACCTCCCATCTGTATGCCTTTTTTTTCTGGACTATTTCTCTCTTTCTGGATCGTGCTCCCTCTTTACCTCCACCTCAGAGATTCCCTGTGTGGTATCTGCTCTGGTCTCACTCCCTGAAACTTCCGCTCATATTGGCCAGTTGAATGAGGAACATTAGGATAGGCTTGCATTAGAAGATGGTGCAAGCTGAGCTTACATGGAAGCTAGGTGTAGAACTTCTTCCTGGGCTAATTCCCAATTCCAGCTCACCTTGTTAGGCTATCATCACAGAAGGAAGCCAACTACTTTTTCTGTAATGCTGAGGGGTTTTGCTTTCTAATACTGTCACCCATCAGCCCCTATCTGATATATCAAATCCCTCCCATATCAATTAACCAGTTGATATCAAATAGCTTTTATAAAAAGCTATCAAAAATATATGCTGAGAAGATATAGCAAATACTGAAATACAAAATTCTCCCCTCCAATCCCTCCCCAACAAATTAGGGGCACTCTTCCTTCTGCACTTTATATACTTGTTCCCTGGGAAAGTGGGCTCAAACTAAAAATGATGAGTACTAAACACTGTCCCTCCCAATGTGGGATGTACATATACATCCCATATATATAAGAAGGCCTTGAGGACAACTGGCTTAACCTTGAAACGTAGAGGTACCAAAACACATATTTGGGAACACAAGTGGCCAAGGAGCACCTCTTAAGCCTGAGCATCCCTTTCTCCCTATGTGGAATTCCTCAATGTTCACTTCTAAATGGGAGTTGCCAATAGATAAATTGCTCCCTTGCCTAAAGGATATTACATCTTTGCTGCCCGTTTGGCTCACTGCTTTTGTTGCTGTTTAGTCATTTTTAGTTGTGTCCCTTTTGGGGTTTTCTTGGCAAAGGTGCTGGAGTGGTTTGCCTTTTCCTTCTCTAGTTCATTTTATAGATGAGGAAACTGAGGCAAACAGGGTTAAATGACTTGCTTAGGGATTCACTGCTAGACTGAGTCAAGCCCTGCTTTTCAGGACTGATTCTTCATTGGGCTCTGCTACTGAAGCTGCTGGCAGATGTTGTTACTGACTCTAGTTGTTGAGACTGATGTTTCTGCCAACCTTTTTTTTTTTTTTAACTCACACGCTTTCGGGAAACCTCATGACAACCTCATGAAGAGAAAAAAGGATTTCTATACAGTTAAGAGCTGTGAGTTATGCCTTTGTCATATGTTCTGTCTAAGCTTTACTTTACTTTCCCTGGACTCAGTATTTTCTTATGGGAGGGTGTATGACTGACTTCTGGGAGGAATGATTTGTATCAACCATTCTTAGTTACCTTAGTAAATACCTCAATTGAAAGTCATTTAACTAAGGGTAGCTAATTGATAATCACTGGGGGACACACAAGTGGGGGCTTGTGAAGTGACAATAAGATCCAGCAGGGTTCTAAGGGAAACCTTAGAGACATAGACATTTTCAGCTGCCCCAAACCTTTGGCAAGTTGGGGTTCTAACCTGCCAAAGGAAATTGGAGTTGGGAAGTAACATGGGGCATGCTACTCTACTTAGTTTTCTTAACAGCTTTGCCCTTGCATCACCTCTTATCACAGGTCTTTTCTGATGCTTCTAGTGACATTAGTCAAGCAGCAAATGTTTATTAAGCACATACTATTTGACAGGTAGCATGCTAAGCGCTGGGAACACAAATTCAAATAAACATTAAGACACAGTTCAAGTAATATCTTCTTTGTGGAAGCTTTTCTGATCCTCCTTAAAAACATATACAAGGAGGATCAGAAAAGCTTCCATGAAGAAGATGTTACTTGAACTGTGTGTCTTAGAGGAGAAAAGGAATTCTATGAGGTGGAGGTAAGAGGGAGTACATTCCAAGCCTGTGGAATAGCCAGTACAAAGATGTGCAGTTGGGAGATGAGTGTTGTATGTCAGAATTAGACAGAAGACTAGATTGGCTGTATTGGAAATTGTGAAATTGTGTGTGTGTGTGTGTGTGTGCGCACGTATGTGTGTGCATGTATGTGTGTGTGCACACGTGTGTGTGTGTGTGTGTGTGTGTGTGTGTCTGAGAGACAGAGAGAGAGGGCAATATTCAGCTGGTGTGGAAAGGCAGGGCCATGTTGTGAAGGCTTTAATATTGTTCAAAATATCAAAAATGCATTGTGATATAGGAGAAAGAAAAATATAGGAGGAAGGAAAGCTATGGCCTTCATTTTAGAAAATGACTTCAATGTGAATCCCACCTTTATCTGGGTGACTATGGAAAAGTTGTTGGGTTGCTTGAGTCTTAGTTTTCTTATCTGTAAAATGGAATGATGGCACATTTTGTATCCATGATATAGGATTTTAGTGAGAATCAACTCGAGATAATTTATGTAATCCATTTTGTCAACCTTAGATTGCTAGAAAAGTGTCTTCCAATTCAGTGGAACTGTGATCTTACTAATAGGGTTACTCCTGCTCTTAGTGCAAATCACAATTCATCTCATCCTGTGCGATTGTTCATGTTTTCTCATATATCTTCCACAGATATTCTACCTAATCTTCTAGAAGCCTTCTCTAGGTCTCTTTACATATAATGGGTGTCAGTATGACAGTCTCACCACTTATTCTGTTGTATGGCTGTCCCATTTTCTTTTCTGAGCATGCATTTCTTCAGTGATAGCCCTTATGCAACTTCTTGCTATTAGAATATCATTGGAAATGTGTTGCAGGTAAGCCAAAATGTTTTTCTCTGTTTCTTTTTGTATCACCCAAAGAATTTGTAGTATTGCAAGAGTCACAATAATATAGCATCACTGCAGGAACATTTATATAAATAATGTGGGGTTTTCCACTGAGAAACGTCTTGAGATCTTAAGCACAGTGAAATTTCCCAATACAATCCCTCCTCCTTTTTCTTGCTACTTCCTGCTCTCTGTCTTTTTGAATTCTGGGCCACACTCGTTTTCTACATGCAAAAACTGCTGTGGATATTTGTAATAGACATGTTCAATATGGATTACATTTGCTAGGATGTCTTGGCTCAGAATGCAATTATTTATCAACAGAGAAAAAGGGATCCAGTTCCTACAAGAATTCCTGCATATGTTCACAATGACTGACCAGGCTCTGAGAAAAGATATGCAGGATGTCTTCAGCGAAGTTTCCAAATTTCTCCTCTAGCTTTAAAGGAATGTTATCCAAGCCATACCTATTGAATCTATGAGTTTTTGCAGAGGTTTCAGACCCAACCTACTCTGGGGTAAAGGGGACTGAGGTGATTCTTTTTAGAATAGTAGAGAATATTTACTTTCCATTTCTTTACTGTTTATATCAGTTGTAAATAAATTTCTTAGTACTTCAATGCTATTCCTAATCTGGATATGCTATCATGGTGAGCCACTGAATGTCTGGACGTGAAAGTCTTCCAAAGTTTTGAGATTTATATGGTAAGGGGCAAAAAATAAGCCAGAAAGCTGTTATTAAAGAGAAATCCCAAGATATGAACATAGATCTTCATGAGTCCAGACATGTTTAGGAACTTGGGCTATGCATAGATATATTCCCACAATAGATTGGGCATGCTACTTCATGTCACAGTTGGTAAAATAAGCTTTCTCCCATCTTTTGTAGTTTTTCCTATATAGTCTCTTAGGCTAATCTCTTTTGATTAATCATGGATCTCATTATGGAAACTCTACAATGTTTAGCATGATACTATCTGCTAATAAGAGCATATAAAGGACTTTTATCCTCTATAAAGAATCTCTCTTCCATATAGACTTTGTGTAAAATACTCTTCATGACATTGGCAAATGCCTTGCATGAGCATATGTCTCCCTGTTTTACATTTCAATTGACATTAATAATAAAAGGGTCATTGAACAGGGTCATTCCTGGTTGCATTTATCAAGCCATCTTGTAGGGTCTAAATATATATGAAAGATTCCTTCAGAAGAGAGAGCCTTTAAACTGTATTTTGCTTTACCAGGTCAAATTCTTCTTATTTTGATTTACTTAAGAAATGCATTGAACAGTTTACTATGTGATCTTGTATTCTTTCAGCATCTTACTGAACTGTGACACTTTTAAGTTGTAGTATGATGTGGAAAATCATTTGCAAAAGTTATCCAAAAGCCCATATAAATCATCAGCTTTTCTATGTATTACCAACAAAGTCCAGCAGGAAGAGATAGAAAAAGAAATTCCATTTAAAATAACTGCAGACAGTATAAAATACTTGGGAGTCTAGCTGCCAACACAAACCCAAGAACTATATGAACACAATTACAAAACACTTTTCACACAAAAAAATTAGATCTAAGCAATTGTAGAAATATTAATTGCTCATTGATAGGCTGAACCCACATAATAAAAATATCAGTTCTACTGAAATTAATTTACTTATTCAGTGCCATACCAATCAGATTACCAAAAAATATTTTATGGAGCTAGGAAAATCATAAAAAAATTCATCTCTAAGGAAAAAAAGTCAAGAATATCAAGGGAATCAATGAAAAAATGTGAAGGAAGGTAGATTAGTAGTACCAGATCTCAAACTGTACTACAAAGTGGTAATCATCAAAACAATCTGGTACTGGATAGGAAATAGTGTGGTAGATCAGTGGAATAATTTAGGTACACAATACACAGTAGTAGGTGACCATAGTAATCCAGTGTTTGACAAACCCAAAGATCCAATATTTTGGGATGAGAAATCACTATTTGACAAAAATTGCTAGAAAACTGGAAAGCAGTTTGGCAGAAACTTGGTATAAACCAATATCTCACACCATATCTGACAAAATGGGTATGTGATTTAGATATAAAGGATGATATCATAAGCAAATTAGGAGAGCATGGAATAGTTTACCTGTCTGATCCATGGATAAGTGAACTAGAATTTATGACCAAACAAAAACGGAGAGCATTACAAGATTTAAAATGGATAATTTTGATTGCATCGGATTAAAAAAAGGTTTGCATAAGCAACAAGGTTAGAAGAAAATAAAGAAACTGGGAAAATTTTATAGTAAGTTTCTCTAATTTTTCAAATATATGGAGAATTGAGTCAAATTTATAAAAATACAAGTGATTTCCCAATTGGTAAATGGTCAGAGGATATGAACAGGCAGTATTCAGAAGAAGAAATCAAAGCTATCTGTAATCATATGAAAAATGTTCCACATCATTATTGATTAGAGAAATTCAAATTAAAACAATTCTGTGGTATCACCTCATACCTATCAGATTGGCTAATATGACAGAAAAGAAAAAAGACAAATGTAGGGGATGTGGAAAAATAGGAACAATAATGCACTGTAGAACTGAACTAACCATTCTGGGGAGCAATTTAGAACTGCGCCCAAAGGGCTATAAAACTGTGTATACCCTTTGACCCAGCAACACCACTGCTAGGTCTATATCCCAAAGAAATCAAAGGAAAAGGTAAAGAACCTGTATGTATGGAAATATTTATAGTAGCTCTTTTTGTGGCAGCAAAGAATTGGAAATTGAGGGAATGCCCATCAATTGAGGAATGGCTGAACAAGTCATGGCATACAATTGTGATGAAATACTATTGTGGTAAAAGGAATGACAATCAGGAGGCTTTCAGAAAAACCTAGGAAGATTTACATGAACTAATGCAAAGTGAAGTGAGCAGAACCAGGAAAACATACTTAATAGCAGCAATATTGTATGATGATCAACTGTGAAAGACTTAGTCATCTTTGCAATACAATTCTGAAGGACTTATGATCAAAAACACTGTCTGCCTCCAGAGAAAGAACTGATGGAGTCTGAATGAAGATCAAAGCATGCTTTTAAAATTTTATTATTCCTGAGTTTTTTTATTGGTCTGCATTTTCTTTTGCAACATGACTAATATGGAAATGTTTTACATGACTGCATATGTATAATCTTTATCCAATTTCTTGACTTCTTAAGGAGGAGAGGGAGGAAAAGAACGTGGAACTCAATATTAAAGATGTTACAAATTTTTGTTTACATGTAATTGAGAAAAAATAAAATAAAAATTGAATGAAAAATAAGTTGTCTGATTTATTTCTTATATTTTTCATTAAGAATACCCTTGGCATGTATGTAGATTATTCTTATAAAGATTTTATAATGATGACAAAGAAGGCATGTGGGTTGGTCCTTAGTTTTGTATATTTTTTCTTTTGCTTGCACCATTTTCAAGCATTAATATTGTCCATGATTTTTCCCCTATTCTTTTGGTATAGTCCCTTCCTTGAACTGTATTGCAAAATGTTCTCCCAATTTGTTATCAGGTGTATTGCCTCCTACATGCCTTACTTTACTCAGTATGTGCTTGGTCTGGTCTATCCATTCTTTCTAAACTTCTCTTCTGAGGCATCATTTCTATTTCTTTATTATCAATCATGCGTAGAATGTTAGCTCACTCTAATATCACCAATTGTGAAAATGTACCATTTCAGAGACAGAGAAACCTATTCTATTTCCTTTTATTTGTTGTACCCCTTTCATTCATCTATGAATATTTTTGGGATGGTATGGCTCAGCTGGATCTTACACTGGGTTCTCTGGAGACATTTTTATTTCCACTGCTTTTTGACATTTATGAGGCAACAATGCTCCTAATGTTCTGTCACCTTTCTCCACAATGTTTAGTAAAGGAGCTTGTGCCATTGCGCCTACAGTAGTGCAGTCATGGCCATCCAATACCCCATGGCTGTAGGCCTCAACAATGACCACAAAGTTACCAAAAATGTTTTGAAGCCGCAACACTGCTGCCGCTGTGGGTGCATGACCAAACACACCAAGTTTGTGAGAGATACGATCTGGGAGGTGTGCAGATTTGCCCCTTATGAGAGGTGGGCCAAGGAATTGTTAAAGATCTCCAAGGATAAGCAAGCCTTTAAGTTCATCCAAAAAAGGGTGGGAACTCACATCCAGGCCAAGAAGAAGAGAGGGAGGAGCTCAGCAACATCCTAGCTGCCATGAGGAAAGCTGCTTTCAAGAAGGACTAAGCTGGACCCTTCCAACCTTCCCCACTTACCCAATAAAGATTTAACAACAACAAAAAAAAGAAGCTTGTACTGTCTGTCCTTGGCCTATTTTTGTCCTTGGCTTCTATTTCTCTGTGCTGGGAGAGGAAATCAGGTATTTACTGCATCAGTCAGATTCGTTCTCTTTTTGTCTCTTCATGGTGGTGACTGATTTCTATTGGTTAATTTCTTCAGGAAATGGTGATAATCATAGTCAATTAAATGAAGTTCCTACTTTCTAGCATTAATAGCTCCTTTGAGTAGGTCAAATTGAAACTACTGGAGTTGTTTTAAGTATCTTCTTGTTTTCAGTATCTTCTCATCTTTATCTCCTCTTCTAACTCGATGCTGATTTTGGCATTTGTTTTCAACCAGTAAATGGCCTAACTGCATATGGATAGTTGATTCTGACATGACTATCACATCAATGAACAGGCAGACAGGCAACCAGCATTTATTAAGCACTTACTCTATGTCAGGTACTGTACTAAGGGCTGGGGATACAAACAGAGGCAAAAATCAAGACAGCCCCTGTCCCCAAGGAACTTACTTTCTAATGGGGGAAGGCAACCCACAAAAGGTAGCTGAAAATGGGAGATGGGGGCCAAAGACACCAATACGTGGCACATGGTATACGTGGTGTAAAATTCAGAAGCAGAGTCGGGAGGGGAATGATGGTTAGCTTGCCTGGGTCCCTTCACAAAATGGAGACCTCAACTTACAAGTGGGAGAATGGCGCCAACATGGTAAAAGAGTGTTTCATGGTAAGGAGGCCACCGGCACTAAGGGAAATTCCAGTGTGAGACAGCAGATGAAACATGGGGGCAAAGCCAGGAATAGGATTAAAGTTGGCTGGCCTGAGCCCCTCTACAAAATGGAGGATCCAGGAGGAACTCACCAATGGGGGAACCAGTTATTTTCTGTCAATTGAAATATATTCAATTTTATTTTTGTATGTGATGTTCTATACTGAGCATGCCCACCCACATACCCATACTGGATTCTCTTCTGTGAGAATGCATTCATTACATACGGCTGTGAGACTTTTGAGTACCCCATGAGCTTTGCAATCCTCTCGCTTCTCAAAACTGAGCCATACTTTTCTCTATTTTCCCCTATGTTCAATTTCACAATGAAGTCACAGACTAACAAAGTAAATATTGAATTAATTTGGAGGATCTTCTCAATTTCTTTGTAGAATTTCTCTGCTTCCTAATATTCTGCATTATAAGTTAATATTTAAGCCAAAATGATTTCCATGATGCTTATTTTTTTTTTGTGAATACTTTCATGATCCTTGAAATAGGAGATGACTAAATCTCCCATGAAATTATATTTTTTGTTATTGTTATGGTGCTGGGATGAAACCAGCACCAACAACTCCTTTGTTTACCTCCTCAAGAAAAACCCATGAACCATCTGACCACCAGGCTTCAACTTACTTTCATCTTGTTCCATTTGTTGTAAGAATATAAATATGGCTTTAGCTCAGTTATTCCAAAGATATACCAATTCCTGATCACTGGACACCAACCTCCTATTTAGAGTTCCTCTAGTTGAATTAATGTTTGTAGATGGTCAAAGAACTTAGTACCATCTTCTCCCTTTACTCCTTTTCCTCTTCCAACTCCGTTATTATCACTGCGGAAATGCAAGGGAGCTGCATAGGACTCAGGACCATTTTGTATCATTCCTTGTTTCATGGATTGATGTGACTAAAAGAAACTTGTTATCTTGTTGCCAGCTTCCTGGGGGTGGTCCTCTCTATACTTAAATAGGGTCGTTCTCAGACAGTAAACTCAGTTGGTTCCTGGGGCCATACTCAAAGTTCTTCCCAGCATGTTAGAACCTACTAGAGCTTATGTTCTGTTAACATAGCCTTTGAGGACCATGCCCGAATGAAGCTCTGAAGTCGAACTTTGTAGAGACTTATTATAAATGACGGACACTGTTATTTGAAAGTCTGTCAGTGGGAACAGGACTCAACTTGCTCTGACTTGCTTCTCAAGGCAGAATTGGGATTTTCCTTAATCAAGGTGAGGAGAGACATACTAAAAATGAGCTATCCAAAGGTGAAATATACTGCTTCATGCTATAGTGGCTTGAGTGCCAAGTCTGGAGTCAGGAAAACTTGTCTTCATGAGTTCGAATCTGGCTTCAGATACTTACTAGCTGTGTGACCCTGGGCAAGTCATTTAACTCTGTTTGCCTCAGTTTCCTCATCTGTAAAATGAGCGGGAGAAGGAAATAGCAAACCAGTCTAGTATCTCTCCCAAATGGGGCCATAAAGAGTCAAACATGACTGAAATGAATGAACAATAATAAAAACTGCCTCATGAGATAGTGAATTCTCCACCACTGGGGGTGGGACTGTCTTCAGATTGAAGCTAGACGACCACTTGTTGGAGATACTATAGAGGAGAAACCTGTTTGAATTTGAGTTTTATTAGGTGACCTTTAGAGTGACTTCCAACCCTGATATTGTGTAAATCATGGGGATATTACTCCAAGCCATTACATCGGTTTGCCACCATGGGGGGAAAGTGAGCTATAGATGAATGAGTATTGAAATTGCAGTCAGAAGACCTGGGTTCAAATCACATAGAATTCCCTGTATAATTCTGAGAAAATCACTGCCCCTCCTTTCTGCATAGAGTTTCACTTTCCTCCTCTGTAAAATGAAAGTGGAGTTGAACTAGAGCAGGCATTCTTAATTTTTTTTTGTCAGTCTGGTAAACTCTATGGACCCCTTCTCAGAAGAATGTTTAAAAATGTACAAAATAAAATGCATAAAATTACAAAGGGAATCAATTATGTTGAATATAAATACTTACAAAACAAAACAAAACAAAACACATTCACAATCCCTGAACTAGAAACTCTCTCAGGGTCATTCCAGTTCTGATATTTCTGTGACCTCTCTCTTTCTCTCTCTCTTTGTCCCTCCCTCTTTTTCCCTTTCTCTCTTCCCTTCCTCCTTCTATTCCTCCACCTCTCCCCTTCTTCCTTCCACCCCCTTCTCTTTCTCCCCCCTCTCCCTCTCTCAATCTCTCTACCTCTGTCTATCTGCCTGCCTGCCTATGTCTCTCTCTCTCATTTGCTATCTTTCTTTGTCTGTCTTTATATATGTGTGTATATCTATATCTATCTATATCTATATCCATCTATATCTATATCTATCTATCTATCTATCTATATCTATATCTATCTATCTATATCTATCTATCTATATCTATCTATCTATCTATATACACATATATACATATATATACATCTATCTATCTATCTATCTATCTATCTATCTATCTGTCTATATATCTGTGACTCTTCCTTTCTCTTCCTTCTCTCTGACTCTGTCTCTCTGTCTCTGTCGGTCTCTCTCCCTCTCTCCCTCCTTCCTCCCTTCCCTCTCTGTCTCTATGCTTCTCTCTCTCTCTCTCTCTCATTCACTGTCTTTCTCTGTCTCTGTCTCTTTCTCCCTCACTGTCCAGCACTAACACAGAGAAGCCTGCTGAGGTCGATCATAGAGACGTCACTCACTTGAAGTTTCAGTGAGCTCCATCCCACTTTGTGGAATGTGGGATGATCATAGCTCATTTACCTCATTTCTCATTTCTAGATCTACAGCTAGAAGGTCAGTCTGCTAAATTCTATGGACCCCTTTTCAGACGAATGTTTTTAAATGCACAAGATAGAATGCATATAATTACAATGGAAACTAAGTATATTGAATATGGATATTTAAAAAAATAGATTTTACATGACATCTTGTTTAAACCCTTCATTTTACAGAAAAGGAAACAGAGGCTCAGAGAGAGTCAATGACTCAATTAGGGTCCTCTAGATAGAGGGTGAATCAGAGGTGGGCTATGAGTCCAGGTCCTCTTTCCGCTGCACCAAGGCTCTGAAACAGACCATGTCCTGACCCTTTTTTGGCTTGGGGCTCCTTTTCCTGATGGCCCTCCTCCATGAAGCTCTGCATACAGAATGAGCTGGGCCACAAGTAGCTTTCCCATTCTTCTGATTGCTCATTTGTCCTGGTGAGTGTTTCCCCCACTTCCCGGGGACCTCTACTTTCGCTCACTGACATTGAAATACACCATGTAAGTGATTAAAGCAACCTGCAAGCCTGGATATTTAGCCTCCTGTACTAGGACCACAGAACTGTTTATTAGAGCATCTTCCCTTCCCTCCCCCAACCACTGTGCTGCCCCCCCCTTTTATTTTGTGCTAATTTCAAATCCTTTCCCTGCATCAGTGAGCAGATGAGATCTTCAGCCAGCTTTCATCTTTCAGAAAAATGAATAGTACAGAAAGAGCATTATCAAATGAGCTGGTGAGGAAGTCAGTGAATATGTCATTGAGTGTGACTGCTCCCTGAATGAATTTAGATTTATCTCTGTTATCTCGCCTTTCCTGACTCCCCTCACCACCCTAGGCCTACATGGCGGCCTGCCCAGCTCATCATGAATCCTGCGGGACACTTGCCTCTCACAGGCTGACAGGTGCAATTGGGAGCCAACTTGTTCTGGAATTAAGTTTGTTAACATTATAAATTGTCTCATTGGGTCAGGGCTGGGGGTGGAGGTGGAAAGAAGGAAGGGGAGGGGGAGGTTAGATACCTAGCAGTTTTGAAGCTGAAATTTCTTAGACTGTTTATTTCCCTTAGACAACCTTGGGGTTACAGCTCCATCACATCAGGAACTGAACAAAACAAGTCTGACAACAGCAGAGCGGGAACGTTGCCCCCTCCCTTCCCCACATTCTTCTGGGAGGCCAAATTCTTCATAAAGATTAGGAAACCCTGACTGTGTGAGCGCTCACACAGAGGAAGCATAAAGAAGGAGATTGGCACCAGCCCGGCGCCTGAGGGCCTGGGTCACAGTGCCAGCTTCGCCTCTGACTCATTTCATGACCTTGGAAGGATTTCTTCCCTCCTGAAGAGGACTTTTCTCCCCCTCCCTTCTCCTTCCCAGCTCTGTTATCACATCTCCTCCTTTGCCCCCAAAAAAGTCGCTTCGTTTTTTTTAAACATATTTTGTATTGACTTAACCGTGCACGCATGCTCAGCAGAATGTAAGCTCCATGAAGGAAGAAGGGTCTTCGGTTTTGGACCTTTATGGCCAGCACCTGGCGCCATGCTGGCTGAGGAGTGTTTGCTGAGTTGAACCGAATTTCTTCTTTGGGCTTTACTTTCCTCCTGTGTTAAAAAAAAAAAAGGAATAAAATTGGTCTCTGTTAGAAAATCTCTGAGTTTGGAAAGGATGACAGCTATTTGGAAGTCATTGGTTCATAAGAAAAATAATAATAACTAGAATTTTTATAACTCTTTAAAGTGTGCAAAACACTTTAAAAAATATCTCACAAGTGTGTGACCAAGGGGCAAAAATGATGGGGGCATAGGGTGGCAAAGGATAGGTGCCACAGATTTGTTGGTGGGAAAGAGAGAAGAAGAAGAAGTATGATGGCCGTCTGGAGAGCTTGCCCTGGCCCTGACACCATTTTCAGGTAATGATACGGTCATGTACCATCAGGCATTGGGGCCTCTGCAGGTTCATGAGCTGAGTAGGGAGTCAGGAGAGGCTGGAGGTGTGGCCAGGGAAGAACATCTGGCAATGAGGAAATGACCAGAGAAGGAAAGAACATCTGGATTCAGATGACTGGTGACTGCCCATCAGGAGGAGGAGGAGGGGACAGCCTAAACACCCCAGTCACAGCTTCATTCAACCAACTGACATGAGAGACATTTGAGGGCCCCTAATGGGAAACTGTCTAGGCATCTTGAATTACGTCTTTAAGTCCCGAGTTTAAGCAACCCTATAGTCTGGTTAAGCACTGCCTAGGGCAGAAAGGAATAATACTTACAGCTTCATGGCACACACACACACACACACACACACATGTCTATATATACATGCAATATACAAACATACATATATGCATACACATGCATGTATATATGCCTATACATGTGTATATATACACATGTCTATCCATATATAGACATTTACTCACACTTATGTGTATATACACTTACATATAGGCACATGTATATATTGTGTGAATATTTTATATGTGTACATATATATGTGTATATATATATATATATATTTGTTGATTCTATGGTGGTAATGAATACAAACCGTTATATATAGCCGAACTATATGATCTAATTGTGCTTTCATGTATGTTACAATGGGCCATTCAAAGCTTGAGGGTTAAAATATGCAATTCAATTTCTCTAATGAAAACCTGTTTGGTAACTAGCCCCCTTCTCCAGGTAAAAGCAATCCACAAGAAATAAAGTCATTCTACATGGGAATTCTCTGGGGTCTCAGGAGTTCCTTGCCACTTTATAAATACCCCTTCCCCAAAGGGCCCATGTCTAGCTCTTGGATCATTCCACTTGGAGGCAAAGTTAACTCAACGTATCCCAAGTAGGCTGCACAGCATGTTGGCTCACAAGCATCCTGACTGATAGTGTAGGACTAATGGTGGGCACTAACTCCATTCTGCTTCCAATAGTGTCTTGGCCCACAATACTAAGCTTGTGTGGTTGGTTCCATTTTTATTATGTCTTTGTGATTAATGGTTCATTGAAACACAATTGACGCATTAGGCAGGCAGACTTTTCTTGGTAAGAAGGGTGCTGGGGAGTTAAGATTTTGTCTGGATAGGTCTATGCTGACTATACCCTCCGACTAAGGAGCTTGATAGCTCCCATTTCACAAAGAGGTGGGTCTTATGGTTACAGACAGCAGCTCTCTGAAAACCATAGAAAGTTCAGTTGTTCCTCAAGCACTTTCTGGCATTGGGTGGAGTGCACAACAACCAGATTGATCCTGAGGCAGCCCAGGGACCTGGCTTTTTTTGTGAAGAGAATCAGGTTAGTGGCCAACAGTGCCCCTTTGTGGGTTAAATAATACATGCTATTCATATAGTACTTTAAAGTCTGTGAAGTATTTTAGGTGTATTTCCTCATTTGAATTCCCCATTGGTGATTGAGTTCCCAAGCCAGGATGCAAAAACCTGTTTAAACTTTAATGTAAGGAGAGTATCACATTAATATGCAGTGGCCTCCCTCTACTTACCTGGCTTGCCACCTGCCCTGACTTCCTGAGGCTCAATAGTGCTTGTACTCTGCATAGTGAAGGATTGTGATGAGACACAAGCCTATTCAGGGTCCCCAGGATGCTCTTTGAAACCGTGCAGAAAAGAAAGCTGGATTGACTGTATATGTTGTGTGATGAGCACTTATTTGGGACCAGGGAGAATGGACTTGAGGTCCTGGCACCACCACTTACTAGCTAAATGGCCTTGGGCCAATCACTCTACCTTGGACTCTCCATTTCCTTGTTTTTACAGTGAGGGGCTAGAGGTAGATGATTTCTAAGGGTCCTTCCTAGCAGTGATAGCTGTCTTCCCTTTAGGTGCATGACCTGGTTTTCTTGCTGCTGGATCTCTCTAAGGGTTTTAGCTAGTGAAATGATTGGTCTGAAGCTAAGCACCAGGGTCTGAATTTTCTTGTGGTCTAAGCAGACCATTAGTAGGGTGATAGCTAACCTTCCTCACTTGGAGGGATATAGGGCAGATGATTTCAGCGGTGTTGAGGTCATACGCTCCCCTGAACTTCTTCACTGGCCTGTTGCTGGGGCCTGAATACCCACAACCTGAATTTCAGCACCACCCATCTGTCCACCATTAGTTTTGAGTTCTCTGGGGCAAGGTTGTACATTAATACGCCACTGTCACAGTGAGAATTGCAGAAGGCCAGGGTTCTAGTGACATCGAGGAAGGCCCTATTGTCTGTGCCTTATAAAACAGAGGAGTCTGATTGAATGATCTATAAAGTTCCTTGTAGCTCTGAGATTCTCTGATTCTTTTCTGAGAGTAGGAGGTTTGTAGGAAGAAAAGAGAGAATGCTTGGGAAAACTAGGTGCCTAGTCAGAGAGAAAGGAACTAAATGAGGGTGAAGGGGTAAACTATGCAGAGATAAGCATTTACCTAGTGCCTAGTATGTCTCAGGTCCTGTTCTAGGCATTAGAGATTCAAATATAAAAGTGGAATAGTCCCTGCCCTCAAGGAGTTTACGATCTATTTGGAGAAGGCAACAAATACATAAAAAATTAAAACATGTGCAGAGTGATTTGGGGGGAAGGGCATTAGCAACTAGCAGATTCTAGAGATGGCTTTTAAGTTGGAGATTCTAAGATACAAAAGGAAGGAGGGAGACAAAGGTTGAAGAAAGAGGATGTGAAGCAGTGATATGCAGTAAGTCTAGCAAAATTCCTGGAGCCATATTTGAGATGGGGTTTAGTTGTTCTTCCTTTTTTCCAAAGGGAATAAGAGTTATAACTAGAATGAGGTGACTGGGATATAATCCCAGGGTGTTGACTTGTGGTTTATGCTGGCAGTCATCTAGCATCATCTTCCAGTGCCACCAACGACATTCTCCTCACCTAGAATCCTTGGCTTCCTTAACAGCTTAGCTCAATTACTACTTCCTCCAGATCCTACCTGGATCTACTCAGTTGCTAGTGTTCTTGACCTGGAAATGACTTTGCATCTACGTTATATGTAATTTTCTCTGTATATGATGTTTCCTCTCAAAGCAATGTGAAGAATTTACCCCTGTCAGGAATAGTCTTCCTTCTCATTCCTATCTCTTTCATCTCTTCTTAGAACTTAGAGGATCAGGGTCATGGTCCCCTCCAGTTGAATTTTCCACTGGTTCCAGAATTTCTAGTTACACATGCTCTTTCAGGACACTCCAAGCCATAAGAACTTCCCACTCTGACCATTCCAGTTTATCCCAGACCATTTCCCAGTGATAACTTACTCCTATACTGCCCCTCCCCCCAATTTAGGAGCCCCAGCCCTCATCTGGGCTTTGCTCTGGAGGTTTTGAAGAGAAGTAATTATTTATCCAAGAGGGAGTCACTGTGAGAAAACCCCATGCTATCAAACAACATCTTAGCAAAACTATGTAGGGCTAATGGGGGTTCATTATGCTGGGGGAGAGAGAGAGAAGAGGAGAAAGAAATAGGCACAGACAGAAAGAGAAAACAAGGATTTCTTTAGCAATACATTCTGCAGCAGGAGATAAAAAGGAATATCCAATTAACACCCCGCTATAATTGCTTGCAGACATTCTTTCTTATTTAAAGATGAAATAGCTAAGAGTTCTCATCAAAACTGGGGTCACAGCCTACATATTAAATGAAAGAAATTGATTGGGCTCTCTTCCACCCTGGCTCCTGCAGATTCGCCTCAACCGCAGATTGCCATAAATTTATTCTTATAAACTACTAATTGCCCAAGTCATAATGGCAACAATGGGATAATGAAATTATCTTGATCAAGCTGATGTACTGATCTGGCTTGACAACAGGAGAGAGAAGAGAGGACCTGAGTCCACAGCTCACAATGTCCTGGTCAAAACACACGAGGGTTCAGACAATTGCTGTCTAAAGAACACCGAGTTGGGAGGGGCCGCCTTGGGAGAAAAAAAAAGTCATTTACTGGTACTGGGCATTTACATTTATAATAAAATGTTCCTGCATCTTTTATTTGTCTTGAAAATTAATGACTTACTTAATCACACTGGATCAAAGGAGATAAGTTGATGTAGTCATGTGTTTCTGATTGCATTAGGCTTGATTGAAAGTGGCATGATGGATATTTAATAGTCTTGCTGTCCCTCTGTATCTTGTCATCAGGCCTTGATATGCTCTGGATGCTGGCGTCCTCCTGGGGGACCAGCCAGGCAGCCGTACCTTAATGGTACTCAGAGGATGTCATCTCTCAATTCCAAAAATAGTCCCTCCAAAAAGAGAGCTTCAAGAAACAAATCTGATGGATGATTTTAAATCAATGCCGTGACCAATGCTCTCCCTTTAAAGATAAAACAACACCCAGATATTCTTCCTGGAAAACCTGTCTCTGATGCTGAGACTGGGGGACCTCAAATGAGCTTTTCCAGGTCTGTTCTCTGCCCCCTCTACCCCACCTATGCAGGGGTCTTCTCCCAGGGCCCTAGATCCTGATGCCCAGATGAGGACGGGCCAGAAGTCCAGCTTATTCCTCACTGCCCATCAGAAGATACCTGTACTCTTATTAAAGTGTTTACATTTATGTAAGTTGTTTTGTAACAAGAAGGGCTGGACTGAGGACTCATATTTAGCAAGAATACAGACAAGTAGTCCTGGAATCCAAGTGCTCAGATGAAAGAATTGGCCAGGAGTCACATGAATCATTCTCAAGCCCCAGGATGTGAAGCAGCCTGTGGAGAATGCTGTTTAGCTGAGGAAAAAGGCAAGAAGAGGAGATCGGTTCTGCCTCACACAGCTCCTGGCCTGAGTCCTGCGTGTGGCCACCATTGGGGTGGAAGATGAGGAAGGAGGTGAAATTCACCTATTCTGTCACGTCTCCTCTTCGGTCTGACTCAGCGCTGGTAGCCAAGCATCAGCTGCTAGGCCCTCAGTGTCACCCCAGACCTGCTGTGATGTCCAGGGGAAGCTCGGTGGAAATCACATGTCTGATTTAGGCCTGGGTTCAAATCCCAGCCCTTCCATTGCTGCCTACTGGACTAGGAAGCTCCTCATTTGTAAGCGATCCTATCATCCGAGGGTCACGAAAGAGGGAAGAAGAGAAGGCACTAGGGCCAATAGAATGGAAACACTTTGAGGGCAGGGATGATTTTGGCTTTTGCTTTCATATCCTTGGAAGCTAGCAAAATGGCTAGCTCTTTTAATCAATCTTTATTGAATTGAACCATTGAGTTGTAATGAGCTGACTGTGGAAGCGAACTCTATCCCACAAATCAGTCAAGCAGGTGCCCACCCTCAAAGAGGCCAGAAAGGCTAACAGGATGAAGAGAGGGCCCCTGTCCAGGGGTATGCTGGTAAATGTTTAACAACCAGCTCTTGGTGAAGTGGATGGGGCAGGAACTGGGGGGAGAAATGTACTCATGACAAGCTTTTAAGTTTAATTTGAATTATTAATGTGAAAGTGATTAGCATCCCTTTCTTAAGTCTAGACAACCAACAAAGAAATTAAGCATTTTCCAGATGTAAATACTCACAGTAAAAATTCAATAATGGTTTTCAAAAGTCAAAACATACCCCTTGCCCCATCATAATAGAGACTGCACATTCAGGCCAATGCATCTTTCAAAATGAAGACTCTGGGGACACTTGTCAAAGAATCAAGGTGTCTTGGGGAATAGAATTAGCACAGAATCGAGAGAGGGAGTGAGTAGAGCACCGGGCCTGTAGTCAGGAAGACTCATCTTCCTGAGTTCAAATCCAGCCTAAGGCATTTACTATCTGTGTGTAAGTTACTTAACTTCTGCGTCAGTTTCCTCATCTCTAAAATAAACTGGGGAAGGAAATGGCAAACCACTCCAGTATCTCTGCCAAGAAAACCCAAAAATGGGGTCACAAAGAGTTGGACATGACTGAAAAAAATGACTGAACAGGAGAGAAGAGAACATTACTAACATTAATTTTGAGGATATTTACTCAAAATTCTCCAGACCTGAGAGGTCCTTGGTTTGTATAGTCTCTCTACTGGTGAATATTGCAATACCTGAGGCCTGGCCTAGGAATGAAGAGATCAAATTCTAGTCTCAGTTTTAACATGAATTTACTGTGTGAGCCTGGACAAATTTCCTCCTGTCTCTGGTTATCAGTCTTTCATTGGTCAAATAAGGATTAAACCCCTTGCTATGCCCACCCCATGAAGCCATCGTGAAGACTGAGTTGGGGTATGAACATGAACAGGCTCTGTATACTACAAACTCCATTGATATACAAAAATAGTGATGAGTCTCTGTTCTATCCTCTTTTGGTACCCCTCCTGCCCTCCTTCCTTTTGGCAATTTCTCTTCTGTCTAGAGCTTCCGAGATTGTATTGGTGTGATCAGCCACCGTCGAACATACCATACCTTGATTCCAACATGGTGATGCCATTTTGGTCCTCCTCCAGAATGAAGGACAACGACCAATCCTTACTTCTCTTTTCCTATTTTGGTGTTGGTTTCAAGAAGCTTCAGGAACCATCTATTCCATATACCTCTACAACAACCTCTTCATTTCATAGGTTGAAGAAACTGAGGTCCAGGGAGAAGTACGATCTAGATCTAAAGTAGTATTTTACATTTGAAAAAATTGAGGGCCAATTATGAAGTTAAATGGCATGCCAAAGGTCACACAAGCAAGGTATGATCTAAACTCAGTGCTCTTTGTACTTGTACCATACAAGGTGCTATAGGTTGTAAAGAGCAGGTCCAGATGTTCCAACTCCAGCTGGCATGGCCAATTGCCAAATCCAGCCCTTTTCTCATTCTATATACCTCTCTCTTCTCTGAGATGGAAATCTATCTCCCTGAGGTTCATGACTCACCCTCACTCCTCCTAACCCCATCCCACCTCAAAGTGCTCAACCAGCATCGTCTGATTTTTGTGGTGATTATTATGAGTAGGTGCTCAAGGCAGTGGAAACACCTCAAGGCTGGAAATCGAGACACATAGGTCTAATTCTGGCTCTGGCTCTGGTAATCTGTGTGACTTTTGGACCATTGTTTTAGTAGAGAGAAAACTCAGTTCAGAGCCAGAAGACTCGGGTTGGCTCGTAACTCTTTCCTTATTTGTAAAATGAAAGGATTTGAACTAGTAGACTTTTGGCATCTCTTCCAGCTCTACCTAGAATGATGCTTGCTGGATAAAAGGTATTTAGTAAATATTTGTTGATTGATTTAAATCCTATACTATCACTGGGGCCTTACCAGGCTTTGAAGCTCTTTAAAAAACCCTTGTTCTGCCCTTCTGTGAGCCCAAGGTTCAAAAAACAGCATTGAATTGGTAGACAAGGAAGAGATAAGCAAAGGAAGAAAGGGAAAGATAATTCAAGGGAGGGGGGCACTAAAGTGGGACTCTTCCCTGGGCAGCAGGGTGGAAACTGAGCCTAATGGGTCCGAAGGGAAGCCGGGCCCAATTTTTAGTGAGTTTTATTTTGTGCCATGTTGTACAGTGACAGCAGAGTCTGAGCTGGCTGGCATCTTTAGTGGCTCCAAGCTAATTTAAACTTCATCGCTCTGTTTGACTAGCATTAAAATATCATATAGATTTTTCTTCAACCGGTTTGTACATCAGCACATAATTGGCACCCTCAATACCTGTTATTACATTTCAGTCTACAATAGGGCTGGTCAGAAGGTTCATGGGGAAAAAAAAAGAAAAACCCCTTTCCATAGCTACTTGATTTCACAACTGAAAATGAATGCGAGACGTGGATATAGTTTTAAATAAATTATTAGCACCATATAATTTCTTGTCATATAATCTTGGGTACATTTCATGTGGAAAAATGTGAGAAAATAATTTGCTAATTTTTATCAAAGAGGCAAAAGAATACTTGCAACAGAGCTCTTGTGTTGGGAGGAAAAAACATGTTTTATAAAAATACCTGTTCACTTCCATTTGTCCCACTAGCTTTATTAAAAAAAAAGATAATAAACAAAATGCATTTGTGAGCTACTAGGTGTCGTTAGACTACTGCAGCTTTAAGGGATAGACCTCAGAGACTGTCTGGTCCAATACCCTCATTTTAGAAGGAAGCTGAAGCTGCAGGCCATAAATGCTTTCTTTGTTTAAGGTCATGAAGAGAGTGAGTGGCCAGTCTTGGACAGGACCCAAGAGGCCCGACTCCTAGTTTATTCATTTCCTTATATATGGTGCTGCTTTCCTGTGTAGTCTGTGTTCCTTTCATTTCCTGCATTTAACTGGCTCCTCATTTTAAGGCTTCTGAAGAAAGATGAGGTAGGAGAGAGAGAGAGAGAGAGAGAGAGAGAGAGAGAGAGAGAGAGAGACAGAGAGACAGAGAGACAGAGAGACAGAGAGAGACAGAGACAGAGAAAGAGAGACAGAGACAGAGACAGGGACAGAGACAGAGACAGGGACAGAGACAGAGAGAGAGCACGCTAGGTTTGGACTCAGAGTGCTTGGGTTCAAATTCTGTCTCTGCTACTTACTGTCATCTCTTTGGCCTGTGTCCCTTTAGGCAAGTCACTTGACACATGTGGACGTCAGTGTCTTTGTCTGTAAAATTGAGAGGTTGGACTAGATGCCCTCTGAGGCCCCTGGCCACTCCAAAATCCATATGATTGTCAAGTGCTTGGGTCTGAAGGCTCTCTTCCTGGTATTATAGGATGTGTCAGATTTGAATCTTAGAAGAACCAGAAGGAACCCCTAAGAGCACTGAGTCCAGCCTTCTATTTTGTACAGGAAATCCCTTTTATGGTCTCCCTGAGAGATGGTTATCCAGCCTTTGCTTGCATCCTTTAGTGATGGAGAACTCACTACCTAATAAAGCAGCAATGACTAGGCAGTTATGACTATTAGAGAGTTTGTTCTTTATATTGGGCTGCCCAAGGCACAGTCCCACTTTAGTACTTCCAGTCCATGTAATTTCTGTCCCCCTCCCCCCGTTACTTCTAGCTGTAGACTATCTTCACCATTTTTGCTTCATGGTCCCCTTTGACAATTTAATGATGCCTATAGACCACTTCTCAGATCATGTTTTTTAAAAAATTTTATTAATTTATTTTTATTTATCAACAATCACTTCCATATGCTTTTGAGTTGAAAATTTTTCTCCCCCACCATCTCCAAGATGGCGCACAATCTGATATAGGCTTTACATTTACATACCCATTAAACATATTTTCACGTTAGTGAAGTTGTAAGTAAAAATTAAAACCAATAGGAGGAACCATTAGAAAGATGAAACAAAACTCAACAGAAGGTAAAAATAAGTGATAGTGATTCAGCTTCCATAGTTCTTTCTTTGGATGTGGACAGCATTTTCCATCTCAAGACCTCTGGAGATGTCTTAGATCCTTGTAATGCTGAGAAGGGTTCAGTTTAACAGTCTTAGTCATTGCATAACGTGGCTGTTATTGTACAAAGTCCTCTTGGTTCTGCTCACTTCACCCAGCATCAGACCACGTAAGTCTTTCCAGGTTTTTCTGAAGTCAGCCTGTTCATCATTTCTTATGGCACAATAGTATTCCATTACTTTCATCTACCACAACTTGCTCAGCCATTCCCCAATTGATGGGCATCCTCTCAATTTCCAATTCTTTGCCACCACAAAAAGAGCTGCTATGAATATTTTTGTACATGTGGTTCCCATTTGTTTGATCTCTTTGGGATATAGCCCTAGAAGTGCTATTGCTGGATCAAAGGTATGCACATTTTTGTAGCCCTTTGGGCATAGTTCCAAATTGTTCTCCAAAATGGTTGGATAATTTCATAACTCCACCAACAATGCATTAGTGTTCCAATTTTCCCACATCTTCTCCAACATTTATCATTTTCCCGTTTTGTCATGTTGCCCAATCTGATAGGTGTGATGTGGTACCTCAGGGTTGTTTTCATTTGCATTTCTCTAATCAATAACGATTTAGAGCATTTTTTCACATGACTATACATGGCTTTAATTTCTTCATCTGAGAACTGTCTGTTCATATCCTTTGACCGTTTATCAATTGGGGAATGGTTTATGTCCTTATAAATTTGTCTTAATTCTCTATATATTTTAGAAATGAGGCATTTATCAGAGAGACTGGTTGTAAAAATTCTTTCCCAATTTTCTACCTTCCTTGTAATCTTAGTTGCATTGGCTTTGTTCATGAAAAAGCTTTTCATTTTAATGTAATCAAAATTATCCATTTTGCTTTTCATAATGTTCTCTATCTCCTGTTTGGTCATGAATTCTTCTGTTCTCCATAGATCTGATAGGTAAACTATTCCTTGTTCTCCCAGTTTACTTATGGTATCAGCCTTTATATCTAAGTCCTGAACCCATTTTGACTTTATTTTGGTATATGGTGTGAGATTTGGTCTATGCCTAGTTTCTGCCATACTCTTTTCCAGTTTTCCCAGCAGTTTTTTTCAAAGAGTGGGTTCTTATCCCAGAAGCTGGGGTCTTTGGGTTTATCAAATAATAGATTACTATAGTCATTGACTACTGTGTCTTGCATATTTAACCTATTCCACTGATCCACCTCCCTATTTCTTAGCCAGTACCAAGCAGTTTTGATGATTGCTGCTTTATAATACAATTTAAGATCTGGAATTGCTAGGCCACCTTCCCCTGCATTTCTTTTCATTAGTTCCTTTGATATTCTGGACCTTTTGTTTTTCCAAATGAATCTTGTTATTATTTTTTCTAACTCTATAAAATAATTTCTTGGTAATTTGATTGGTATGGCACTGAATAAGTAAATTAGCTTAGGTAGGATTGTCATTTTTATTATATTAGCTCGGCCTACCCGTGAGCAACTGATGTTTTTCCAATTATTTAGATCTGATTTTATTTGTGTGAAAAGTGTTTTGTAATTGTGTTCATAGAGTTCCTGGGTTTGTTTCGGGAGGTAGACTCCTAAATATTTTATAGTGTCTACAGTAAGTTTAAATGGGATTTGTCTTTCTATCTCTTGCTGTTGGGCTTTGTTGGTAATATATAGAAATGCTGATGATTTATGTGGGTTTATTTTATGGCCTGCAACTTTGCTAAAGTTGTTTATTATTTCAAGTAGTTTTTTACTTGATTCTCTAGGATTCTCTAAATATATCATCATGTCATCTGCAAAGAGTGATATCAGCATCATGTTTTTTATCTCTTTTTTATTTTTAAGATTAATGGGAGAGTTTGTACAACTTCCTTTTCTGAAGGGCTTTTTATTTTATTTTATTTTTAAGGCAATTGGGGTTAAGTGACTTGCCCAGGGTCACACAGTTAGTAAGTGTCGACATATTTGGTCTGAGGCCAGATTTGAACTCAGGTCCTCCTGATTCCACTGTGCCACCTAGCTGTCCCCATCATATAGTTTTTTTAATATAAGAAAATATGCATAATTATAGAGGAAACCCATTATATTGAAATACAATTAGCAATATATTAAGATTACAAGTTCATGGACTCTGGGTTAAGAGCCCTGATGATGGCATCATTAATCCTCTGAGGCAAGCCAGAACAATTCTCTCTCCTCTATAGCTTGGCACCCCTTCACATATTTGAGAATTTTTCTTGTAAACGTAGCATAGGAAACTTGCCCTTACCCCTACCAGCTCTTTTGTTGTCTTTTCTTGTGACTAGAGAACCACGGAGCAACAGACTGGTCCTTTCGTCTACACCCAAACTGGCTGGATGTTATCTCCCTATTCTTCATTCAGAGACAGAGCTACATAGATGGTGAACTAGAAAGAGAGAAATTACAGACATGCATCAGTCTGGCTGCTTAGAAACAAAGGGACAGTGTCCCAGTCTGGGTGAAGTGGCTCATGTTAATAGCCCCAGATCTCAGGGCTGATGCGTTTTTCCCCAAGAGACAAGAACAGCACCCTCCTTTTTTAGCAGCACTTGATACTAATGAATTATGCAACATAGATAATAATAAGTTAGAGAGAGATACACAGGCTTCTCTAAATGATTTGATAAATATTAGCAAAGTGTTGATAAATAAAGTGCTATTTTTAGTTATCTCAAGCCACAGACGATCATTTGCTGTGAGTAGTATGAGGTTCAATGTTGGCCTGGGAGTCAGGAGACTTGGGTTAGATCCCCAGCACTTGTGCTTACTAGCTGGTTGCTGAAGGTAGTATGTAACCCAACCAATGGGAAATTGGCTTTATTGCCCTCTGAGGTCACTTCTAGCTTTGAGAGTCTGGGAAGGGAGGAAGAAAGGAAGAAAAGGAAGTAAAGAAAGGAGGAATAAAGAAAGGAAGGAAGGAAAGATAGAAGGAAGGAAGAAAAGGAAAGGAGGAAGGAAAGAAGGAAGGAACAAAGGAGAAAGTAAGAAAGGAAAGGAAGGAAGGAAGGAAAGAAGGAAAGAAAAGAGGTCTGAGATGTAGGGATGGTGAAAGGAGCTATAAGGAAATTGATTGATTAACATATCATTTCTAGGGTTGGTAATATTAATTTGAAGGCAATTTCAAGAGAAAGATGTGGAAAGCAGGGGGCAGGGTGAAATATAGCAACAGGACAGGAAGATGAACAGAGTGCAGTGTAGTAAGTGGGCCAGAGATGGTGAGCTCTCATTAAGCAGGAGCACGGAGTCCCAGGGTGGAAGGGAGTTGAAGTGTTGGGTTCAAGATGGAAAGAAAGTGGAATGAGGGGGCCGAGCAGGATGATGACTCTAGTATGATTCTAATGATTCCAAGACTGGAGGCTTAATAGTCTTATGACTTGAAGACTGGAGACTTAAGATTTTAAGATGCTACAATCATCGCATTTCTTGTATTTTGTAACATAGTTACAGAACGGTTACAATTGTATTTCCTGATGAGTAGGGAAGGAGTGGAGAGAGTGCTAGAACCTAGAAGTTTCTGTTTCATAGTTGGAAGTGCCCCAGATTGTCTTCATCTTAAAGAATAAAGGAAGTTAGAGTAGATCAGGAATGCTTATCCTGGGGTCTGATCCAAGGATAGATTTCTGGGGGTTTGTTTTTATGAACTTGGATGGAAAAAATGACATCTTTATTTTCACTAACTTCTAATTGAAATATACCATACTTAGCATTTCCTTCAGTTATATGCTTTAAAAAGAGAAACATTATTCTAAGAAGGGTTTCATGGGCTTTCCTGAGTTTCCCTAAGGTCTATGACACAAACAGTGGTTAAGAACCCTTGAAGGTGACGATCTTTGAGGGCCCTTCCAGTTCTGACATTTTATATTCTGTGCTTGTAGGTTCTTCTCAGCTCTTTGTAGTCTGCTCTGTTACCTGCTGCCTTTGACATTCTGTGTTCTTCAATTTAGCGTACTCATACTTCAATATTGATATTGATACCTATATTTACATCAACATTGACATCTTTTTCTATAGTAGAGTTTGTTAGCACATAGTTACTTGTAGACTGGTTCCCTCATTAGACTGTGACCTCCTTGAAAGCAGGAACTGTTTTCACCTTTCTTTCACCAGCCCTTAGCACAGGAAGGGACCTCAGAGGGCAATAAAGCCAATTTCGCATTGATTGGGTTACATACTACCTTCAAAGAATCTTGTAAACACAGCATAAAAGCACACTGGAGAAGGGAGAGACCCTTAGGAAATAAAACACAGTAGGTGCTTAAAACATAGAAGTCAAGGCAAGCCAACAAGCATTTATTAAGATTCTGACAGAACTTTGATAAACTTTGATAAACTGCACACTTCCCCAGGGAATCTTACTGATTCTTTCTCTGCATGACCTCTTAAGGTAAAGAATCAGCTCCTTTGGCCATGGGGAGCCTTGGCTCTATTGGGTGTTGGAAGAGACTATAAGAGTCTAAGGGAAGAATTTTTCTCACAAGCAGGGAAAAATCTCAGAACCACCAGAAGATGTTGGCTCTCAATACAGGCTTAACTATAGGACAGGATTTTGGAGTTAAAGGGGCTCTTGGAAAGCCTATTTTATGTTTTACAGATGGGGAAATTAAGTTCCAGTGAATTGGGAATAACAATTCACAATTCCATAGAATGTATTTCCCTGTAGATATGAACAGGAGCCAGTGAGTCATTCTGTTTGGAAAACATAAAGGGGAGAATCCTCAAATCACAGAATTTTAAAGGGACCTGGGAGGCTGCGAGGTACAGTGGAGTCAAAGAATATGGGTTTGAATCTTGCCTCTGATGAACTATCTGTGTGCTCTTAAGCAACTCTCTTAACCAATCTGGGCCTCAGTTTCCTCATCTGTAAAATGAGGGAGTAAGACAAGAAAGAGTCTGAGGTGCTTTGTACTAGTACTAAAGCTATGATCTATGACATTTTGGCTTACAAAGTGCCTTTGCCCCCAACAACACTTTGAGGTTGGTATGATCAGGAAACAGATAACTCAAGGAGACTTGCTGATGGTCACACAGTGAGATGGTGGCAGAACATGGGAAGAACGCAGGCATTCTGACCCCCAGTCCAATGCTCTAGAGACACACAGCTACCTCTACTTTTGTGTGTTTTGTCCCCCAGGGAGTATTTGTACTTTAATAGTGTACAGTGTTTATCTCTAAGGAATGAATGAATTTCTTTTTTTTTTCAGGTCATATGATTTATTGTAGTTAACACAGTTTAAAAATTCACCAACACACCAAGAGTACAAAACTAAACAGCATCATAAGTTATTCCCCCCTCAGGAAAACAAAACGTACTATGATTGTCAAAGCAAGATGTCAGTCTAAGTTTTAGAACAAAGGAAGAATGTGAAACTAATAAGAGGAAAAAGCAATCACTCACAATGACCACAAAAAAAATCCAAAAGAAAGTCCGTTTTCTCACAGACATAGGAATGAATTTCTAACGGTTGAAATTCAAACCTCAACAACAGGTATCCAGGGAAAGGTATTTCTGGGCTGGGAAGGTTTGGCATTTTCTTCCACTCTTCAAGTTGCAAGGACCAGGCAACCTTCCCTAAAGTCTGGTACTACTAATGGGACCTAAGTGACATTTTGTGGGTTTGGAGTTTCTGACTTCTTCCAATAAAAAGAGTCCCATGTCTACCTTGCTATTGGATATATGACTCACTTTCCTCCTGAGGACAAGGGTTCTTGGAGGGAAGTAGTGGGAGACATGGATGGAGAGGTGAGGGAGCATTGAGACTTTTCAGGGCCTGAGTATATTTAGCTCATTTCAATTCAATTAAATGTTTATTAAGCTCCTGCTTGACGGCTGTTGCCATGCTAAATGATAGTAGCTATCATTTACATAAGGCTTTAAGGTTTGGGAAAAGCTTTACATATCTCATTTGATTCTTACAATGACTCTTTGGGTAGGTGTTATCATCGCCTCCATTTTACAGATGAGGAAACTGAGGCTGAGAGACTTGTTCATAGTCATACAGCTAGTAAGTGTTTGAGGCAGGATTTGAACTTGAGTCTTCCTAACTCTAAGCCCAACACTCTAACTATTATGCCACTGTGACCATATAAAGGTTATTCTGCATGAAGACCAATATATATAAGATCCCAGATTCTGAGCTGGAATAGATCCATAATATTGTAGAGTAAAGGTAGCTAGGTGGCACCATAGTGCATACAGTGCTGGGCATGGAGTTAGGAATACTCATCTCCGTGATTTCAAATCTGACCTCAGACACTTACTAGCTGTATAAACCTGGATAAATTACTTTACTCCATTTGCTTCAGTTTTCTTATCTTTAAAATGAGCTGAAGAAGGAAATGTCAAACCATTCCATTACCTTTGCCGAAAAAAATCCCAAGTGGGGTCATGAATAAATTGGACATGACTGAAAAACAATTCAACAACAACAAAAGTTGTGTGGTAAGTACATTAGGGAGACATACAAAACGATATGTTTATGTGAGATCCCAGGCAGAGTGGATAAAGTGCAGGACTTGGAGTCACAAAGACCTGAGTTTGAATCCTGCCTCAGACAGTTACTAGCTGTGTGACCCTTAATTTTCCTTAACCTCAGTTTCCTTATCTGTTAAATGGGGATAATAATAGCACCTACATCACTGGGTTATTGTGAGGCTCAAATGAGAGAACATGTAAAGTTCCTTATCAGCCTGAAGATCCTTTATAAATAGTAACTATTATTACTAGTAGTATTATCAGAGGAGATTTCTTGTAGCAGGGGGCATATGAGTTGGCTTTAAAGGACAAGAGGAGGAGCAGCTAGGTGATGCAATGGATAGAGTCAGGAAGACCTGAGTTCAGATCTGGCCTCAGACACTTACTAGCTAGCTGTGTGACCCTGAGCAAGTCACTTAACCCCCATTGCCTCCGAAATTTAAAAAAAAAAGACAAGAGGTCACTCCAGGCATAGGGGTAAAGAAACATCCAAAGTCTGGGGGATGTTCTGGTATTCCTGGATTGCGATGTGCACGGAGGACATTAATATGAGATAAGACTGCAGAGCTAGGGTGGTGTCTGAGAACAGAGAGCCTTTGAGAACAGGATTGAGGATTTGCATTTTTAATAAATGATATTTGTGTTACCTTGAACAAGTCATTTTAACTTCTCTGACCCTCAGTTTCCCCTTCTGTAAAAAAGGGTGGTGACCTCCAAAGTGCCTCCCAGCTCTAAAGCCATGCTCCTAGGCAAGGTGAAGCTGCTAGCTTTCCCCCAAATATGGGTGAGTTTGAGTGACTCAAAGCTTCCAGGCATCACACCTCACAGGACAAACTTGGGGTTCAATTCAATAAATAATTCCATAAACATTTATTGAGAGCCTATTAGGTGCCAGGCATCATGCTAAGCACTGGGGATACGTAAAGAGGCAAAAGACAGTTCCTGTCCTCAGGGAGCTTATAGTCTAATGAGTTAGCAACATGCAAATAAATATATACAGGGCAACTATATTCATGATAAATAGGAAATATTTAAAAGAAAGAAAGCATTGGAATTAAGAGGGGTTGGGGAAGGTTTCCTGTAGAAGGTGGGATTTTAGCTGGGACTTAAGGGAAGCTGGGGAGCTGGGGTGAATTTCTGTCTGATGTTTCCACAATCTTCAAAAGAGTCAAAGTCTCAGGGTAGAAAGTCACCTCTGTATTCAGGGCCTAGGTACTCATAAAATGCTTTTTGTTGGAACAGGCCAAAGACAAATTCTCATAAAATGTCTGCTTAATAACTAAGTTAACTTATACTTAAAGCTGGTTTATTCCTGTCCGGGAAACGGACCTCTTGAGTGCCATAAACACATTGAGGGGGGTGATTGATTATTTGATTGCAAACAATTTTTGTACATTTAACTCTCCATTAACATAAAAAGATGGAAAATTTTTTGAACATATTTTTGCATAGATTATGAATTTAGAGAATTTAATCAAAGGTAAATACAACTTTGGAAAATTAGGCCTCAATTAAATGGTCGTGAACCAAATGCCAGACAAGACTGTCTCAATTTCTCTTCTCTCTCCTCCTCCCCCCTTTCCTCCAGCCCTTCTTCCTGGTGAAGGCAGCATCATGGTACCTTTTGACATGATTCCAATTTGATTTATCGATTTTTAACTCTAGTTCTGCCATTTGACATGTGGGTGACATTAGTCAAATCACTCTTTCTTCCATGTCTCAGTTTCCCTATCTATAAAATGAGAAGCCTGAGATGAATGACTACCAAGGTCTAAATCTTGTGGTCCTGTGCCTGGGGTGAAGACCCCTCACTCTCTAATTTCTATGACTCTGCTTAACTATAGTAAATGTAAACTCTGGACTTAGACTTCTGACTCCAATTCTACGGGGTCCCTAGAGCAAGGCTTCTATTTGTCCTCTCAGAATCTAGGCAGAACCCTCATGTGTTGGGAGAGGCCTTTGCATTGCAGTATTTCACAAGCCCCCACCAGTGTGCTCCCTCCTCATTGGTCATTAGTTGACATTAATTAGTCAGTCAGGTTTAAATAGTTTTTAGTATGAATATTTACTAAGCTGGTATAGTAAGAAGAGTTGGCACAAAACATCACCTCCAAAAGTATGCAACATTTTCTTCCATAAGTGTGCACAGAGTCCAGGGAAAATGAGCCCTAGCAATAACTCTTAGTGCCTGGAAATCCTTTTCTCTCTTTTTGTGAGATAATCATGAGGTTCTCCCTAGGTATGCTGTTTTTTTTTTTTGCTAGGCTTCCTGTAAAGTCTTGAAGCTGTCTTTCCTTAGTGTGACTAGCTTGTCCTCAGCTACTTACAGATACTTGGTTTAGGGGTACTGAGGATCTCCTATATTGTGGCTTTATAAGCAACTGAAAACTTATGCGATTCTTGAGATTGTATTTATAGAAAATAAGCATCCTACTATAGATAATCTGTGTTCTGAAGCTGATTAAAAAACCCTCCAACTCTCTCTATATATTAGATTGTAAGATGTCATTTATACCACTGGAATGTTAAATGAGAAGACACATGCATGTACGTCCAGTTTGTTTCAAACTGCCACCCAGAATGAGAAGTCCAGAATCCACTAGACCTTTAAAAGTTTGAAAAGAGCTCCTCCAGCCAAAGGATTGATTATCACTGCCACTGAGGCCAAGGCTCTTATCCTCTCCCTTAAGTGATTCCTTCTTAGAGATGTTGCTGGAAAGCTTTCATCCCCAACCTGCCAGAGGATCCAGCTGTCATGTTCTGAATTGGCTTACTATTTTATAGATGACTCACAGGGCGTGACCACACCTCCCCAGCCAATACCACTGCACTTCTTTTACATGATTGCATCCTTTCATCCAATGGCTTTCAAAGACTTGTAAAATGATCAAATCCTTTTTGCATTTAGTTTAAAACCTATGATTGATTGACTGGTGTCTAGGTCTTGTTCACACCGAGGTCACACTGATTGATTGATTGGTTGCTCTCATTTGACAAAGGTATCAGGGATAATATTTTGTCATTTATTCTAAGTGGAGTGGGGTGATTTGATTAATTAACTCAATCAATCCCCATCCTTGCATAAATATTAACAGAGTATTATACCTTATATTTGCATTCTTGGAATGAAAAGATTGCTGTCTGAGATTTGGAAGATCCTCAAGGTTTGGGGTCTTTGACAAGATAGGAACTTTGGCTCTTTGATTTTTCTTATTTTCTGGTAGAGGAAAGGTTCTGGGGAAGCACTTAGCAAGTCAAAGTCAGAGAAACAGTAAAAGGAGACAGTGGGGGGAAAAAAGCATAGGGATCTGAGTTTAAGCCTTGGCCATGAAATGTACTTGCCTTATGACTCATCTAACTGTGTCCCAATATCCTTATCTACTGATGCTGCTTTTTGTTCCATTCCTTCAGGATTCCTAGTTGAAGCGAGCCTATGTTCTTACAGTTCTCAGAGAAAGAGAAGGCAGGGGGAACGTATGTTAGCAGACTGACACGTGGGCCCAGGAATTAGGAATCACTTCAAATCTTTCTACATGTATCCTCCTGGCTCAGCCTGGATGTTCTCAGATCAGATGGCTGATAGGTCAAGAATCATAGAATGCCAGAAATGAAAGAACCTGATCAGAGATTTAGAGTTGGGAAGGACACAGAATCCATCTAGGCAAGCTCCTCTTTTTAACTGAGTCTCGAAAAGGTTGGGTGATTTGCTTAAGCTTATAAGGTGCCAGAAGTTGCATTTGAACTCAGGTTTTCTGAGAATGTGTCCAGAACACTTTCTCCTAGTCTAGGTCTTTCATTTCACAAAGGCCAGAGAGATTTTTTTGGTCTGACATCATACAGCCAAGAAAGAATAAAGCCTGGACTCCAATTCAGGTGTTCTGACTCTGGGCCCAGGGCTCCTTCCTCAGAATTAATACTTTCCAGCATAATCAGACAATGAAGGCACAGTCCAGATGAATCCAGAAACCACTGAGATAATAATCCTCAAGTGAGGAGGGAGACTTGGGAATTTACATAGACTTCGTGTCTCCTTGGCCCATTATGGTAGGAGATGATGCAGATGTGTCTGAATCTGTTTCCTCAGTTCAGAAGAAAGTTCCCTGAAAGGGTTAACAGACAGTGACAGGAAACACCACTGCTGATCACTTCTTACTAGGCTGCTCTTTTTTTTTTTTCCCACAGCTCTGTACTCTTTCTCCTGAGATCATTAATGAACACCACAGATAAACATACCACAGTTCAGCTCAAAATTGGGCTTTCTTGTTCCTCTGGTTCATTTTCCTCCCAAATTCATGAATACAAGTAGAGCTCGTCAGCTCTCTGCTCGAGCTGGCTGTGGGAAAACACATTTAGGAATCCAATAAGAAATGAGCAGAAATGATTCCACCAGTGTGATGAATGTGCCCAGACAAGGGCCCAACTCTGAAGCAGGAAGTGGCAAGGAGTTTTGAGGTAGGAAATGAGAGCTCAATTTCAGATTTGATGTGGATCACAGAAGGCCAAGCTGAGGCTGCGGTCACCTCCCATCATCATCAGCGGACCTGGCACCTGGAGGCCTACCCTGGGCAACACCTGACACAGTGCAGGGACCATGGCCCCTCCTTCACTCAAAAACCTTCACAGGCTCCCCATTGCCTTCTAATTAAAGGTGAAAAGCCAGTGGCTAACATTCAGACTAGTCTTCCAATCTGGCACAAGCATTCCTGACAAGTTTCTTTTTATCCCATAATCAGGAACATGGATTTCGGCTTACTATAAAGGAACAAAAAATTCACAGGAGCAAAGATCCAGAACTGAAAAGAAACTTGGAGACCATCTTATATAGAAGCTTTTGTTTTACAGATGAGGACACTGAGGCACTAGGAGGTTAGAGCACTTGCCCTAGGTCACACAGGTATAAAGTATTAGAGGTGGAATTGGAACCCTGATTCTTTAATTTCAAAGGCAGTTTTCTTTCCATTTGAATCGTCGATCCTCCCCTTTCCAGATTACTCTCCATCCCCTTTCCTCATGCTCTCCCTTTACTATCTTTGTGTCCTTGCTCACATTGTCCTTCAGTCCTGAAATGCCACCCCACTTCCCCACAAAGATGGAAGGACATCAATTCAAATCCCTCCCTTACTTCAAGATCCAACTTGGCTGCCATTTTCACCCTCCCAGCAATGAATGAATGAACTAGACCGAAGGTGTCAAACACACTCCTGAGTGCAGCTTGAACCAGATTAAAATAAAACCGGGAGACATTTAGCAAAATAAATAAAAAATATAGTAAAACAGATAACATTATATTTTAAAACTAATATGCAGCCTGCAGGGAACCTTATGCGTAGTTTAGTGGTCCCCATTTGTACTTGAGTCTGACTGTACTGCTCTCTAGATTTCTCCTTTGCCCTTAATTCACTCCTCTGAATAGCATGGCTATTTATATCCCTGTTTTCCCTATCTCCCCTCTCCCTACCCAATCCTCCTACCCCACCCCAGCATCAGATTGAAAGAGTCTGTGGTTTATCTATTGGGTATCCTCAGTATCCATTCTAGAAATTGGACAATACTTTTATAGATGTTTGTTGAAATGAGATGAGCTCCATCCCAGCCACCTGCCCAGCTGGGGCTTGGGCTTAGGAGAAATGGTTTAGAACAGAGGTCCAAATCTCTGACCAAGCACTGTGGGTGTAGATCAATCTGAGTATACAGGACTTGGGGCTTCTGAGCATCACACAACTCGCAACTGAATCCTGAGAACTGCTGACACATGTTAGAGGCTGTCTTGACCAATCAACTTCTGGAAAGTTGGTCCACAGGGGACTGGTCCCCATATTCCTAGTTGAGGAGGATGGGAATTCTGACTCTGTTGTTGCCTTCCTCACGACATAACATTTCTCCATGGACCCTCTCATCCTCAACTTTCCAGAAGACCTAACTGGGCAGTTATCCTTAGATTGGGGGGGGGGTGGTGTGTGAAACTGAAACAAACATAAGCACATATTCAGAGGATGGAATAAGGGACTGATGAGAACAAATATCCTCCTCCCACCAAAAAACAAAAGCAAAAATACTAGATCTCATCATGGAGTATGGAGAAAAACATATTGGATATGGAGTTGAGACTTGGGGTCAAATCCTAGCTCTTCCATTTACTAGCCCCAAGACCTTGGGCAAAATATTTTACTTCTCCAAGCCTCAGTTTCTCCTTTGTAAAAATGAGAATGATAATACCTCCCCCACCTCACTTCTCTCAATTGTTGTGAAGAAAGCAATCTGGAAGTCATGAGGAGCCATGAGAGGCATTATGGTGGCAGTGGATAGAGCACTGGACCTAGGGTCAGGAGGACAAGTTCCATATTCAGCCTAAGACACTCCTCTAGGCTAGTTACTTAACCTCTATTTGCCTCAGTTTCCACATCTATAAAATGAGGATAATATTAGCACCTACATTCCAGGGTTGTTTTGAGGATCAAATGAGATACTCATAAGACACTTTATCACAGTGCCTGGCATATAGTAGGTGGTATATAAATGTTAGCTATTATTATTATTATTATTATTATTATTATTAACCTAAGCCTGCCTCAGTTTCCTCATCTATAAAATGGAGATGATAATAGCATCTACCTACTAGGATTGTCATTGAAGATAAAATGAGCTATTTGTAAAGTGTTTTGTTAACCTTAAAGTACCATATAAATGCTAGCTATCATTATTATCATTAATATTAGTGGACAGATGACTGGCCCAGGACCTAGGAAGACCTGAATTCAAGTCTTGTTTCTGGTTGTATGACCCTGGGCAAGTCACTACTCAATATTCTGGAGAACTCTCTAAGGCTCTATGTTACAGAGAAGGTACCAACCTGGATTGGTAGATGGAGTTTTCTTACCTGGAGGTTTCCCATATCAACATAATCATAGATCCAGTCCCTATCCCCTCAGGAGCCATAGAAATGTTGCCTATTATGGTAAAAGGAGGCACAATGAGTGAAGGAAGTGGGTGTGAACATAGATGGTTAGGAGAGAAATGAAGTCAGCGATGGAGTTAGGGTTATTAGGTATTTGAGGGGAAAATGGGTAGGATGCTGGTCCTTACTGCTGCCTTGACCTGTGCTATGGTGGGTAGTCGGTCCAGTGAGGAGGAAGAAGAAGAGGGATCTTGATGAAAAGGAGCTCTTGGCCTCTACCAGTGTAGAACAACCACTGGTTGTGATGGATTGGGCCCAGCAAGTTCACCCGTGACCAACCACAGGGTGTGGTTCCACTTTTGGCCATAGGCACACATAGCTTCTCACTTACACAGCAGAGTGGCAAAATGCCTGTCCTGACAGTTGGGAGGTCAGAGTTTTACAGTAGACCTACCTCAGATTAGAAACCATTGTGTGCTCTGAGCTTCAGTTCCTCATTTGCAAAACGGCCCTTCTGGGTCTAATACTGTAAGTTGGGAATCATATCGTCTTGTTGTTTTGTGATGCACCAGTGCATACTGCGAACCATCAGGTCATATATTCAGTGGCAGAGGTATTGGTCATTCACGTTTCAGGTGAGAAGGTTGCCTCATTTCTAAGGATCAGGGCCTGCCCCATATGGTTAAAACCCTTGAAACCCAAATATTTGGAGGCCCCGTAGTGGAGATGAGAGAGGGAAGCTCATGCTATGATGGCCATGGCTGCTTGGAAAGTCACTGCTTCCCATCTGTCAGACATGGTTCCCTATTATCTGTAAGATTAAGTCCAAATTCCTCATCATTGCATTGAAGACCTTCCACAATCTGGATTGACCATACCTTTACAATATTATCATCTGATGCTACTCTAGCCAAACTGGACTGTCTAGCCAACTGACTTATTTATCATCCATCATCATACCCTGTGCTCTCTTGCTTCTGTGTAAAATGGGTTTAGTCAGTGACTGAGGTTAGAAATAGTATCAGGGTTATTAGGCATTTGAGTGGAAATCGGGTAGGACCGACCCTGGTGCTGTTTGTTGCCTCTGCCTGTGTCATGGTGGGTGTTGGTTGGTCTAGTGAGGAGGAGGAAGAGGAGGGGTCTTGATAAAAGGAGAGCCTGTGCAATATCCCCTTCTCCCAGAATGGCTTTATATCCTATATTCCCCTTCCCTTCCCTTCCCTTCCCTTCCCTTCCCTTCCCTTCCCTTCCCTTCCCTTCCCTTCCCTTCCCTTCCCTTCCCTTCCCTTCCCTTCCCTTCCCTTCCCTTCCCTTCCCTTCCCTTCCCTTCCCTTCCACACCTAGCACAGTGCCTGGCACTAAATAAATGCTTATTGATTGAATGATTGTTTGGATATAGAGATCAGAGCTGGGAAGGACCTTGGGACATAGATTATATGAGATGGAAGGGCCCTTATGACACAGAATATAGTTTGTTAGATCTTGGAGGGAGTATAAAGCAGAGAACACGGAATGTGAAGGTAGGTGGTGGGAGAGCTTTCGAACAGAGTCTGGAATGTCAGAGCAGGCAGGACCTTAGTGATGGAACAGCCCAACTGCCAGGGGGCCAATTGGCTGTTGGCCCCTGGGCACCTGGTCTCCTAAAGCTGGAGCGTAGGGAAGGTCACCTGGTAATTAACATTCTGACACAATTCACTGGAATGAGAAGGGTATTCTTCAATTGTTTTGTGGTGCAGAACAAATGGTTCATTAATCAGAAATACATCAGCTCCAGTTCCAACACTAATAAAATCAGAGGAAGTAATGAGCTGGCATCATCGGGGACATGGAGAATCCACACGCTCATTCTTCAAATGGGCCCTTCAAGCTTGAACATGAAGGATGGGCAGAAACCAGTGAGATATGGAGCAAGAAAGGCCGACAGACAGAGAATGAGAGGCGTGTGAGTAGGAGTTGAGGGCTGAGTAGGGTTGAGGGTCCCAGCCTCCAGGAGTCATTTCCTTTCAGGGTTTCTATGGTCTTGAAGAGGTTTTGGGGAGAAAAGTGGAAGAAAAGAATTAAGAAGGTGCTAGTCTCAGGGCTAGGAAGGAGAGAAAAGTAGGACATGGGGCTGCTTCTCTGAGGCAAAAGGGACTCAGTTGATGTCAGATCTGGACAGCATCAGGTCCAATGCCCTCATTTTACAGATGATGTGACTGGAGTCTAGAGAGATCAGACTGCTCTCCTTCCTTCACCTTTCCATTGAGGAGAGGTCCTTAACTTGGGCTTCATGGGACTCCAAGGGGTCCATAGATAGACTTCAGGGGGCCCATGAATTTAGATGAGAAAAAATCACATCTTAACGTTCAACACCCTCTAGCTGAAATTTAACATTTCCTTCAATTATTTTAAAGATTTTGAGGAGTCCACTGGCTTCACCTTGATAACCCAGGGGATCCATGATGCAAAAAGGATTGAGAACCCTGGCATAGAGTCAAACCTTGAGGACCTTCAGAGATGGGGAACTTTTCCCGAAGTCAGCCTAACAAGAGGCACTGTCCCTGGTTATTTTCAGAAGAGTGGGAGTGAAGCCCCTTTAGCACTTGGACCCCAGAGCCTAGATACCATAAAATATGATCAGCAGGGTGGTGCAGTTGATAAGGTGTGCTTGACTAGGCAACAGGAAGATCTGAGTTCAAATCCTGCCCGAGACACTTACTAGCTGTGTGACCCTGGGCAAGTCACTCAGTCTCTCTCTCAATTTCAGTTTCCCCATATGTTAAATGGGTATAATAATGGCACCTACTTCCCAGGGTTATTGTAGGCATCAAATGAGATAACATATATGAAGAGCTTGGCAAACCTTAAAGAGGTATATAAATGCTAGCTGTGATGATGATGATGAAGCTGATGAAGATAATGGTGGTGGTGGAAAATGGTCAACTCTGAGCCTTGAGTTCTTCTCCTGTTTTAAGCTATAGCTCAAGCACCTTCTTCTACATAAGACTTTTCCTAATGCTCTAACTGCTGGTATCCTCACTACCAAACTACCTTGGAATTGATTACTTTGTATATAGTCATATTTATTAACTTTTTATTTAGGATACATATGTATACTTGTGGATATAAGTGTGTATATTGTGTTTGTGTATATGTGTGTGTGTGTGTGTGTGCGTGTATGTATATTGACTAGTATATATACGTACCTGTTTCTCTCATTAGAATGTTGGCTTTTTGTGAGAAAGAATTATTTCATTCTCTGTGCTCTATCCTTGGCAGTCTGACGTGTTGCCTGGCATATATTAGGTGCTTAATAAATATTTATTGATTAATAATAATAATGGCTAACATTTATATAGCACCTACTATGTGCCAGGCATTGTGCTGTGTTCTTTACAAATATGATCTCATTTGACCCACTGTGATATCTGAATTCACAGTCAGAAGAATTGGGAAATCAGAAGGTGTGGTCTTCACGTGTGTGAGGGATGGTACACAAAGCATGGGAGGCAATGTGGAATAATGGAAATGATGATGGTGATGACGATATATGTTATCATGTTATATATTTATTATTATATTATATACAATATATATTATTATACATCTGGCCTTGAAGTTATAAGACCCAACTTTGCTGTTTGTTTCCAGCTGCATGTGATGAGCCGGTCACTTATCTTTTACTCATAAGTCCTTCATCTGTGAAAAAAGAAATAGTGACACTTCTTTTCTTCCTCCCAGGGGTGTTGAGACAGGGGTTCTGTGTACCCTGAAGTGCCATCGACATAGAAACTGCTATTCTCTCCCTAAAACAGGTTTGGCCATATCAGTCATTGCCCTGCTCAAGACCTTCAGCCTTTCTCTGTTGCTTTCTTTTGGAGAAAAATGCCAGCTCCTTAGCTTGGCATTGAAAGCCTTCCTCGTGGGGCCCTAGGCTCCTTTAACTCCTATCACCCATTATCACTGCGTATCCTCTCACTGCTAATTTACCACACTTGCTGTTGCCTCCTCGTTACATCTCCTCCCCCCACTCCCTGGTCTGTTCCCAGACTGAAGCTCACTCTTTTCTCATCTCCATCCCTAAGAAGCTTTATTAGCTTCCTTCAAGGCTCCAGGAATGGACCACCTCCCTATAGGGGGTCTTCTTCCTCAAATAATGTATATCATCATCTGCAAATAGTTGCATCCTTCAAGTAGAATGTAAACTCCTGGAGGGTAGAGACCTTCTTTGTATCCCTAGCACTTAGCAAACTGCCCTCCTCCCTTTTCCCCCCTTCTCCTCCCCTCTTGTCTCTTCCTTTTATTCCACCCGTCTTCACTTCTCCTCTCTGTCTAGGCAGTAACTGTCAAACATGTCAAACATCAGGACCCCAATACACTCTTTAAAATGATCACTGCCCCAAGAACTTTTGTTTATATGGATTATATTCAGCAATACTTACCCTATTAGATATTAATACATCTTGGTGCTATTGGGCAATTTTGACTTCACAAATCTCCTGAATGGTCAGGATCAACCACTTCTCCAGGCCCTGCAATAGGTGTTACTATAAGGAAGTGGTGACTGAATCTGGGAGACTGCAGACAGGTCGAGACAGAAAAAAGAAAAGGGGGGGTAAGGAGAGAGAGAGAGATAGAGACAGAGAAAAAGAGAGAGACACAGAGAAAGGGGAGAGAGTGAGAACCAACAGAGAACGAATAAAAAAAAAGCCTTTATTTAGTGCTTAATGATATACATTAGGCAATGTGCTAAGCCTTGGGGCTACAGATACAAAAAGCATGACTGCCCTTCCCCTCAAGGGAAGCACAGTCTAATGGGGCAGACAGAACACAGAGGGTGGTGGGGGCCAGGGATGGATGTTGTGGTGTAGGAAGTGAGAGAGAGGGTGAGTGGAGTCATAGGGTAGTCAATCAATTAATTGGCTCACTGCTTGTAGGGATGCTAGTATTGGTTTGATTACTGTTCCTAGAGCAAGAAGAAGAAAAGGGTGGGGTGAGTGAACATAGGGGTTTGGAGGGAAGATAGCCAGAGTGCAGCATGGTCTAGCCAGAGATTGTGAAAACTCATTCACATGAGGAGGGAGGGTGTGTGTGTGTGTGTGTGTGTGTGTGAGAGAGAGAGAGAGAGAGAGAGAGAGAGAGAGAGAGAGAGAGAGAGAGAGAGAGAGAGAGAGAGAGAGAGAGAGAGAGAGAGAGAGAGAGAGAGAGAGAGAGACAGAGAGAGAGAGAGAGAGAGAGAGAGAGAGAGAGAGAGAGAGAGAGAGAGAGAGAGAGAGAGAGAGAAGAGGGAGAGAGAGAGAGAGACAGAGAGAGAGAGAGAGGGAGGGAGAGAGGGAGAGAGAGAGAAAGGGAGAGAGGGAGAGAAGGAGAGAGAGAGAGGGAGAGAAGGAGAGAGAGAGAGAGAGAGAGAGAGAGAGAGAGAGAGAGAGAGGAAGAAGAGGAGAGGAGAGGGAGAGGGAGAGAAGAGAGAGAGAGAGAGAGAGAGAGAGAAGAGAGAGAGAGAGAGAGGGAGAGGAGAGAGAAAGAGACAGAGACAGAGGAGACAGAGAGAAACAGAGAGAGAGAGAGAGACAGAGAGACAGAGACAGAGACAGACAGAGAGACAGAGACAGACAGAGAGACAGAGACAGACAGAGAGACAGAGATAGAAAGAGGGACAGAAAGAGGGAGAGGCAGAGATACACACATATATAAACTGAGAGATAGAGAGAGAAAGAGAAAGAGAGAGAAAATGAATTCTTACAACCCATCTAAATTTGTATCTTGTGCTTTACTGAGCCCCTGAGCACCCCCAATTCCCAATTAGCCTATTAACTTTCCTGAAATGTTGTAATTGAATGCCCCCCATTATTGTACCCTGGAGGGCTAATATGTGGGGAAGATGTTTGCATATTATATGTCTATGCTAATTGAGAAACTAGAGACGATCAAACCTTTGAGGATTACTGACTGAGCCTGCAGTCACTTCCAAATGACCTGGCTACTTGACCTCAGTTACACAGGTTATAAAGAAAACCATGCCGGGGAGGCCAGGAGACCTTAACGGGAGATATTACTTTATATTTTGCTATTTCTTCTTGCTAAACTCCATCAAAGGGCCCCTAATCTCTGGCTCACAAACTCTCCATGATAATAAGAACTAGATGGTCCCATTTCTGGAGCTCTAACAGGCTTCCCTCACAGTAATCCCATCCAGAAAGTATCATATTGACAATTACCCTCCTTTGCCAAAGAGAAAACATAAACTTTGAGGGTGGTGCTTGTGACTTACCCAAGGTCTCACAGCCAGCAAGTCAGAACTTGAACTCAGGTCAGTGCTCTTTCCTCTCCTAGGTGAATGTAGCACTAGACATGGGATCTGGCCTAAGACACTTACTCTGGGCATGTTATTTAACCTCTATCTGCCTCAGTTTCCTTAACTGTAAAATGGAGATAATAATATCACCTACTTCCCAGGGTTACTATGAGGATAAAATGAGCTGATATTTGTAAAGCACTTAGCATAGTTCCTGGCCCATAGTAGGTGCTTTATAAATGTTTATTCCCTCCCACCTCCCGCTCCTTCCCTCCTTTCCCAGTTATAACTAGACTTAGCCCCAGGACACCAGTGCTAATCAGTGCTTGCACATACTAAGCAGGGGGAATCAATCAGTCAGCACATATTTATGATGTATTTACTATGTTCCAGGCACTGTGCTAAGTACCAGGGCTACAAAGACAGGCAAAAACTTCTCCTGCCCTCAAGGAGCTCACATTCTAAAGAGTAGAAACAATTGAGCTTAGCACATCATTTGCAAGAATAATTGGCAAAAATCCAAAGCTATTAAATAGCATTTCCTCCCTCTGGTTACTGTTGTCCCCCAGTCACCCACAGTGTCCAGCGGTCTCCAGCTATGGCGGACAGTGTCCTGGGATCTCTAACTCACTGCTTCCCCAGCATGGAATCCTGGAATTCTGTCCCCTCACTGTGCATAGCAGAATTCTGAGATTTTTCTGTATCTGTTCTCCCTCCCCCTTATAAAGAGCAGAGTTTCTGTGCCCTTAGGGACTGAGAAAACTAGGCGGGGCTAGTCGAACACTACTGCAAGATTGTACCCACCCTTCCTCCTCAGAAGGTAAGGAAAGGGCTAGGAAGAAGGCAGAACCCAGCCACCAATGGGCATCTGCCTGGGACCAGGGGTGAGGGATGATCACAGCTGGAAGGGATCACAGAGGCCATGAAATCAAATCCTGAGCAGGAATCCCTGAATGCCAGTATCAGCAAGCCTTTGCTTGAAGACTTCCAGTGACAAAGAACTCATTCCTAAATGAGGTAATCCATTCATCCTAATTTTAGATAGGTCTAACATAATAATAATAATAATAATAATAATAATAGTAACAATAACATCTATATGACACTTAAGGTTTGCAGATGATATCTCATTGATCCTCACCACAACCCTGTGAGGAAGATGCTATTATTACCCCCATTTTATAAATGAGGAAACTGAGGCTAAAAGAAATTGTGACTTTCCCAAAGTCTGATAGTAAGTCTCTGAGGCAGGATTTGAACTCAGATCTTCCCAACACTTTACCGTGTAGCTACTACCCCTTGTAACTCTTACCCACTGATCCTGGTTATGCCCCCCCCCCAAGGGTCAAGCTGAATAGATTTAATCCATCTTCCCCATGACAAACCTTTAAATACCTGAAGATAGTGATGGTTCACACTACCCCTTAGACTAGGTCTTGTGAGTGCACTGGGGAGTCCAGATCGCTGATGTCTCACCTCATGACCCCAAAGTCTCCTACTTATATTGGCTTTCAGCGGGACTGGCCTCTAGAGAGCTGAATGTATAAGGTCTGGTCCAAGACTACTTTGTCCCGGGAAGTCGGAACATTTTGGCTGGATGGAAGACCCTGGTCTAGTCTGGAGATAAGAATTGCCTCCAAACTCACTTTGATTTAAGTGGAAATGAAAAGCAGATCCTGTACTTCTAAGGAATACAAAAGAACAGAAACAAAAACTCCTTCTCTTGGTAAGCCTTTCACCTCTCTCATGCTCATACCTATCTCCTCCTGGGAAGCAGGAGAAAGACACTGAGGATTTCTAGGTTGATTTGGAGAGGTGGTGAGTGGAGCCCTAACAGAAAGAGGCATCAGATATAAAATTATTTAAACAAGCAAAGCTCAACTTGTTCTTCCAGCAGAGAAATGAACTGGAATTAATAGAAAAAAATGCAGCAGAATAAATAAGGCAGATGGAGCAGGGAGAGTGCATATGTGTGACTGCATGTCTGTGTGTCTTATGTGTGAATGCATTGGTGTATCTGTCTTTGTGTGGCTGTGCATGTGGATGTGCAATATTCCTGTTTTGTGTGTGTGCATGCATACTCACATATGTGATTATGTGTGGCTATGTTGCATTGCTGGCATATGTGTATGTGTTAATGTGTATTGGGAGGGGGTGGCTGTTAATTTTGTGAGTTCTGTGGTCTAAGGGGGGGAAGGGGGAGAGACCGAGAGAGAGAGAGAGAGAGAGAGAGAGAGAGAGAGAGAGAGAGAGACAGAGACCGACAGACAGACAGACACAGTTTTAAGGAGTCCTCCCATACCATATACTCAGATGGAGTGGCCTACTATTATTTCAAAAATGGACTCCCTTGTTGTATGGCACTGCTGAAGTCTGTGGCCATGAGGTCTGAGTGAGGGGATGGCTGGAGAGCCTGGCTCCCTGTTCTTTTCCCAGCTCTCTCTGTCAGGCTGTAGGTTTGAAAGGGTCTTCAGGGCAGGTGCCAGTCCCATTGGCTACATACGATGCATCCGCCTATCCTACTATGATTTCTCTTATACACATTCACAGATGCCCACACATATTTGTATGCACACACGTTAAAGCATGTCAATATATGCTCATTTCTCAGACCAAAACACAGGTCCCTGGTCAGCACTCCCCATATGTGTTGCTTCTCCTTATCAGAATGTAAGTTCCTTAAGGGTAGGGGTTGTCTTCACATTCTTATTTGTATGCTCAGCACTTAGCACAGTGTCTGGTATATAATAAGTGCTTAATAAATGCTTTTTCATTCATTAATTCATATGTAATACATACATGTACCATGCATTCTCTTTTTTCTCTTCAATTTTTTTTTTATTAACAAGGATTGATTTTCCCTCCCTCCCATCCCTTCCTCACCAAGATTAAAAGAAAAAGAAAACACATAAATATACAGAGTCAAGCTAGCAAAACAATTTCCCAAGTTGTCCATGTCCAAAAACTAATGTCTCATTCCCTATCTTGAATTCATCACCTCTCCCTCAGGAGGTGGAGAGTACAGATCAGGCATTCTCAAAGTGTGGCTTGGTGACCCTGGTGGTCCCTGTTCTCCTTTCAAGGGGTCTGTGAAGTCAAAGCTACCATCATGATGGCAAGACATTTTCATTTCTAACATGGCAAATATCAATAGATATAACCCCCATAAATAAAAACACTTTGGGGTCTTCAATGCTTTTTAAAAAATAGAAAAGAGTTTTGAGACTAAAAAGTATGAGAATTGCTGGCATGGATCGCCATCAATCCTCTGGGATTGTGACTGGTCAATATGTTGCTCCACCATTTTACCTAATTTCCCCATCTTATCTTATGACTCCTCTTTATGTTCTCTTTGCTCCAATCAAACTGGAAAAACACTGTCTCCTGAAAAAGGCCTGTACTCTAAGACCTTTGTGCATTTCCTGAAGCTATTCTAATTAAAACTCACTTCAATCATCACCTCTTCCAGGAAGCCTTCCCAATTACCTTAAATGGAAATAACCTTGGCCATACAGTCTCATGTAGAGCTCCGGTTTTTAAATCCCTAAAACACTTACTCCATGTTGGAGTCTGTTTAATCTACTTGGAGCCCTATGTCCCTATGACACAGTAAACTTCATGAGGAAAAAACTCTGTCTTAGAGAAACGTTGTTTTCCCTAATATCTAGCAAGTTTCTGTGCATACAGTAGGTGCTTAATACGATGCTTATTGTACTGTTGAACTTCTATTCCCCACAAAGTCTTTACACTGCCTACTGACGGAGTAGCCACTCATGGGTAGGCAGAAGGTAGGCTGAACTGGGGGCTGAGTATACAGACATCAGGAAGAGGAAGTATATTCTGAATTGGTGCTGCTGGTGCCCTCTAAATTCTGCCCTTGGACAAAGCTCTGATTGTTTTACCATTGTTACAACTTTAGGGAGAGTTACTATTTCCCCAGGTTTTTGGATTAAATCAACAATCGCTCCTGTCTTCCCACAACCACTCATGAATACATATGCACACAACCACACACACACACACACACACACACACACACACACACACACACACACACTTTCTCAAATATAACCAGGGTTTGGAATCAGTACTTATCTGATCCACATATATTACATCAGGGACTTATGATTTCATCTATTTTGAATTCCCAGTGTAGCAACTCCAGTGTGAAAATCAATCAGTTACTCAATAAGCATTTCTTAGGTGCCTACTATATACCAGCCACTATACTATAGGCATCAGGAACCACCTATACCACCTCTAAAATAGCCCAGGCTTTGAAGAAGCTTATATTCTATTTTTTACTGGGGAGGCAGATGTAGATGTATACAAAATATGCACAAAATACATAAAAGGTACATAAGGGGAGGTAGAACAGTAGTAGCTGGTGGGTTCAGGAAAGGTCTTTGTAGAAAGCAGCACTTGAGCTGAGTTCTAAAGCAAATGCGGGGTTCTAAGAGCCAGAGAGGAGGAGGAAGGGCATTCCAGGCATGGGGAGCAGCCAGTGCAAAGGCAGGGAGATGCAAGATGAGGTCTTACATAGGAGAAGCAGTAAGAAAGCCAATTTTCAGCTCCGAGTGTGGGAAGAATATTAATGTCTAGTGAGGCTAGAAAAGCAGGCAAGGTCCATGTTGTGAAGACCTTTAAATGTGAAACAGAGGACTTCATAGAGTATCTCAGAGGTATAGGGAACTCTAAGAGTTTATTGAGTAGGGGAGTAATAGGGTTGGATCAATGCTTTGGGAAAATGCTTCTTCCATGGACATGAATAACAACCCATCCACATCTTACCATCTTAGGGCACTACCTGAAGGTCAGGGATGTTGCGTGGCTTATTTCTGGTTGCATGGTTTATAAATGAGAAGCATAAGGGCAGAACAGACAGAGTCCTGCACTTGGAGCCAGAAGGGCCACTCAGCAACCTTAAATAAAAAGGGACGTTCCATAAGAAATAAACTTCGGGAAGAGCTCAATTTCAATGGTGCCATTGTGTGAAGCAGGAGACATTGTTTGAGGCACTTTCTTAAGAGCAAGACGGAGTGGCCCATCCTTTAGATGGGTAACGGGCCTCATTGTTAAATTCAATTGGAAAAGCTATTCATACCGTAGCATGATTGAAAAGAAAATTGAATCCTCTTGATGTTATAAATGTGTCTATTACTGCGTGTACACACAAATTTTCCATGGAAATGATGGTGAAAGTAGTGATTTGCCTTGGAAAATGCATTAGTGTTGACATGTTCAATTTTATCTGCATCAGAATATAAATACTCTTTAACCATGGTCAAATTGTGTGGAATATAGATACTGGATTGGCATAACTCACTTGTCTTACCATCTATCACAAGATGTATTGTGCTTGGGTCAAGTTTTGCATGTTCTCTGTTTGGGTTATTAATATATATATATATATATATATATATATATACACATGCTGTCTAAGGACATGAAGAACTATTTTCTTTTTTTTTCTGGGGTGTTTTTAATTGTACCTGAAGAATATCTTAATGAACCAAATGTCAGCAATTTCTGCTCCAGTATATCTATTTGCAATTTGTAATGGGTGCAAGATACGTCTCATTTTAATGGGAAGAATGATTGGACTTAGAATCAGGAGACCCACAGTCGGTGTGGAATGGTGGAAAGAATGTAAGCTTTTGAGTTGCAGCACCTGAGTCCAACTCCCAGCTCTGCTAACCAACACTCTGTGAGATTTTCAGGTAAGTCACAACCTCTCCAGACCTCAGGTCCTCATCTACAAAATGAGGGGCTTGGATGAAATGGTCCCTAAAGTCTCCAACTCTAAATCTATGACCCTAGGTCTTGGGTTCAAATCCCAGATCTGCCTCCTCCCCCCATGTGACCTTGGGGGAAAATGGTTCCCTCCTCTAAGCTTCAATTTCCTCCCCTGCAAAATGAGAACAATAATCTTTCCACTTCTTGTCTTGTGGGGGGATGAGAAGGAAAGTGATCTGTAGACATTATATTATAGAAACATTGAGTTACAGGTCATTAGAGTAGGAAGGGTCTGTGGACAATTTCTAGTTCTACCTTCTGATTTCAAAAAGATGGAAAATGAGGTCCCAAGAGTGGAAATGACTTGTTCAAGGTCATAAGTGGAACTGGTGGTTTACTGCTGGGGTAGCTTGAAGCCCACTGCAATACCTTGGAGAGAGATACTGTCATTTGTTATCACATGTAACAAAATGAATTAGTGGGGATCCCTGACCAAAAAAATGCTGTGGGGGTCCAATTTCAAATCCAGTTCCACAAATATTTTTAAAGTACCTACTGTGTTCAAAGCAATGTGCTTAGTGATGTTGCAGATAAGATGAGATCTTTGCCCTCAGGGAATTCACAGTTTTCCAATGATAAGACCTTTGGCTATGCCAGGTAAACTTTTCTCCCAAACCTTCTAGTCTAGTGAAAATTGCAAATTATTGGTTACTGGCATGATTTCTTTCATTCTTCTGCCTTTTCATTCATTCAGTCATGTTGGACACTTCGTGACTCCATGGACCATAGCATGTCAAGGCTTTTCTGTCCTCCACTACCTCCCAAAGTCCATCCAAGCTCATGTTCATTGCTTCCATAACACTATATATCCAGCTCATTCTCTGCCTTTCCCATCTCCTTTTGCCTTCAATCTTTCCCAATATCAGGGTCTTTTCCAACAAGTCCTGTCTTCTCATTATTTAAGTATTTGAGCTTCAGCTTCAATATTTGACCTTTTGTCTTTAAGTAGTGACTGATTTGATCTCCTTGCTGTCAAAGGGACTCTCAGAAGTCTTCTCCAGCACCACAGTTTGAAAGCATCTATTCTAGGGCATTTGGCTTTCATAAGAGTCCAGCTTTCACAGCCATACATTGCTACTAGAAAAATCATAGCTTTGGCTACCTAAATCTTTGTTGGCAAGGTAATGTCTCTCCTTTCTAGTATGCTGTCCAGATTTTCTGTAGCTTTCCTTCTAAGGAGCAAGCATCTTTTAATTTCATGGCTGCAGTCACTGTCTGCAATGATCTTTGAGCCCAAGTATATAAAATCCAACACTGTTTCCATTTCTTCTACTTCTATTTGCCAGGAAGTGATGGCATTGATTGCCAAGATTTTAGTTTTTTTTTTTTTTATGTTAAGCTTCAAGTCAGCTTTTACACTCTCTTCTTTCTCTCTCATCAAGAGGCTTTCTAATTCCTCTTCGCTTTCTGCCATCAGAGTGGAATCATCTGCATACGTAAGATTGTTGATATTTCTCCAGCAACCTTAATTCCAGCTTTTGATTCATCTAGCCTGGCATTTTGCATGATGTGCTCTGCATGTAAGTTGAATGCATAAGGTGACAATATACAGTCTTGTTGTATTCCTTTTCCAATCTTAAACCAATCAGTTGTTCCACATTCAGTTTAACTGTTGCTTCTTGGTTAGCATACAAGTTCCTTGCCTGTTAAGACAAGTAAGATGATCTGGTACTCCCATCTCTTTGAGGACTTGCCACATTTTGTTGTAATCCACACAGTCAAAGGCTTTAGTGTAGTAGAAACAGAAGTAGAAGTTTTTCCTGGAACTCTCTAGCTTTTTTTTTTCATAATCTAGCAAATGTTGGCAATTTGGTTTCTAGTTCCTCTGCCTCTTAGAAAACCAGCCTGCTCTTCTGGTAAGTCTCAGCTCACATATTACTGAAACCTAGCTTACAGGATCTTAAGCATAACTTTGCTGGTGTGTGAAATAAACACAATTATTCAGTAATTTGAATGTTCTTTGGCATTACCATCCTTTAGGATTGGGACATAAACTGATCTTTTCCAATCCATTAGCCACTATTAAGTTTTCTAAATTCACTGGCACATTGAGTACAGTACTTCAACAGCATCGTGTTTTAGGATTTTAAATAGCTCAGCTGGAACTCTGTTACCTCCATAAGCCTTATTATTAGCAATATTTCCAAAGGCCCACTAGATTTAATTCTTTAGGATATCTGGCTCTAGATCAGTAATCACACCATTTTGAATATCAGTGATGTTAAATCTTTCCTGTATAGTTCTCCTGTATATTCTTGCCACCTCTTTTTAATCTTTTCTGCTTCTGTTAAGTACCAGCCATTTTGCTTTTATCGCATCCATTTTCACATGAAACATTCTTTTGATATCTCTAATTTTCTTGAAGAGATCTCTTGTTTTCTTCTATTTCTCATTTAAGAAAACCTTATATCTCATTGTTATTCTCTGGAATTCTGCATTCAGTTCAGTATATTTTCCCCTTTCTTCTTTGCCTTTCACTTTCCTGCTTTCATCAGCTATTTGTAACCTCATCAGACAGCCATTTTGTTTTCCTGCTCTTTTTCTTGGCAATGTTTTTTGTTGCTGTCTCCTGTATAATATTTTGAACCTCTGTCCATAGTTCTTCAGGCACTCTGTCTACCAGATCTAATCTTTTAAATCTATTCAGCACTTCCATTTCTTGTTCTAAAGGAGTGTTATTTAGGTCACACCTATATATTCTCCTAGTAAGTGTCTGAGGCTGGATTTGAACTCAGATCTTCCTGACTCCAGGCTCAGCTCTCTGCCTACTGTGCCACTTACTTGCCCCCTATGAAGGAGATACAATATGTAAAAAGTACAAGCCAATGCAAAGTTTATAAAATGTGAGATGAGCCAGTGTGGCATATTTCTCAGAGAGAGAGAGCCTTGGAGTCTCCTAGGTTATCTGCTGCATCTCAGGCCATCTCCAGTCATCTTGACTTTTGTCTTTCCACTGGACTTTGATGACTCTGGAAGAGAAAGTCAGGCTGACACAATTCTGCCTCACAGAATCCAATTCATGCACAAGTCAAGACATCACCCTGTGATGTCATTAGTCCTCTTTGAAAAATGAAGGATGAACACTAATAATAATAATAACAATGATAATAATATAGTCTGATGGTTTTCCCCACTTTCTTCAATTTATATCTGAATTTTGCATAAGAAACTCATGATCTGAGCCAGTCAGATCCAGGTCTTCTTTCAAATGACTATATAGAACTTCTCCACCTTTGGCTGCAAAGAATATAATCAATCTGATTTCAATATTGACCATTTGATGATGTCTATGTGTAGAGTTGTCTTTTGGGTTGTTGAAAAGAGTGTTTGCTATGACCAGTGAATTGTCTTAACCAAACCCTGTTAGTCTCTGCCCTGCTTCATTTTGTACTCAGGGGACAGACTTGCTTGTTAATTCCAATTATCTTTTGATTGCCTACTTTAATCCCCTATGATGAGTGTGACATCTGTTTTTGGTGTCATTTCTAGGAGATGCCATAGATCTTCATAGAACTGATCAACTTTGGTCTCTTTGGCATCAGTGGTTGGAGCATAGACTTATATTACGGTGATGTTGAATGGTTTGCCTTGGATTCAAACAGATATCATTCTGTCATTTTTTATATTAGACCCCAGTTCTGCTTGTCTCACCCTTTTACTGACTATGAGGGCTAATCCATCCCTTCTAAGGGAGTCTTGCCCACAGTAGTATATGTCATAATCACTTGAATTAAATTTAGCCATTCCCATCCATTTAAGTTCATTGGCACCCAAGATGTCAATGTTTAATCTTTCCATCTCCTGTTTGTCCACATCCGGCTTATCTTGGTTCATAGATCTTACAATCCTGGTTCTTATACAGCACTGATATTTACAATGCAGAACATTCCTTTCATCACCAGACACATCCACAGCTGAGCTTCCTTTCAGCTTTCATCCAGCTGCTTCATTCTTTCTGGAGCTGCTTGTGGTTGTCCTCTGCCCTTCCCCAGTAATGCGCTGGTTACCTTCTGACCTGAGGGGTCATCTTCTGTTATCATATTAATCATATCATTTTAATACCATCCATGGGGATTTCTTGGCAAAGGTCCTGGAGTAGTTTTGCATTTCTTTCTCCAGTGAATCATTTTTCGTCAGAACTCTCCACTATGTCCTGTCCATCTTTGGTAACCTTGTAAAGAATAGCTCAGTTTCATTGAGCTACAGAAGCCCTTCTAACATGACAAGGCAGCCACCTGGCTGCCCTTTCTTCTGCCTTAGATCATTGTATGCCTGAATATTAGCATTGGGAAGGATCTTAGAACATGGAAGAAGCATTGAAAAATACATAGCAAAGCACAATGGAAATAAAATAGGAAGGGGGAGGCATAGGAAGAATCATAGTATCACAGACTTGGAACTGACAGGGTCCTTTGAGATCATCTAGACCCAATCCCTTATTTGTTGGTGCAGGAAATGGAGGCCCAGAAAGGGGAAGCAACTTGTCTATGCTTAATTAGGTAATAAATTGCAGGATCAAGAATTAGACTCATGTCTTCAGACTACAAATCCAGTGCTCTTCGTTCTCCCATATAATTAATAACGATGATAATAACAATAATTTAATCCTATTGATGTCTTTACTTTTTAATCACCTTAATTCCTAACTATATCTCTACTCTACCTACCCCCTTACTCCCTGGAAAAGAAATTGGAGGCTTTATGGACTTAGGATATGTTTTCATCCCTGTTGCTCAACAAAGCAAGGGATTCAAATGAGAAAAGGCTACCTGGAAAGTGAAGGAAAGCAAGGTTGAGAGGCTGATGTCTGAAAACTGGATTTGAATTTCTGGCCTACATCTTAAAACATAATAATGACAGGCTCCTGACCAGGCATGGAGGGCTCTTCAGAAAAAATATATTTGTCTAGGGTCTACAAATCTAATCAAAAGATATAGTATCAGAGAATCACAGAACTAGAGATAGAATGAAACTTTGAAGTCATCTTGTATGACCACTCTTCACTCTATAGGTGAGGAAAATGAAGCTCATAGAGATTAAATCCTATGCACAAGTTCATACAGGCAGTAGGGGCAAAGCTTGTATTCAAGTTCAGGACTAATGACTTCTACTTCAACCAAGGAAGAGGAACTGCTTATGTACATCCACCAGGCTAAATTCCACAGAGAGTAGGTATGATGTAGGGAGAAAAATAGAATTTCGGGTACCAGGAAGCTCAAGACACACACAATCCAAGAATAGGTCCAGTAGTAAAGTCCATGGTCTCAGTCCAGAATTGTGTTTATGCCACAAGAAATCTGAAGGAGCTGGGAATGTCCAACCTGGAACAGAAAAGACATGGGGCATTGGGGTGGGAGAAGGGCACAGGAGGAGTATTAATGTGTCCAAAATGGAGCTTATTATGTTTCTTCCTGAGTCTGGAATATTCTCCTAGGAGATTATAAGCTCCTTGAGGAGGATTGATTTTCATTTTAGTTTTGTATCTTTCATACCTAACACAGAGCTTTGTATACTTGGGGGGAAGTGTAGTATGGGTGTGTGTGATTCCATCAATGTGGGGAGCTCCCAATATGGAGCCTCTCTCTATTGTTGCATGTAAATGGTCATTTAAAATGCTTATTGGATGAGATTAAATTATACACTATCTAATCTAACTCTTTCATATTATTTTTACTAGAGTATTTGCCTTACATATTAATAATTTTTAATCCTTCATTAATTCAATATATACTTTTGCTTATTTATAGAACCAAAGATCACACCTACAAAATGATAAGCAAGAAAAATTAAGCTTCAAATAAAACCTGTCATAGAAGAAGCAGAAGTGAAAATGCCCAAGACAAACAATTTAGGAGGGGAAATCTATCTATCTATCTATCTATCTATCTATCTATCTATCTATCTATCTATTTATCTATCAATTTCCTATTTATTTACCTATTATGGATCATCCACATATGTGGTTATATATCCATGCATCTATCATATATCATCTCTCTATTGATCGATCATTTTATCTGTTGATTTCTCTCTCTCTCTCTCTCTCTCTCTCTCTCTCTCTCTCTCTCTCTCTCTCATAGCAAAGAACTGGAGATAAAGTAGAGGCTCATGGGTTGGGGAATGGCTAAGCAGACTAAAGTGGCACAGTGGATAGAGTGCCAGGCCTGGAATCTTCCTGAGTTCAAATCTGGCCTCAGACACTTACTAGCTGTGTGACCCTAGGCAAGTCACTTAACCCTGTTTGCTTCAGTTTCCTCACCTGTAAAATAAGTTGGAGAAGGAACTGGCAAACCACTCCAGTATCTTTGCCAAGAAAACCCTAAATGAGGTCAGGAAGAGTTGGTCACACAGCCGAACTGAAAACAACTGAACAACAACAAAAACCAAACTGTGATGCATGGATGTAATGGGAAACTGTTGCACTGTACAAAATGACAAATAGGAAGAATTTGTAATAACAGTAATGTAATAAATGTAATAACAGTAATATGAACAGATGTGGAGCGAAATAATCAGTGACAGGAAAACAATATACTTAGTGAGTATAATGTAAATGGACTGAAAAATAAAATGAAATTGAACACTGTGTAGTTATATTGACCAAACTTGGCTTCAGAGTTGAGGAAATGCACCGCTCTCCTTTCATTGCAAAAGTGAGGGACTATGGGTATGGAATATTGCATATGCCGTGGAATGCAGTCAGTGTGCTAGTTGCTTTTGCTGAACTTTTAAAACCTTTGTAAAATGCCTGGTGTAAGAAACAAAGGGCATCAATGAAAGTAACACACAAAAAAGAACAAGTGAAGACTCCCGACGCCCAGCCTTGGGCACTTCCACCAGGCCCTGGGTAAAGGAATGGATCCATGCAGAAAGAAGCAGTACTGGAGTAAATTGGTGAATATGTGGGAAGATCTCATACCTCAGTGGAGCCTTGTGACTGCCCTGGCTGAGACTGGAGAAAATCTTCCTCTTTCCTGGTGCCATTCTTCCTGACATAGAGACCAGACTCTGTTCCTGCCAACTCGGAAGCAAAAAATCCTTCTCTGACTCCATCATGCATCCTGTGTCTAGGCATCCCAAGAATGTGAAATTGTCCCTCTTATCCTAAGCATCATTTTTGGGCTGCTTTTGGAGGCAGGAGAGAGATTTTGAAGTCCTAGTTCTATTCCTTTACTTATGGAAGCCACTCTTCATTCTCTGTGACTCAGTTACCCCATCTGTAAAATGAGTGGGTTGAGCACAATGATCTCTGAGGTCCTTTGTGGCTCTGACATTCTGTGTTTCTGGGAAATTGTGCCGAATCCAAGTCTGGGTGGAGAATATTTACCCAGAGTGAATTATGGCTGGATGCCTTCCTGTGTCAACATGCGCCATGTTGATTTCTTGTAAAGTAGATCATTATTCTGTGTGGCATAAATAGTATTACCAGATTGATATGATTAAAGCTAGTGAGTCATTAATTAGCATCTAATTAACAGAGATGAGTAACATGCCCATGTACAGTAGCTCATGTGTTATATTTTCCTTGGAAAAGCGATTAAGGCATGTGTGAGACAATGCAGACATCATCCCTGCTGCAGAAGAGAAAAAAGTCCCTGGGAGAATTTCAGTACCCATGGAGCAGCAGGAGGCACACGTAGGCTCTGGCAGGGAGGGAGACTCATGGACTGGGACAGATTTTCTTGGCTGGGTCCCTTCTGGAGAGTTCACAGTGGGGAGGCTTCCAGGGCTGGGCTGGGTTTCCTCTTAAACACATAGGCATGTGTGCACGCACTCATATGCATATGCCTACAGGCAAATCCATATATCCATTCACACCCACAACTGAACATTCACTTACACACGCACACACACACACACACACACACACACACTGAAACAGAAGTGAAGACTCAGGAATTCGTGCATGCTTGTATACATTCACATATATACATATCTATGCATATGTGTATGTTGCATACATATATACATATGCACACACATATATGCACGTGCACCCACACATGTGTGTATGCAACATGAATTCATGAATAGATATACATCTACCTCCCTAGGGCAAGTCACTTAACTTCAGTTTGTCTCAGTTTCCTCCACCGCAAAATGGGAATAATAATAACATACCTTCCAGAGTTATTGTGAGGATCAAATGAAATAATATTTGTAAAGCACTGGCACATAGTAGGTGCTATATAAATACTAGTAGTAATAGTAGTAGTAGTAGTAATGGTAAATTAATACTATACATGTAATTACACAATTACGTATACTTTAATAATTTATAATTATTTCATAATTTTATAAATATGTTTAAATTTAAATATAACCATATAAAATTTATTATTTATAAAGATATTTTATAATTATGGTTAATTATAAAATCAGATAGTGATGCTGTGTGCATTATATAACATGAAATCTAATCTAATATTATTGTATTAATAATAATTATGATAATAACGATTATTCAGACATACCACTTCCACGCATCTATGAATATACATGAACTTGAACATCCTCACACATGTACCCATTACACATCCATGGATATTTATAAGCACATACAGACACAGGCTCATACATTCAGACACAACTATGCACATGCATGCAATGTGCGTGATACACAGATGTGCACGCACACACAGTTGCCCGCAGGTGAGTATTCATACGTGTGCACTAACATGCATGCCAGACACCTTTTACCTATATTCAGGTGTGCACACCTTCCTGAACATGTTTAAATGTGACCAGCATCCATTCACAACACTTGTGTACAAAGTGTGGGCATACAAGTTTATACATGCAAGACTGTACACGTAGACATATACATAGGTATTCATTCATACATATGCCCATGATACACACAGAGGAAGCTTGATGCTTTGATGGTCTCTAAAAACTTCTGTCAGCATCCTGGGGCACTGGGCTGTAGCCCCTCTGCTTACAAGGTCAGGCCTCATAGGGTTGTGCTGCCACCAGCACCCTGGGTCAAAAGGAATCTACAAACTGCACAGAAGCAGGAATCTCCTCAGAGGCATCCCTGTCGATTGGTTTTCCAGTCACTGCATGAAGACCTCCATTGACAGGGAATCACTACCTGTGAATCAGCTCATCCCACGTTGGAGCAGCTTTGAAGAAGATACTTATTCCCCTTCCTGCCCCTTCTCGTCACTGCATTTAGCACTGACCTTGAAAGCCAAACAAAACCAGTTTAGTCCCTCTTTGACATGACAGCCTTCCCATTTACTGAAGAGAAACATCATCTCTGCCTAGCCTTCGTGTCCCCGGGCTAAATCTGGAAACTCCACAACTTGTCCTAGCAGTGGCCAGCCCACACAGCTCCTCCCCAGGTTTCCCAGATTTTGAGCCAGGCTATCTTTAGTTCTGGGCTTCCTTATGTTTGTTCCTAGGCTTAATAATAGCTAGCATTCACATTCTACTATGTGCCAGACATGGTACTAGGCACTTTACAAATGTGATCTCATTCTGTCCTCCAAATTCTGTAAGGTAGGTGCTATTTTTATTCCATTTACAGATGAAGAAACTGAGGCCCATTAAGTGACTTGACCAAGGTCAACAAGTATCTGAGGCTGGATTTGGACTCAAGTCTTCCTGACACCAGGTCCAGTGTTCTATCCATTGTACCACCAGCTACCTCTGAATATTCTCCCACCTTATTTCTTCCTCTCAGAATCCTTCATCTCCTTCAAGGCTCATCAGATGCCACCTTCTCTGGAGGTCGCCGGCACTGCTAATACTCTCTCCTTCTTCAGGTGATCTCGTACCTACTTATTTCAATCAACAAGTATTTATTAGGCACCTACTGTGTGCCAGGCACTCTGCTAAGCACTAAAAAGATACAAAAACAGCAAACCAAACTATCCTTTCTTTAAAGGAGCTATTAAGCCCATTAGTGGCAACAACAAGGATGTATAGAAGTATCTACAGGATAAATGTAAATATATTAAATATATTAATATGTAAATATGCAAAATATAATATATACAACAAAAATAGATAATTAAAATATAATAACAAAAATCTATTAATATGTAAATATACAAATATAATATATGTAAACAAATATGTAATAAAATATAATATACAATAAATATATTAATATGCAAATATATACATATATAATATACACAACATAAATCTATAATAAAATACAATCCATAATAAATATATTAATGTATGAATAAATGACTATACAATATAAATATAAATATGTGTAAGGTGATGAAATCAAGAAAGGCTTTGTGTAGAAGGTCGGACCTGACCTAAATCTTGAAGGAAGACACTGGAAATAGAGTAGCCTGTGGGAGGGACAGGGAGAAGGCCAGTTTGCCTAGATCACAGAGGATAAGAGCAGAGTGGTACTGTATGTGTGTGTGTGGTATGTGGTATGTGGTGTGTGTGTGTGTGTGTGTGTATGTGTGTGTGTGTGTCTCTGTGTGTGTGGGTGTGTATATGTAGTGTATATGAAGCTGGAAAGGTTATTTGTGTATATGTCACATTCCACCATAAAAGGTTCAATTAGAGACCATGAGGTTTTATTTTTGTTTGTTTATTTGTTTTCATCTCCAGGGCTTAGCACAGTGCCTTGAAGACAGAAGGCACTTAACAAACATTTATTGAATTAAATTGAATAAAATTCCCCCTCATCTGCCCCACTTGCCTTGTTAACTGCTTGCTATGCTTTTTACATGCCTCTTATCCCTGGGATCTGAAGGTGCCCATTCCCCTGTCTTCCCTGAATTTGGCCATTCTTCCCTGCAAGAATGGATGGAAACTGGAACTGTCTCGGTCACAAGTATTGCTTTCCCTGCCGATGTACTTGAGTTCCTGCAGTGGGGCTTGGCCACACTTCGTCCCCCACAGTCTCTAGGGGTCGCTGGTGTTATTAACACCTTTCCATCTACTTCCCTTGACAGCGTTAATGGGGAAACAACAATTAAGACAGCCTCCGATGTCATAAACTTTAGTGTGGCCCAAATTGTGAAGCTGGATAGGACAGGGAGTGAAAAGGTATATGGAGTGAAGATAAAAGTTCCCCCCAAATCGGTAGGACAGAAATGTCCTACAGACCTTCTTCATTGGTAGTCTGACATCCCAGCCACAGGCTATTTCTCTTGCTTTCTCTCCCCTTGCTCCCTAATACAGACTCCTGCTCGTACTGGGCTTAACTAGCCCATTTGTTATTCTCTTGGTCCACTGCATCCTGTCTCATCACTATATACCTGCTTAGAGGATTCCCCCCAAGTGAAATTCCATTCCTCTTGGTCTACCTCAGATGGAGAAGAAGGTTAGGGGTGAAATGATTGGGGACTTTGAAGTCCAGTCTTTGGACTTTCTCTGATACAAATCTCAGGCATCATTCATGCCCTACTTCCTTTAAGAAGCTCCCAGCAGGCATCCTCTGTACCACTCATTTGGCACTGAGAATCCCAGAATCTCAGAGTTAGAGGGGATCTCAGACATTATCTAATTCAAGCTCCTACCCAATAGTAACCCTCACAGGGGATTCATTCAGTGGCTGAAGACCTCCGGGGGAAAGCCCTTGACCAATCTGCCTTTTTTTCCCATTTGTTAAGAAAATATTTCTTACATTGAATTTTAATCTAGAGGTAACATAATTGGGTAAGATTACAGTGAGTAAGAGCCTGGAACTTGGAGCCAGAAAAACGTGAGTTCAAATCCATTCTCAGACACTTATTAACTGTCTGATTTTTGGTTAGTTGCTTAACCTCTATTTGCCTCAATTTCTTCATCTGTAAAATGGGAATAATAATAGCACCTACCTTACAGGATGTTTTAAAGATCAAATGAGAATAATATAGGCACAATGCTTTGAAAATCTTTAAGCTCTATAGAAATGTCATCATCATCATCATTTTTTTTTGCCTCTTTGCAGCCTCCACCCATGCCTCCTTGCTCTTCCTTCACGCCCACGTAGAAGTGTCAACCTTCTTCCGCATTTCAGTCCTTCAGATATTTAAGAGTAATCTTTAGTTCTGCAACCACTCTGTAATACCTCTTGATAATCTCTTGTTGAAGGAAAAATGTGGTAGGATGAAAAGAACCACGGATGTGGAGTTAGAAGACCTGGCTTTGAATATCAGCTCTTTTGTGGCCTTACCCAAGTGACTTCCCTTGATTGGATCTCAGTTTCCTTGTCTATAAATTTAGAGATGAGAAGACCTCTAAGGTCCTCCTGAGGACCAGCATTCACTGGTTAAGGTCCCTTCTGGCACTGACATTCTGTGTTCTAGGACACCTTCTATCTCTGGCCTTCTGTATTCGGTGTCCCATCCAGTGCTGACATTCCATATCCCTGGGTTCCAGGGTATTTGAAGTCAGGGAGACCTAGCGGCATGTTCCACATCTGACCTCCAGTGGCCGTGTAGTCAAATAGTTTGACATTATAGCTCTCTAGGCAACTCTCTAAGATGGTCAGTTGCCAAAAGATGTTGACCTACGTTGGTAGAGAGAATTCTTCCACCTAGGAGGTTCCTATACCAGTGAAATCATGGGACCTTTCCAATTCTGCCATTCTCTGTTCTGTGTTCTATGGGCCTTTCTAATTCCAATATTCTACATTATGTGGTCCCTTTCAGCTCTTTTGTTGAGCTATTTCCATTGTGTCAGATTATCTTGGCAAAGATACTAGACTGGTTTGCCATTTCCCCCTCCAGCTCATTTTACAGATGAGGAAACTGAGGCAAACAGGGTCAAGTGACTTCCTCAGGGTCACATAGCTACTAAGTGTCTGAAGCTAGATTTGAACTCGGGTCCTCCTGACTCCTGGGCCAGTGCTCTATCTGCTGTGCCACCATAGTTTGTGCTCTGTGGTCCTTCCAGCTCTGCCATTCTATGACCATTTGATACCGTTGTATGATGGCATGTGATTTGTTACTTCTTATGTTGTATACTGTCTCTTCTTCCAAACTGTGAACTCAGTAAAGCCAACATGAGATGGCCAAGCCCAGCCCAACCTAAGCCCCTGCAAGTCATCGGTGTTAATATATATGCTTGGTAGATGAACATGAAAAGCCCCTATCTGGAGCTCAGGGCCCTGGGAGGGGAGGGTGGTAGTGAGGGTGCCTTCCCCAGCCAGATTTACAGCCCTGCCTTTCACTGCATTCCCTGGTGCTCTCCCGGCCTCTCATCAATCACTGGCTTTTATTCCTTGGTTTTACATGTTTTTTATGACTGTACTTTTAGGACTGCATAAATCAGAAAGCAAATCAACTTATTAGCATTTGCAATTTTTTCTTCTGTCATTGGCCTCACACATTAATTCATTTTTACCCTTTTTTCTATTTCTCTTTGCATCCTTTTCTTCCTTTACCACTCCTGGGTGCAGGTTGGGGCAAAGGGAAACATCATTTATATAGGAAAGCAGAAGGTTGGAGGATGCTTCGTTCAGGGCATCCCTAAGCTTAAGGCCTCCCAGGAAGCATGGCCCACTCTTGAAGTCATGATCCAAGAAGGGAATTTCACCTAGCCACAGAGTTTTTTGGTAATCCCTTCCCAATATTCAGTAATCAGCAATTATTAAGTGCTTATTATGTGACAGCCACTGAATTAAGTACTGAGGAAATAAAGGCAGAGCATAAACAATGTCTACCCTCTGAGAGTTTACATTCTATTAGACGAGAGAGAGCACGTATGTAGCTAGATATATACAGAATATACACAGAGTGGAGGCAGTTTAAAAGGGGAAGGTACTAGAAGCTGTGGTGGGAGAGGAGAGCGGGGAAAGCCCACCTGGTACAAAGTAGCCCTTGAGTTGATTCTTAAAGGAAGCCAGGGATTTTACAAGGCAAAGCTGGGGAGGGCAGATGTGGGGCTGAAATGTTTGTTGTATTAGAGAGATAGTGAGTAGGTCAGAATACTGAGATGCAGAATATGTCGACAGGAGCTATTTATAAGAAGACTAAAGAGACAGGAAGATTACAAAAATTTCAATGCCAAGTAGGAGAGATAATATTTGATCCTAGAGGTAAAACAGAACCACTGGACTTTATTAAATGGAATTAGCATGGATATGACATGGTCAGATTTGAACTTCAGGAAAATCACTTGGGCAGTCAAAATGCTAGGCTCACAAAATTCATGAGTTGCAAGGGACTTCAGAGGGCTTCTAGTCTGACTTTTATCTGAGCAGGGAATACCTTTCCTAACATATATATACATATATATATATATATATATATATATACATATATATATTTATAACAAATCAGTCATGCAGTCTTTACTTGAAGACTTCCAGTGATGGGGAACTCTTTTTTATTGTTGTTCGGTCATCTCAGTTGTTTGTTACTCTTCTTGACCCCATTTAGGATTTTCTTGGCAAAGACACTGGAGTGGCTTGCCATTTCCTTCTCCATCTTGTTTTACAAATGAGGAAACTGAGGCAAACAAGGTTAAGTGACTTGCCCAGAGTCACACAGCTAGTAAGTGTCAGAGGCTGGATTTGAACCCAGGTCTTCCTAACTCTAGGTCCAGTGTTCTAGCTACTGCACCACCTAGCCTACCAAATCAGCCGATTCCACTTTAGGCTAACACTCACTGGTAAGAAGTTTCCCCTTATACAGGCTATTAAAGCTGAAAATTGCACTAAGACTTTTGGGACACCCTATAGTGGAGTGGGATTTGACCTCTCTGCTATTCCTACCTGTTTTTCCTAGCTGTGCCGCTCAGGTGAAACCAGAAAGTGTGATCACTTTCCACAAATACTTGACATTATTCATGTTTCCCTTCAGTCTCAGTTTCTACAGGTCAATCCTCCTCAGTCCCATCAAGCGGTCCTTGTGTGGCAAGTCTCCCATCTCTTCACTATGATTACCCTTTTCTAGAAAGGCTGCCTGTTTTTAATTTTTTTTTCTCCTAGATGTGGTACCCTAAAGTGGAGATGATATTTCTGGTGTGGTCTCTTCAGGGCAGAGGACAGCAACCCTGTCTCTGGACAGGATGTTTCTAGGTCAGAGCTTGTGTTTCTCACACCTGGATCATATGATGTTTCTGGGGGAAGGTGATCTTATTTGGAGGCCCCATCACTCTCAGTGTATTGCTAGAGGTTTCAAAAAGTTCTTATTATAAATTTAATAATCATCAATAAATCCAAATATTGTAGCAAACCAAAGAGAACAAAAAAAGAGGATTGTATTAGAAACCAAACTTCTGTTCTGAAGAGTTTTCAAAAGTATGCGTGAATTGTAACAAGATGGTAACACTCTATTCATTTGTTCTTCTGAATGTCTTTCTATTTTCTTTTGTGTTTTGAAAAAGGTTTTGATGTTCTTTTTATTTATATAAAATATATTTGTATTTAAATATATTTATTTTTATATTACTGGCTAACTCCCCTTTCTCCTTCCCCAGAAGTCTTCTCTTGTAATATACGTGCGCACACATGTATATGCATGTTTTAGGTATATTTGCACACACATGTATGTACACATACAAATATGCACATATATACTTATTTGTAATGCACATGCATGTGTGTATGTGGAGAGAAGAGGGGCAAAAGGGAGACAGAGACAAAGGCAGAGAGAGGGAGAGGGAGGAAGGGAGAAAAAGAGAGAAAGGGAAAGAGACAGAGAAGAGAGAAGGGAGTGAGGGAGAGGAAGAGAGAGAGACAGAGACACTGAGAGATACACATAGAGAGAGAAACAGAGACACTGAGAGACAGAGACAGAGACACACACAGAGACACACATACAGACCTGGTATTGCCACTAACTCATTCCCTCTGTCTGGACCTCGGTTTCCTCATCTGTAAAATGATCTCTGAGGTCTCTCCCAACTCTAAAAGTGATGACCCTCACTTCCAACAGCCTCATTTTAGAGATGGAGAAATTAAGATTCCAAGGTGTGAGATTATGAAGGTGGGGCGGGATGGGGGCATGATTTGTCCCACATCCCAGGGAGTTACTGACAGATAATATAAATCTGCTGCATCTCAGGTCCTATAAGAGCTGTATTGCCTCCCAAGATGCCGCGCCTGACCCTTCTTCCAGGTGTTATGAAACTTGAAAGAGGCACTGGGCTCCAAGCCATTACCTGGAGGATGCCGGGAAGAGGCTCCCCAGCAGCTGTAGCAGTACCAGGACCGGCACCGGCGGGACGGTCCTCCCAGGGTCCAGCCTAGGGAGAGTGGCACGGGCCAGGGACCCCAGGGCTAGCTAGCCCAGCAAGCAAATATCTCATTACCTTGGGAAATGCTTTCCCATCCCCACTCTAGGGCCTGGACTTTATTGACATTTCCCCATGCTTCTTTCCATTTCCACCAACAGCTTCTCGCGGAGGCGACCGCTTGGAGGTGAAGCCCGCAGCTCGAGCTGCCGCTCCAGATGCTCCCTCCCTGGGCGCCGCTGGTCGGGCGGGCCTGCCTGGGCTTGCGTCCGCCGCACCATCGCGAGTGTCAGGCAGCCAATTAAACGGGCGACTTGATTTTATTCAAGCAGCCTTACTCATGCCTATTTCAGGAGCTACTTGATGGGAACCGGGGCAAAATTCTTTTTTTCCTTGCAAATGGCATCGCATCTAGGTCCCAATGTGCAAAGATCGCAGGCTCAGCTTTGCTTTAACACCATTATCTTCCTCCTATCGGGTGTAAAGTTTGGAGTGATGAACTTCTATGCTCCCCGTCACTGAAACAGATTGGGTTTGCATGTGTGACAGAGACCTGGGCCTGAGGCCCGCCATCACAGCACCCTTAAGGGAGGGAGAAGAGCCACGCAATTAGACCTGTCCTTCCCAGGCCAGCAGGCCTTTCTTTACTCTGAAGCTTTCCAGGATCTTCCTTGGCCCTTTTCCAATGAATTCCTCAGTTCTACAGTTCTAACTCAGTGCATTACTTTGTGCAAGACCCTTCCCCTTTCTGGTCATCAATCTCTTCATCCATAATATGAAGGATAAGATTTGATGATCTCTCTTTTCTATTCTCTCTCTCTCTCTCTCTCTCTCTCTCTCTCTCTCTCTCTCTCTCTTCCTCTCTCTCTCTCCCCCATCTCTATCTCTCTGTCTCTCTTCTCTATCTCTTTGTCTCTGTGTCTCCTCTCTCTCTTTCCCTCTCCTGTCTTCCATTCCCTCCTTCCTTTCCTTCCTCCCTCCATTCTCTCTCCTAACCTACCCTCTCTCCCCTTCTCTCTTAAGATGCCTGTTTTTAAATTTTATTTTTATGTATTAATTTTTAAATGTTGAACATGATAGACATTAACAAACACGATCATCTTCATGCAAAGAGACATCTAAAACCATGTATCTCAATGATGTACAGTTTAAGGATACAACAAATTGAGCATAGTAATTCTGATGCTGTTCTGCTTGTCTGTGGCTCTTACTGAACTTTCTTCTGCTCCCTTCTTAGTTTTATGGTTAGTACTCTTCTCTTTTTCTTCTTTTTATATCACTGTTTGCCTCCCCACCTCCAGCCTCTCAATAATGATCTTTGTAAAGCACTTGTCACTGTGCTTAGCACACAGCAGGTGTTCAATAAATGCTTATTCCCTTCTCCCAATACCTTCCCTTGTAACAAACAAATATGACCAAGTAGAGCACACTCATCCATTGGCCATTTCAGAAAATCTGTGTCCCAGGCTTCACCTCTAAGGAGGCGATGATCTCTAGGGGCTTTCCCAGTGTGATATTCTTGGTCTCAGGTCCATCCCTCCCAACTCTGACACTTTGGACTCTAGTCTCCCTTAGCTCTGGAATTCCATTTTTAAAGTCCTTTCTTTGTCTGACATCCTATATTGAATTCAGTTCATCAATCCTTGATGAAGTGCTTCATAGCAATGATAACTAATATTTATAGAATGTCGAAAGCTTTCAGAAATGACCTCATGGATCCTCACAACCCTAGGAGGTGGGCACCATAGGTATTATTATGGGCATTTTCCAGTAGAGGGAAACTAAGGTCCAGGAATGTTGTGTCCAGGGTTACACAGTTAATAATTGTCAGAAGTAGGCTTCAAGCCCATGTCTTCTTGAGTCTTAAGTCCAGCACTCTACCTACTGCATCATGCTGTCTCAATGGCTCTGATAGGAGAGGTGTGGTGCTAGGCACTGGGGATATAGAAGTGAAAAGCAACCCAGTCTATGTCCTAGAAGAGCTTAAGGGAATGATGGCATGCATGTGGCTAAGTATAAGAGCAGGTGATGGGGACAAAGGAGAGATCCAAAGAGCTCTAGGAAGCGGTGAGGAAGGAGAGGAGATTAGAGAAGGTCATGTAAAAGAGGGTGGCATCTTAACTCAGCCCAGAAAGAGAGGTGCCTTTCAGGCATGGAGGACAGCCTATAGGAATCCACAGAGGATAGAGGCTGATAGTCGGGATCAAAGCAAAGCTAATAGTGTAGTTGGGCTGGATAATGGAGTGCACGAAGGGGAATATAGCCAGGTTACAGCTAGTGCAAATCTAACGAACCCCTTAAAATGGTCACATGTATTTGAATTTGCACTATTTGAAGTTATAATTATACAAAATATAGTAATTAATTTCAACCCAATAGAAATATGGAGTACGAATTTATGAAATTCATTATTTCTATTCATTGGGACCTGGATGCAATGGAAAATGAAGCTGGAAAGGAAAATTATAGCCAGATTATGAAAGGCCTTAAATGTCAGCTAAGGAATTTGGATCTTGTCCTAGAGGCTATGGGGAGACCCTGAAGGTTTTATAACAGGGGAGTGATAGAATCAGACCTACACTTGAAGAATAAAATTCTGGTGGTTGTGAGGAGGAAGGATTAGAGAGGAAGAGTGAACAAAGGCAGAGGACCAGTGACAAGGCAATTGTGACTCAGTTGGCCCAATGCTAATGGAAAGAATAGGATGGGGTGGTGGTAAAATCTGCAGGACCTGGAAAGTGAACATATGTAGTTCATGTAGTAGTATGTAGGGATGCAGGAGAGGAAAGATTCAAAGATCCATTCAAAGTTTGGAGCCTGAGTGACTGGGACATTGTGTGTTTGGAGGCACCGGGGGAAGATGTCCAAGGAGGATGTTGAGATGTAAAACTGGAGCTCAGGAGAAAGATTTGGACCAGATATGGACATTTAGCAATCGTTTGCATGATCCTGATAATTGAATCCATGAGAGCAAATGAAATTACCAAGGGAAAAAGTGAAAAGAGAAGAAAATAATCAGGGTAGACTTTGGGGGGCAACTACATTTAGAGTGTAGGCAGATGATACATGGTCCTTCTCAGGTGCAACATCCCCATATTTTAAGCTATATAGTTCTGATACTCTGTGTTCTAAGGACTAAGAAGGAGCCTATCCAGAGCGAGATGGCCAGAATGGAGATGGAACTGAACATAACGCCATCTTGGGCTTGGTTGAAAGAATTGGAATGTTTACCTGAGAGAAAACAAGACTCGGTGGGTGGTGGGGTGGGAGTAAGGATAGTCTTCACAAAGTTGAAAGTCTTCATGTAGAAGAGTGATGAGATGTGGTCTGATGGCCTCAGAAGGCACAACAGTGGTGGTTAGAAGCTACAGGAAAGCAGCTCTTAGCTTGAGGAAATGTTCTCCAAGGCAATGAGGCAAGGAAATAAGCAACTGTTAAATGTTTTCTATGTGCCAAGCACTTTCAGTCTGTAAATAAGCATTTATTAAGCACCCCACTAGGTACCAGGAAATGTGCTAAGCATTGGGGCTACGAGCACAAACAGCCAAGACACTCCAAGTCCTCAAGTAGCTTGCGTTCTAATGGGAAAAAAATAATACGCAAAAGGGAACTGACAAGGGGTGGGGAGAGAAAGGAAGAGGAAATGGTGGGCACAGTGCTGAAGTCTGGAAAGACGAGCTGGAAGGGAAATGAAGTTGGCCAACCTGAAGCCTGCAACAGAGCACCTGGGAGGAACTCCAAACAATGTCCCAAAATGGATTTAGTTGCCTCAGTAGGTCATGAGTTTTCCATCACTGGAAATGTTCAGTTGACTCAAATGTTCAAACGATTCAATTTTGGGGATGTCCTAGAGATAACCATAAATCCCTTTCCATCCTTAAGGTTCAACATTCTAAGGTCCATTCACTTGTTGCCCCTCAAATGTGTGCCCAGAATTGGACACTGTATCTAGGTATGATCTGACCAGGGCAGAGGGTAGCAGGACTATCACCACCCTAATTTAGGTACTATGCTTCTCCTCTCTCCTCTATTCTTTCCCTCTTTTACCCTAGTCATGAAGGCTACTGTTCTCATTCAACCAATAAACTATGAAGTATGAATGACCAATAGATTTGACATTGCTTGGAGGTATTGACAGCTGGAGAGAAGCTTGGTAGCAGAGTCCCTTGGGAAATTCCTCTAGGTGTATCATGGTAGAGTCCTGAAGGTAGGGTGAGGGCAGGGGGTGGGGGGTGGGTGGGGAGTGCAGAGATATTTTTGAAAAAAGCACACTCTATCTGGTCACTACACTGATCCAAATTGACAATGACCAAATGACCAAACCAGTAACCAAAGAATAATTATTTAAACGACTGAATTCCAGAAATATAACAATGCAGGTCAGCAGCAATAAATATCAACAAACACTTGTCTATAAGGCAAACACAGAGAGAAAGATTTATTTGCAAGGATCTTTCACTTATGTGTCAAACAAGAATCAGATGGCAATGTTCACTTTGGCATCATCGAAGCATAGACATTAATACTCATGAGGAATTCAACACAGTATAAACTGATTCTAAATAAGACAATTTTAAAAAACCCAATACAATTCTAAAAGAAAAATAATAGAAACCTCAAAAGAAAAAACAAACAAAACAACATGTATACCATTCCAAACAAAAAAAAAACTTTAAATACTGATTTCAATGAGAAAGAGAAAAAAATAAAACTTCATAGCAAGAAATAAAAGTGTACATCCAAAGAAAATTATATCCCAAAACCTAAGTGGAAAATAAAATAAGAAAAAACCACCAAAATGCAAAATAAACATTAAAAGAAAATTCCATGTCTGATGAGTCGTTTTTCAGTCATGTCTGACTCTTTGTGACCCTATTTGGAGTTTTCTTGGCAAAGATCCTGGAGTGGTTTGCTGTTTCCTTCTGCTCATTTTGCAGATGAGGAACTGAGGCAAACAGGGTTAAGTGACCAGGGTCACAAAGCTAGTAAGCATCGGAGGCTGGATTTGAACTCCCAAAGATGAGTTTTCCTGACTGTAGGATTTTGTCTGATAATGTTCTTTAAAAATTACCAATAATGAAATAAATGTACCTTTAAATGAAGCTGCAAAAGAAAAATAATTGACATAAACATTAAAAATAAAAAATATGAAAAAAATTCTTATAGTATAGGTACAACAAATGCTTGATCAGTAATGTAGGTAATTCTGCTTAAGAAAAACAAAAGATAAAATTAGAACAGAATTAAACTCTTAAGCAGAGAAAAGAAAAAAATAAAAAGAGGACCATGTGGATGAAAGACCCCTCATCCCTTTTCCCCGTCTTCCAGGGATGGAATTGATTCTGGAGGACCGTACCTTTCTCCAACCACTGGGGCTGTCTCCGGGTGTGACAGTCTCTCAAGGTCTCCATTTATTCTTCTCTCTCCCTCCTCTTCTACTCTCCAACATAGGGGATGGAAAAAGGCCATTTGTCTGCTTGGAGCTAATGAGATTATCTCCTGAGGATTTTAGTCTCGGGCCCAGATTCTCAAACTGTTCTGTTGCACCCAGGGATGCCATAATGAACTCATAGGGGCAACTTAGGATGTCTTGAATTTTTGAAGGAAACAGTGATACTGTACCTTTGGCTACTTCTGGGACTTTCTTGTTTATGACATCATATCTTTGTGAAGCTAGGTTTTCATTGGTTGCTGTGATAAAAAGCAAATACCTGGAGAAAATCAATGTCGAACAGGAAATGAGGCTGGTGAAGTCGGATCTGATTCCAAGGTTGGAGATTTGTATAGTACCCAATAGACCCGACAGTGTGGTTATTTAAGAATGAAATAAAAATATTATTTTTCTTTCAATTTATGTGTATTATTTTTTCAAACAGCTACTAAGTTGTTAGAATATAAATACTTATTAAATTGTTTGGACCTAACTACTCAATAAATGGAACTGCTGGATATTTTTTTGGCCTAGGAGCACTGTGAAAAAATTACTGAGACATTAATGGCACCACGAACTGAGAAAGTTTGGGAACCTCTAGTCTAGGGCAACTGCTCCGTGTGGCTTCCTTCCTCTGTAATGTTAGGAAGGTTAAAAATACAGATTATAAATAAAAATTAATAAAATGTTCTGGGCCCCTAGGCAAGGATTTGAATTTGGTCGCCAAAGCCAGAAGGGTAGTCTCTCAGCTGTTAACGATGATACAGACAATTTTTACTGCTTCCTCCCCTTATCCACACTCTGTACAACAAAGGCATCGATTCAGAATGGAATAAAATTTATCTTTATCTAGAACCATTATTAAAACCCAAATAAACATTAAGCCAATTTTAAAATTCAAAGAAACTCTTGGTAACCAGTGATGTCTGTCTGTAGGCAGCAATAAAACCGAAAGAGGAGAAAAAGGGAGAGAAGTGATTCACCATTGATCCAGCCACTTCCCTGGGCAGACATCATCCCACCATCCCTCTGAGTTCTCTTAATAAGCTAAGGGACAAGTCAGGGAAAGGTCAAAACTCTAGAAACTACAAGGCTTAGAGTCAGTCTCCTGGAAAGCCTCCTCCATTTGCTGCTGTTTTCATCTCCTACCAAGTCACTCTCTCCTAATCTCTCTCTCCCTCTCTCTCTCTCTCTCTCTCTCTCTCTCTCTCTCTCTCTCTCTCTCTCTCTCCTCTCTCTCTCTTCTCTCTCTCTCTCTCTCTCTCTCTCTCTCACCACACACACACACACAACACACACACACACACACACAGAGGACACTCATCTCCCATCTCTGTGCCTTTGCCCTAGCTGTCTCCCATCATTCTTGGAATGTTCTCCCCTCTGACCCTTGGCATCTCTCTTTTCTTTCCTCACCACAGTGCTCCTTTCTACAACGAAACCTTTCCTTGGCACACAGGAATTGCTTAAATTCTTTGTAATTTGTTAACAAGCCCCTCCCTCCATTCTAGCATGGGGTCCAGAAGGTGTCTCTGCAGACAGGAGTGCAGAGCCAGGCTTCATGGGGGCTTGGATGGGGGTCACTGCATGCCCCTCCTAGCTGCTCACACCTGTTTCCTCTTGGAACCTTTGCATGAGTGGCAGTTGTGACTTTCAGCCTGTGAGGGTGCAGAGGCCCAGGAGCCTGAGATAGAGCTGGAGCAGGCAGAGGACACCAGATACTTCCTACTGCCTAAGCATGAGCCTATGATTTATTATTCCCTGACCCTCTTTCTGTGTGCTTGATTTCTGTTAGTGCACCCCCATTCTAATAGTGCACTCTGCTAATGTAGCAACCCTGCTCCCCTCCCCCAGCCCTTCTTATTAACATTTGCAACAATCAGACCCACAGCTGTAAAGCAATTGAATCAGCATCACAGCTCATTGCTCTCCCTGGGGAAGGTTTCTCAACAATCCTCATTGTAGCTGTTATTTACAGGTCAGATGGTAGAGAAGTGATTAAACATTTTTAAGATACTGGAGTTGCAGGCTTTCTAATTATTCCATTGCAAATGCTCTGAGGGTGAGTGTTCTTGGGTGAATACCAACCAGCCACTCCTGGACCTCCAGACTAGCCCTCCCTGCCTCTGCCCCCTCCTTCCACTGAAGGACAGGGGAAGAGGAAGGGTGATCAGAAAGACCCGTGAGGCCAGGAGCACAGGATTAAAGCCTTGGAGAGGAAAGGATCCTCTCAGACATTGGCTTGGATGATTGGAGAAATTAGATCATGGATTCAAAGGCTCTAGAGTTGATTAAAGTGTTGGAGATGACTTGTCCCCCATCTATAAAATGGAGAAGGGGGAAAGTGACTTGCCCTGGTCACACAGCTCAGTAAGTACCAGAGCCAGGATTCAAAGTGACTCCAAATCCACCACTAACACCAGAGGTCCCTCAGTATGGTGGAAAGAGCCATGTCCTGGGATCCGTGAGACTACTGGATTTTGAAGCACACTTGTCTCTGCCAGTAACTAACTGTGATCTGACCCCTTTCCTCCCTGGGCCTTAGTCTCCCCAGATATAACATGAGGGGACTGGAGTACATGATCTTTAGGGGACCTTGCAGTGCTGACAGTCTATGATGGTCTGAAGTGGGCTCCCTTGATGTTTTCCTCTGGTATTCTGATGTATTGAAAGTGATCTAACTAAAAGAGAGGAAGACTTGACCAACGGGAATCTTGGTTCCTAACGTTTTGGCCCATGCCCTAATCAAGTCGATGCTGAAATCAAGCTGCGTAATATAGATCTAGAGTTAGAAGGCCTAGGTTCAAATCCCAACAGCACCGCTGATTGTGGCACTCACTGTTTATGAGTCATCCAGACTTGAGACTGAGTTCTGCATTTTTCTATTTATTCTGAAAAAAGTGTTGATTGAAAGTGAACCACAGAATAGATGCCCACAAGGTACCCAAACTCCCTTTTCTCTCTCAAATTTCCTATAAACCAGAGATGTCCCTGACAGTCCAGCTTATTTCTATGCAGGACATGTACAAGAGAATAATATTTTCTGGGTCACATTAGTAGACTTTTACAGATGAGGACACTGAAGCCAAGAGTGCTTAGGTACATTACCTATAGTCACAAAGTTCCTAAGTGTCCGAGGCTGGATTTGAACCCAGGTCTTCATAACTCCAGGCTTAGAATATTCTCCACTAAGCCATGCTGCCTGTCTCTATGAGCAAATCATGAAACTTCTAAGGAGCAGCTGCCAGTATGTTAATTAATATAATCCCTGGCATCTATCAACAGCAAATCATCGAGGTTGGTATGGAAGAGAAAAACAGTCCTCACCTTCCTTGTCAAGCCCCGTGTTGGAAAGGTGGGGTGGGTCTTGAGCCTGCAGTAATGATTCACCTGGGTTGCTGGGCCCTCATTTCCATGGGACCTGTTGACAATGTGTGAAACAGTAACATCTGTGGGAAGAAAGGGGTGAGAAATGAATCAGGCCTGTGAGCCTGGTAATGACACCCGCTCTCATCTGCTCCCCCCTCCCCATCTCCATCTCCCCAAGGTACTCAGCCAGATTCTGCCACCATGAGCCCACCCACCCCATCCTGGCCCTGTGCAAAATGAACAAGGGTCACTGTCCTGTTGCTTCATTAATGGAGATTATGCTAAGCAAGGAGAAGGATTGGCAAACAGAATCAGCACCTTCACTAGGAACTAGCAATACTGAGAATCCACGGGTGGGGAAGATAGGCGAGAGGATGAGAGGGGCAAATACCCAGAGGGTAAGTCTGGAAATAGAAGAAACAGCGCCCCTCTGCAATAAAAATAAATAAAATTTTGTAAATGGGAGTGATTTTGTACTCATTTCTGCATGAATGTGTGTGTGCATTTCTGTTGTGTATGTCTGTGTGTGTGTGTGTGTGTGTGTGTGTGTGTGTGTATGATTATACCGGCATTTGTGTATTTTGGCCATGTGGGGAGCATAGATGCATGTAGGGGAATATGCTTGCAATTGTCAGTATATATGCTCATATACAAGTAGGTCTAATCATGCATGTCTGAATGTGTGTTCCTGTGTAAGCACGGATAAGCACAGATGAATAAGTGAAGTGTATAAAATTGTGTCTGGGCATGCCTATGTGGGCAGGTATATGTACTTGAAGGTATTTATACATGTGCGGACTCAGAAAGTATGTATGAGTGCCTATGCATATGTGTGTTTATGACACAGTGGATATATGTGATTATGTGTGAGGGATTGTGACTATGTCTAGCCCTGTGTAGTCACATGCGGACAAGTATGTATCCATGGGGACACAAGTATGTGTCTGTGGGAGTGTGTAAACATGTGAGTGTTCATGTGTAAGTATTATAAATGTGCATAAGTTTGTATAAGCATGTATAAATGCGTGTGTATGTATAAGTATTGTATGACTGTGTAAACATGTATGAATGTGTATGAGTGTACAAGAATGTATGTGTAGGCTCATATTCTGAATAAATGTGTATCCAATTATGGGTATGCTTCTTTATGTATGAATGTCTGTGTACCTGTGAATGCAAATGCAGATGAATATGGACATTTTATGGACTAATGGATGAATTGGGGCTGTGAAATGTGGAAAAGAGAAGACTTTTGGGGGACATAGGCATGGTCTCCAAGTACTTGAAGAACTGCCATGAGGAAGACTAGTTCTGCTCCATCTTACGGTACAGAAGTGGACACCACTGGTGGGAGCTCTGGAGAACTAGGTTTAGTTCAGAACGAGGAAAGCACAATTTTCTAGATTTCAGACCTATCCAAAAATGAAATGTGGTATCTCAGTAGGCAGAGAATTTCCCAATGTGGGCAGTCAAATATCTATTCATCAGAGATGTGGAGGGGAGTCCTGCTCATGCATAGGCTGGCCCAGACCTCTGTGCTCCCTTTTAGTTAGAAAATCTTATCATTGGATGATAGAGTCATAGACTTAGAGCAGTCAGCAAACATTTATTAAGTACCTGCTATATGCCAGGCACTGGGGATACAAAAAGAGACAAAAGACAATCCCCTGCTCTCGAGGTCTCTCACAGTCTAATGGGGAAGACAATAAGCAAACACATATGTACAAACAAGCTCTATATACAGTATAAATGGGAAGTAATTAATAGAGGTAAGAAAGACTTCCTGTAGAAGGTGGAATTTTAGTGGGGACTTGAAGCCAATGAAGTTAGGAGGTTGAGATGAGGAGAGAGAGTGTTACACACATGGAGAACAGTCAGTGATAATGCCCAGAGTTGGGAAATGGAGAATCTTCTTTGACAGTATGGAAGTCAATTGTAGTGAATTATAGAGCATGTGGTGGGATATAAGGTACAAGAAGATTAGAAAGGTGGAAGAGAATAAGGCTATGAAAGGCTTTGAACACTAACCAGAGGATTTTACCTTGATCCTGGAGATGATAGGCAAACACTGGGGTTTTACTGAGTGGGGGGGTGGTGTGTGTGATATGGTCAGACCCGCACTTTAGGAGGATCATAGCATCATATACTTAGAGATGGAAGACACCTTAAAGGTCATTAAGCCTTGTTATTGTTTATTCTTTTTCAGTCATGTCCAACTCTTCTTGACCCCTTTTGGGGTTTTCTTGACAAAGATAGAGTGGTTTGCCATTTCCTTCTCCATCATTAAACCTACCCTTCTTCCATTTTCCTGAACCACAGAGGAATCAAATGATGTTCCGTAGAGTCACATAGTAAGTGGTTGAGGAAGGATTTGAACACAGATCCTCTTGAATTCTGACCTGTTGGATCTCTGAACTAGTCTAAGCATTCTGGGAAACAGGGTATTACCACCTAATAGCAATGAGATGCCTTCTACCTGAGCCAGGCACTAGTTTCTTTTACTGGAGGCTGACAAAGGCATTAGTTGGCCTCTCACATTTCTGCCCTAGTAAAAAAGGACAAATCACAGGCTTGAGGGCCCTATTGGCAAGGGGACTCTTAGAAGACTATTTTCCTATTATCTCAGGGTTACTCATGAGGCCCCTGGTTTCTGGTGAGTCTTCATTTCCCTTTGTTATCCTGAAGAGGATGAGAGAGAGAGAGAGAGAGAGAGAGGGGGGGGGGAAAGGAAAGAGAGAGAGAGAGAGAGAGAGAGAGAGAGAGAGAGAGAGAGAGAGAGAGAGAGACAGAGAGAGAGAGAGAGAGAGGAGAGAGAGAGAGAGAGACAGAGAGACAGAGAAAGAGAGAGACAGAGAGACAGACAGAGACAGAGAGAGAGACAGCCAGAGAGACAGAAACAGAGATAGAGACAGCCAGAGAGACAGACAAAGAGAGAGACAGAGACAGAAAGAGACAGAGAGAGAGAGCCCAAAACAAAGAACCAAAAAAAAAATCATATCTTAGCGGAATCCTCAAAGAATGGAAAACAATTGGCCAATTGCGCTCTTCACTCTCTTTGATTCTGAAATTGCTTGAGCAGGTGGTTGCCATGAGATGCCACTCTTTCCTGAGGATAATGCCATTGATTGTTACCAGCTTGGTGGGAGTCTGGCTGGGCTGAGTTGCAGTGGTTATAACTCTGATGCTTAATTCCGGGCAGCACCTAGGATCTTCATCTTCCTTCCCTACCTTTCCACCCCAGGTGTCACTCAGACACATTTTCTGGTACTCACAGTGATGAGTCCAAAAGGTGCAATAGGAGAGCCAGTAGTTCTTTCTCTGCTGCTAGCTCACTGTGGAACCTTAGCAAGTTATTTACCTTTCTAGGCTTCAGTTTCCTCATCTTTAAAATATGGATAATACCTCTGCCCTCATGAGAATATTGTGAATATCATAGAATGTCTGGAATAGACAGATACTGAGGTTCAAAGAGAGGAAAATTACTTCTTCAAGGTCCCAAAGTCTGCTTGTGGCAGAGTTGGATGTTAAACCCACATCTCATGACAACCAATTCTAGGCTGTTTTTTTTTTTTACTGTGACACTTAAGAAGCTACATTTTGATTAGTAGGAAGGGGGCAGGTATCTCTTTCTTCTTCCTTCCCTTCCACCTAGAATCCCCTACAACCTACTGATTCCCAAAGGTGACTCTGGGGACATGGGAGATGGCTAAGCAAATAGGAAAGCATTCAAGAATGTGAGGGTACTCCAGCCTTTTCTGCTGGAGCAATGAACTGGCCATCACTTTCCAGGTTCTCTTTGGAAAATGTTTTCCATTCCAATGGTTCTCAGTAATTTAATCCCTTCAGAGTAGAATCTGCCTTTTGACCTTCTCTCTTCTTCCTTTTTCTTTTCTTCCTGCTCCTCTAATCCCTCCTCCATCTCCCAATTATCCATTTTTTTTTTCTCATGCAACCTAGGAAATAGCTGTTTGGCTAATAGGAAAGAATCTTTCCTCTGCTGAGAAGGCACAATCCCCCTCACCCTGCCTGCCTCATCTTCCAGAAACACAGCGGAGAGTAGGAGGATGAAGAGAAAGAGGCAAAGGCAGAAGCATAAGAGAAAGAAAAGTAAGAGACTCCAGGAGAATGAAGCAAAAGAAAAGAGGTGATTAAAAAGGAAAAAGAAGATGATAACAGCTCAAGCTTACACAGGGCTGTAAATTTTACCAGGCACTTTAAATACATGATTTCATTTGATCTTCCTACCAACCCTGTGAAGGAGAGATGACAGGTTCTCAAATAAAGCAGAGGCTTAGGGGAGTTATTTGCTCATGGTCACACAACTAAGAACTGTCCGATTCAATCTCTGGGCCCAGCATTCTTTCTATATCATGTTGTCCATTAAGAAAAGGGAAGTAGAGAGGGGAGGGAGAGAATTTGGAACTGAATTTTTAAATAAAAGTTTAAAAAATTTACATGTAATTGGAATAAAAAAATTTTAAAAGAAAAAAAGGAAGTAGAGGAGCAGATAGAGGAAAAGAAAGGAAAGGAAAAGAAGGAAACAGAGTAAGAGAAAGAAATGGAGAAAAAGATGGATGAAGAAATGAGCAGGAGGATAAAAAAATTGCCCCCACCTAAAATTCTATCCCTTGACTGTTTTACCTAATAATTAGATGGTTGGACTAGATAGATGGCCCCTGAGATAACCTTCCGGTTTTGAGAATCTGTGAATTCCTACCCATCTTTGAAAGCCAGATCAAGTCCAACCTCCTCTAGGAAGTTATCCTGGACCACTCTAGCCCACCAAGGTTATCTCTCTGTCTTCTGACTTCCTTAATAGCACATCTAATCTATGCCATTCATGTAGTCCCAAGCCCTCACACAGCCTTATCTTGTGAGTGATTGAGATATGTGTAGACTGCAAACTCCTTGAGGTCTGGGGCTGTGTCTCCCCCATGTTCATTACTCCACTCAGTGCCAGGTTCAGGGGCCCATATGGAGGAAGTGCGCAATAAAAACTTGTTGATTTGATTTGTTTGGCAATTGTTGGTGAGGAGGAAGATGAGGGCTGCAGTCATGATGACTTTGCAAATGAAGAAGAGGATGAAAGAGAAGGATAATGAGGATAGAAATGATGAAGATCAGATTGGGAGAAGAGCGCTGTTTAGTTGAAGATGGTAAAATTTATGAAGCCAATGATATTGATGAGAAAGAAGGAAGAGAAAGAGGAAGGCAGTTATGATGAAGGTAGAGTCTTTAGAGCTCAGGGACTGCTTGGAGTCTCCAGACCACACTTTGAGAACCACTGTCTTAAGAAAAGACAGGAAAAATTAACCACTGTCTTAGGAAACCACTTGTCTTAGGAAAAGTTCTCCAACCCTTTCTTTTGTCATTTTCTGCCTCAACAGGAAGCTATGGGCTTTCCTTCTTGATACCTTTGGCTTGTTCTACACAAGCCTAGAGGCATGCTCAGGCCATGACCTCTTGAGAAGAGAGGAATGGTCAGCAGGAGGACAGATAACTAACTGCAAAGGGACATACATCCCTTTCACGTCATTCCTGGGCTGATCTCTAAGGAGGCACTATGATGTATAGTAGAAAGACCCTTGAGACAGAAGTCAGAAGACATGGCTTCCGGTGACTTGCTGGGTAACTTTAGGCAAGTCAATTCCTTCTGGGGTTCAGTTTCCCTATCTGTGAAATGAGACACTATGATTAAGTGGGCTCTTCTTTGTCAGCTCTATCACTTTATGATGTATGTTCTGAGGTCCTCTTTCCAAGACCCCGACATTCTATTTTCTCTCTCATACAGTTCCTTCCAGCTCTGACATTCTGTGTTCTAAGGTCCCTCCCACCTTTGACATTTTGTCTTCTAAGATCACTTTCAGCTTGATATTCGATTTTCCTTGGAGGACCCCTCCTGGATTTGAAGTCTCTCCTGCTTCTTCTGAACTCTCTTGTGGCTCTAATATCCAGGATACCATGATCTTAAGCCCATCTGTTCTCCATGGCCAAGTACCTTTATCTCATCAAGCTCATTCATATCCCCTAGGAATGGTGTGGGAAGGGTTCTGAACTTAGACCATTTAGGGAACCTTGGAAAATACATCTTGGTCTCATTGTGGGGTTGGGTTACTTGAGCAGTTTTCCCCTCCTCCTCTCTATACAGTCCAGCCTTGGTACCTTTTCTTGCCAGCAAGTTCCCGAAGGGTCCAGCCATCTGAGTTCAATAGACAACTGGTCTTTTGGTCCCTCAAAGGCTATGAACAGTAACAAGAGCTCTCAACCCTTCTGAAGAGATGCAAATCCGTGCATTTAAAAGATTTACATTCATCCTTCCCAGGCCCTGAAATATAAATATGAAATACCCCAACCCTGTCACTTCAGTAATAATTAAGCTGATGGCCTATTATGTTCGATTGCAAATCAATATAGGATCTTCTGGTGGTACTCGAGTTCTCCGCAGGTTGGCTGGGGGCCAACACTAGTTATACAATTGAATCGCTGCAGCTGCATGGAAAACTTCCCTGCTATTTCCATTTGGAAAGAATAGCTGGGTAACAATGGTGGCCAGCCTCTCCACCGTAATTGTGTGCGAGTACACATTTCAAAATCCTGTTTTTGTTCAGCAGGTGCTGTGATTTTAGTTTAATTTGAATTTTGAAATATGGAGGAGAGAAGGGGACTCATCTTAACAGCATCTAACCTACAGCTGTTCAGAACAGGACAGCAAATAGCATATGTTGCTTAGATGAAAATCATAATTGCTCATTCTTCCTGGGATATTAGCAGACCAATGTGGAGCCTCTGAAATTAGCCAGCATTTTCCAGCATTTTCCTTTGCAACGTGGTCTCTAGAGAGCTCAGGGACAACAATTCTGGAACATCTTACACTTTGAAGATTCTTTTTTTTCCTCTGCTTCTTCCTTTTCTTCTGCCTCCTCTTCCTCTTTCTTCTCTTCCCTTTCTTTCTCTTCTTCTTATAGCTCTTCTTTCACTTCCTCATTTTACACATATTCTTCTTTTACCTTTCCCTTATCTTCATCTTTTCCCCTTTTTCAATCTCCTGTTCTTCCACTTCTTTCCCTTTTGCTTCTTCTACTTCATTGCCATCTTCTATTCTTCCTTTTCTGCATCTTCTATTTGTCCTTCCTCTTCCACCCCCTTCTTCCTCCTCATCTCCATCTTGTCTTGCTATTCTATCTCTTTTCTACTTCATCTTTTTCCACCTGCACTATTTCTTTGTGTACCTCATACTTCTCTTCCCCTCCTTTTCCATCTCTTCTACTACAATCTCCTGTTTCACTTCCGTTACTATTACATCTATAACCTTATCTTCTGCCCCTTCTTTCTATCTTCTACTTATGTTTTTTCCCATTGCTGCTGCTTCTCCTCCTTCTTTCCCTGCTTCTGTCTTCCCCTTTCTTCTTCTTCTTTCCTCTTCTCTGCCTATACTATTTTAGAGAACCTTGCAAAATATATCTTGATTTCCTCATTGAATTCTGTCATATCGCACTCTTGCATTTGGTAACCAGTATTGACTTCCAACAGCTGATGAAAGACAACTTTTTTTTTTTTTTTTTTTCTGGAGGACAACTTTCAAGAAGGTTATTTTTGTTTGTTTGGTTAGGGTTTTTATTGTTCAACTACATTAAAGGATGCACAGAGTCAGAGAGGATGAGGATGGGGGAATAAAGAGTTACTGGTGATATTGGACTGAGTAAGGGGAGGCTGCTCAGGGACTTGGGAAGGAGTACTTTAATGATGAAGCTCCATCTACATTCCTACGGAGCTCCTTAGACTTACGGCCTCACTAAACGTGAGTCTGGAGGAGATGGAGACTATAAGCAGAGCACATAGCAGCCTCAGTGGAGGGTCACTTTCAGATGAGATCCCTACATCCAGAAGCCCCAGCATTCCAGTGATCTGTCAAAAGGGAAAAAAATTGGGTCATTTTAGTAAAACATACAGCAGCCACAACCAAATCCACTTAGCAATTGTGACTGAGAACTTATTGGCAAAGACCACACAGGATGATGTGTGAGTCCCAAATGGAAATTAATAACATTGGCTCACCTTTCTAGAGCACTTTGTAGCATTTAAAGGGCTTATCTCATAACAATTCAGTGTGGTAGTTAATGCAACAAGTGTAGAGAAAGGAAGTGATGACCTAGGGCACGAAGCTTGTAGGGAGTAAAGCATGATCTCCAACTCAGGCCTTCTGACTCCAGGTTCTATGATCTTCCCCACACAGAGTATGACCTGAAAGAGTATATAAAATCTGTAGCCATGGCCACAGGCCATTTGAGACTCAAATATAGAGTTGTAATAGAGGCTGAGGGCTCCTGTGGTCCCTTGCTAATGTGGGGAGCATGAACCTCACACCCAAATTTTTATTTATATAGAAAGTACACTGAAGCATGAAGCTTAGAGGGGGGATTGCGTTTGGGGTTGCAAAGACGGAAAAACAACTGATGGTTGGAGATATATATCTTAAACATGATTCATTCATCTGAAACTTGACTCCTCCTGTATGATTTTAGCAAAAGTTCACATTCTGGGGGCAGCTAGGTAGCGCAGTGGATAGAGCACCAGCCCTGAAGTCAGGAGGACCTGAGTTCAAATCTGGCCTCAGACCAAACACTTGACACTTACTAGCTGTGTGACCCTGGGCAAGTCACTTAACCCCAGTTGCTCAAAAAGGAAAAAAAAATACAAAAAAACAGTTCACATTCCCTGAGGGGGTAATCCAGGATTAAGAGACTCCTTTGAACTACATATTACTTATTGTTGAAAGGGCTTTTGTTGGCTGCAGCCATGATGTAGTTTAAGGTCCTGTCTTGGGTCAGAAAAAAAACAAAATACCCTAAACCCAAATTAAGCATTGGCCTTCAAGGTCATCCCAGGATATAGACAGAGAGAGCCAAGGGTGTATTTCTCTGGCCTTGGCAAGACTGATGTTTTCAAGGAGCTAAGTTCCATCTGGTAAATGGGAATAGAGGGCTGATACTGGAGTCAGAAAGACTGGCTCAAGTCCTATCTGGGACACATACTAATTGTATAACCAGGGCCATGTCACTTAACCTCTTGATACCCCAGGCAGCTCTCTCTTAGGTCTGTAAGCCATACAGCTTGAGTTGCCCACCTACATTGATAGAGGGATATTCTACACCAGGAATTTCCCACACCGAGTAAATAAAATTCAGATCCAAGATGAAACATTTCTAGATAGTCTGTTGCATACAGGGCATCCACTAGTCTAGACCCTTGGGGGAGAGGAGATAAAGGAAAACAGGACTTGACTCTTGCCTTCAAAGGGTTTGTAGAATAAGAGTGAAACAGCTACTCAAGTAGGAAGATAAGATGGGTGCACAGACAAGCGTAATACAAGTTAGAATGTGGCGACTGTACAAGCTTGCAGCAGAAGAAAGATCAGTTAACCAATCAACAAATATTTAGGCGCTTATTCTGTACCAAGGACTGCTAAGCACTGGGGATACAAATACCCAATTCTTGCATTCAAGGAGCTTACAATTCAAATGGGAGAGATAGCATGTTCATATAAGCATATACATAAGATATAAAAAGTGAATGCAAGGTCTTTGAGAGAGGGCATGTATTAGCATCTGGGGGCAATCAGTAAACGTGTCAGATGTGCTTAAGTCAATTCTTGAGTAAACGAGAGATTCTAAGAGGTAGAAGTAGAGAGGGAGAATATTCCAGGTATGAGAGACAACCATGGAAGTAGGAGATGGACATTATGAGTAAGGAATGGAAAATGGGCCAGTACGGCTAAACCATAGCATATGCAGAATGGAATAATGTGCAAGAAGACTGGAGAAGAAGAAAGGGTTTAGGATGTGGAGAGCTTTAGGTGCTGAACAGAGAAGCAGATATTTGATTCTAGAAATAATGGGGAGCTACGAGTGCTTATTGGGTGGGGACGTGGTATGGTCAGTCCTATACTTTAGAAAAATAGCTTTGGTGACTCTGAAGGGTAGACTAGAGTGAAGAGAGGCTTGAGGAAGGGAGACCATATAGGAGCCAAGTGAGAGGCAGGGAGGGTGTGGACAAAGGTGGGAACTTTGTAAGAAAAGAGGACAGATATAAGAGATGAAGATACAGAAATGGGGGACTGAAATGACAGTGGTGCCTTTCAGGGGAGTAGAGAAGTTTGGAAGAAGGAATTGTTTTGGAGAAAAGATAACAACTTCAGTTTTTGACATATCGACATTTTAGAGATTTCCCTGGAAATCCAGTTGATAATGTCCAATAGGCAGTTGATGAGGTGGGACTAGGGCAAAGGAAAGACACTAAGGCTCAAAGTTGTGTTGGCAAAGATACTGGAGTGGTTTACCATTTCCTTCTCCATCAGATTAGGCAAAGAGAAGTTAAGTGACTTGCTCAGGGACACACAGCCAGTGAGAGTCTAAGCACAAGACTCCAGGCCCAGTGTTCTATCCACTGAGCCATCGACATCTAGATCTATCTGTATCTCTATCTATTTATACTGAACAATAACCAGGGATGTCCCCATCAATTCCTTCACATTACTGCTATTATCTAGTTTTTCTCATCTTTCTCAATAGAGCTTAGACAAAAATAATCCTGGGGAGAGTCATTATCTTTTATGTTTAATGATTAATGCTATGCAGAATATTGTACAGATGGACAAAAAAGGCTTTTTTGTAATTAGATAAAAAGTAGTGGAATGTAAACTCTTCCTTTTTTTCTTTTTAAAAATTCTGAACTTAACAAACACCAAATAAAAGGAACATTTCCCCTACCTGTAGAATGCAAGGAGGTAATTGTACATGCAACTGCAAATCTCTGATATGTAGCACTTGCTCTTCTTTGTAAGTATGTAACACATTCAACATATAGATTTGAAAACTTTCCTGTGTATCTGTGATTCCTCTTGGTTTTAATTTTGTTCTCTTTTCACTTTTTGAGGGGAAACCTGTACCTTGTACCTTCCCCACAAAAAAAAATGAAAAACTAGACCTTTCTAAAAATATACGTAGTGGAGCAAATTCCTTTGTTGGGCAAAAAAAAAATATAAGTCTTATTTTCCATCTTGATTCCATAACCTCTGTCTGGAGGTGGGTAGGAAGCTTCATGGTTGATCATTACCTTGATTAAAGTTCCCAAGTCTTCCAATTTTGTTTTTCTTTACATACTATTGTTATTGTATGAATTGTTCTCCTGGTTTTGCTCACTTCACTCTGTATCAGTTCATACAAGTATTCCCAGGTTTCTCAGAAGCCATCCCTTTCATAATTTCTTACAGCATAATAATATTCCATTATATTAATATTCTGTAATGTGTTCAACAGTTCCCTAATTGATGGACATCCCTTTTTTGTCTTTATTCTCTTTTTTAATTCTCATTGGGGAATAAGCTTAATAGTGATATTACTGCTTCAAAGGATCTGTACTTCCTTATATACCTGTTTGTTTTTAATATTTAAATGTTCTTCTTGGTTTCTTGTCTTTCAGTGATATTTTGGGAAATAGTTCCAAGCTGCTTTCCAAAATGACTGGATTAATTCATAGTTCCACCCACAGTGCAGTAATGTGCCCATTTTCTGAAAGCCCCTCCAACGTTTGTCATTTTCCTTCCCCCTTCCCATCTTTGCTGAGGTAAGCTCATCATTTCTAGGTACTCTGTAAACCCCTTTGAGATGGGTCCAATATAGACAAGATGACAGCAATGATATGTACTTCATCCTGTTCCTATGTGACTTTAATTTTTTCCATTAGGTTTCTATATTTTGAAAGGTTTTCATTCCATGTAGTTTGGTGATTGAGGTTGGGTGCTATCTATGAAAAAGTAAACTAAAAGTAAAAGATATTGTTTTTAAACTTTTATGGATCAATCTTATGTCTTAATAATTGGGACAACAGTTTTGTCTGTGATAATGTTTTGAGTTTAATATAGTTTATTAAATTCTAAAGGATATTTTAGATGGATATATGTATAGTTTTGGGATTTGTCATCGGTTAGCATATGAAGGATAGTGAGCCCTCAGATCATATCTTTCTGTATATTTGGTAGGTGCTTATTTTTTCAACCTATAATTATACAAGTGTAGTTTCTATTTCTTTGCCTATCTGCATTAACAGACACTATTTTTGTTAACGAAAGGCAGTTTATTACAGTGGATAGAGACCTTGCCTCAAACTCAGGAACGTTTGGGTTCAAGTCCCACCTTTGACAAATACTGCCTTAGTGACCCTGGGCACCTCTCACAGACTAAGCTACAGATAAGATGCTGACCTGCATCGGAGGAGGGAGTTTTCCTTCCTGGGAGTTCCCCATATCAAAGAAATAATAGAACCAGTCTCTATCCCTCTTGTTATTATTATTAATATGAAATAGACCAGTTTTAAATGGGAAATGTTTTCTCTAAAGCCATTAAAACTCTGAGAAAATGTATGACTTTAATTATGTTTGCTCTGCAAAAATGAACGTCATCCTCACCAGAAGGATTTTTCAGAATTAAGAATTTCCTCTAAAAGCCAAACTCCTTGTCAATTTACATAAACCCTCTCCCTTTGCAGAGCTGCTTATCACCCAGGAGGCATTTCCTGGGTGATAAGTCAACTCCCCATCCACCTTTGGTGGAGACAGTCAGAATCTCTGAAAATTCGAAATCTAAGCCCACGAAAAAGAGATGTTCTCCTAACCATCTTATTACCAGGTAGATAATGACTACTGAAGTTCCTAGGGAAGTAAGAAGCAGCATTTTTTAGAAAAGAAATTATTAGTAAGGGTAATAATAAGTAACATTAAATATTCAATAATAACAAAGAAGCATCCTTTTAATTAAAAAATTAAGAAGATCTTTCATTTCAGTGATACAGGTGTTTCTTTAACCAGCTCATTTCCTCCGTGCCTTAGTGGATGGTTTGCCTGACTTGCTGTCCTCCTCCCAGTTCCTCCACCCCCAGCCCCCATGCGTTCCTTGGTAATGAACCTTTGTGCACTTTAGTTAAGCTGGGTCTCATGTGGCAGACACACTGGTCATTGCTAGGGGAGTGGGTTTCAAGTCTTTTCAGTTTCATTTGTTGTTGTTCAGTCATTTTCAGTTGTATCAGACTCTTTGTGACCCCATTTGGGGTTTTCTTGGCAAAGATACTGGAGTGGTTTGCTGTTTCTTTCTCCACCTCATTTTACAGATGAGGCAACTGAGGCAAACAAGGTTAAATGACTTGCCTAGGGTCACATAGCTAGTAAGTGTCTGAGGCCAGATTTGAACTCATGAAAATTGAGTCTTCCTGACTCCAAGCCTGGCACTTTGTGCACTATGGCGCCACCTAGCTGCCCTTCACTTTCCCAGGGACTTCCAAATGTTGTGTGTACAGTGATGCTGCAATCAGCAAGACCTGAGTTTGAATATCCAATTTATCCTGTATACATCTTATTTAAACAGTTGTTCGCATGCTGTCTCCCCATTAGGCTGTGAGATCCTTGAGAGAAGGGACTGTTTTTCTTTTTTTCTTTTTTTTTCCTTTTTGCCATCTTTGCCCCAGCACTGAGCAAAGTGTCTGAAACATAGTAGGCACTTAATAAATTAAAAGCAATTGGTGGTTGGGCTTGGAGTCAGGGAGAGCTGAGTTCAAATCCAGCCTTGGAGATATCCTAAGCTATGTGACCCTGGATGAGTCACTTAACCTCTGTTTGCCTCAGTTTCCTCAACTGTAAAATGAGGATAATAATAGCACTTACCATTCAGGGTTGTTGCAAGGATCAGATGAGCTAATATTTGCAAAAAGTACTTAGCACAGTGCCTGGCACATAGTAGATACTATATAAATGCATATTCCCTTTCCTTCCTTCCTTCCTTCCTTCCTTCCTTCCTTCCTTCCTTCCTTCCTTCCTTCCTTCCTTCCTTCCTTCCTAATAAATGCTTGTTCATTTGACCTGACTTTTCAGTGTCCTTCCTAAAATGCAGTGCTCAGAATTGGAAATAATATTCCATGTTTCCAGATATTAAGACAGAGGTCAGGGAGACAATCACCCCCTAAGTACTCCTCCCAAATATCATTGGAAGTGGAGAGAACTCTGAGCTTAGAGTCACTAGACCTGAGATAGAATCCTGACTCTGCCACCTCACTAGTTGTGTGTCCTTAGGTAAGTCATTTAATCTCTCTCATTGAGCCTCAGTTTTGAGATAAAAATAATCAGGATAACCATAACTCCCATTTCCATTGCATTTTTTTAACCTGGCACTTTCTTCTTGACAATTCTAGGAAGTAGGGGATACAACTATTCCCATTTTCCAGTTGAAGAAAGTGAGACTTGGTGAATTAAATTACTTTTTTCAAGGTCACATAGGTGGTGAGGCATTGGAGGAAAGGGCACAGGATTTGGAGTGAGAAGACCTTGGTTCAAATCCTGGAATTGCCATGGAGAATATGTGTACGACCTTGGGCAATTACTTTCTTTGGTCCTAAAATCAAGGGGTAGACTACCACTACTACTAATAATGGTAGTTCACTTTTCTCCAGCACATACTTTTCTACCAACAAGCCCCAGTTGAGTTTAAAAGCAAGATTAGGTGAACTCAAAGGCTGCTTCTTGTTCTAGAGATTCATGCTGTGTATATGTATATTGGATACAGTACTGGGCTTAAAGTCAGTATCAGAGTTCATGTTTTATCCTAATTCTGAGGGTAAATGGCTTGCCCAGGGTCACCTAGCTAATAAATGCCCAAGGCTGGATTTGAACTCAGATCTTTCTGATTCCAGACCCAGTGTCCTATCTATTGTGCCACCAATTGCCTCATAGCTCACAATTGAACATAAATATCAGTCAGTCAGACAATAAGGTTTTATTAAGCACCTACTATGTGCTAGGCACTGTGCTAAGTTCTGAGGGTACTAAAAGGAGGCAAAATAAAGGTTGGCATCAGTTATTGTCTTCACTGTAATTGTTATTATTATTTATTAAAATGACAACGTGAGAGGTGGGCCCTTACCACCTGTACGACTTTGTTAGTCCCACTCTCGGACCTCAGTTTCCTTATCTGTAAGATGAGAGGGCTAGATTATATGATCTCCAAGGCCCTTGTAGAACTCAGTTTTAGGAACTTAGGAACCCAGATTTTTCACTCTAAGACTAGCACTCTTTCCACTATCCCATGTTGCAATGGGGGTATCACTTAAGTTTGGGGACAAAACTCTTTACCTCCTGGCTCTGCTTGCTACCCCACCTCTCTGCCCTTTCCCTGTGCTTTCCATCTTTTCTCCTTCTCCTCCCCCTCCTTACTTTCCCCTCTCTTCTCCTCCTCTCCCCTCCCCCTCTGTTTCACCCTCACTAACTCGGTCTCCAGCTGGTCTGGGAGGCAGCTCACCTCTGCTTGGTGATTAGAAGCTCATTTGCCTAAGTACCCATCACCATTACTCCCAATGGCTCCTACGGGGTTCCTAGGTTTCAGGAGCTCCAGCGAAAGGTTTCCTCTGATTGATAGCCACCGGGCCTCTGATCTGCCACCTGCTAACCTGGTCTGAGCCAAGATCCCTATTCCAGGGGGGAGATAGAGAAGAGGAAGAAGAATGTTTCCCTGGTACCAGCCCCAGACCACTTCAGAACCAGCCTCCTGCCCCCAGCACAACTTTCCTTCTGCTTCTCTTAATGATGACACCTTCGTATATCGTCAACTCCTTATAATAATATCATAATAACCACAGCTCAAATGTCTCTGGCACTTTAAAGTTTACAAATTCTTTCTGAGCCTATATGATAGGCAGGTAGTATAAGTTTTATGATCTCTAATTTACCAAAGAGCAACTGAAGCCCAGATAGAAGTGACTTATCCAGGTCCCACATGTAACAAGAGCTACAGAAAAGACTTGAACTCAAATTATTTCTCTTTCTTAGCCCTTCTCTGAGAAGGTGTGCCCGCCCCCCCAAAAAAGCAGAAGAAAAAGCATTAAACTCATTCTGTTAGCAAGCTGCAAAATGTAGGATAAGGGGGGAAAGTTCCTTCCAGACTTTTGGTACTTTACCCTAGACACAAATACATGTAGCAAGAAGTTACCAGACCTCCCAACAGTTGGGCCCTTTTTAGAATGGTAACTTCTTCTTCTTCTTCTTCTTCTTCTTCTTCTTCTTCTTCTTCTTCTTCTTCTTCTTCTTCTTCTTCTTCTTCTTCTCTTCTTCTTCTCCTCTCATCCTCTTCCTCATCCTCCTCTTCCTCCTCCTTCCCAGCATGCTTTGCTTCTTCAAGGGCTTCTGCAGGTGGAGGAACCAGCAAAGAGGAATTCTATTCTGATTCAGACTCTCCCCAGTAGAGAAGAACTTGTTTGTTGTAGAAGTGGAACGGTGAGAATCTTGGGGCAAAGTCACCACTCCATCCTGCAGTTTGTGAGAGACAAGGAAAGGAAATATGGGTACTGTGTGACACGCACCCTAGAGTTAAGAGGAAAGATAGATTGGATTCCATGGACTAAAATGCTTCGGGAGATACTCAAGAAAGAAATTCTGAAGACACAAATGGAATTATCAGAAGACCCTGATGTAGATGCACAGGAAACATGCAAATCGACCTAGGATTTTGTACAATAAATAAATAGATAAGCAAACAAACAAACAAACAAACAAATAAATAAATAAGGAAAAGGGAGTAAGGCCAGGTACATAAATGTTCTGCTTTGTCCTGTAAAAAACAGTATTAGAAATGTTAAAGATCAAGATAAACTCAGTTGGTGAGGGATGTTAAGGCCAAAAAAAAAAGGAAGAGTTGTTTAGTTAGCTATATTGGGAGAAGGGGAGGGAATAAGCATTTATATAATGCCTACACTGTGCCACATGCTTTGCAAATATGACCTCATTTGATCCTCACAACAATCCTGTGAGGTGGGTGCTGTTATTATCCCCATTTTACAGATTGATAAACTGAGGCAGACAGCAGTTGAGTCATTTTCCCACCATCACTCAGCTGGTAAGTGTCTGAAGCTAGATTTGACCTGAGGTCTTCTGACTTGAGCCTCAGTGGCCTAGCCAGTGTATCACTTAGCTGGATCAAAGAAGGAATAACCCTTACTTGGGGTGGCTGGGATGATGATGGCTAATAAGAGAGAAGGTAGAGTTATTTAATTCTTATTTCACTTCTGCTTTCTTTTCTTTTTTTTGTACTTAATGTTCTTTTTAAAGGTTATTATTTATTTTTAACATTATTTATTTTTAAATTTTGAGTTCCAGATTCTCTCTTTTCCTCCTACTTTCCTCCCCTCCCCACTGAGTAGGCAAACAAAATAATATCAATTATACATGTGAAATCATGCAAAATATATTTCCATATTAGCCATATTGCAAAAAATGAAGCAAAAAAAAAAGCAAGAAAATTATACTTCAGTTTGCACTCCGAGTTCATGTGGATAGCATTTTTTCATCATGAGTCCTTTGTACTTGGATCACTGCTGATAATAATTACAACGTTGTTGTTGCTATGCACAATGATCTCCTATTTCTCACTTCACTTTGCATCAGCTCATATAGATCTTGCCATATTTTTCTTTCTGAAACCATCCCCCTTGCCATTTCTCATAGCACAATAATATTCCATCACAGTCATATACCACAACTGTTCATTGATTCCCCAATTGCATTCCCTCAATTTCCAATTATTTGCCACCATAAAAAGAGCTGCTCTAAATATTTTTGTACATACAAATCCTTTTACTTTTCCTTTGATCTCTTTGGGGGTACAAATCTAGTAGGGATATTGATGGGTCAAAGAGTATGCGATTTTATTGTTCTTTAGGCATAGTTCCAATTTTCTCCAGAATAGTTGGACCAGTTCACAACTCCATCAACAATTATTAGTGTGGGCTATTTTCCATTATCCCTTCCAGTGTTTGTCATTTCTGATAATGTGAGGCTTCAAGTTGTTTTAATCTGCATTTCTCTAATCATCAGTGATTTAGAGTATTTTTATATAACTATAAATAGCTTTGATCTCTTGTTATAAAGATACTTGTCCATATCCTTTGACCATCTATCAATTGGGAAATGGCTCTTATTTTTATAAGTTTGACTCTATTTGGAACTCAATTCACATATGTTTGAGAAATGAAGCCTTTATCAGAGAAATCTGACCTTAATTTTTTATGTTACTTCATTGTCTATGGTAGCTTTTAGCAAAATGTCGTTTCCCTGACTATCTCTTTTAATTAGGTCTGTTTTTGTTTTTGCTTTGTCTGAGATTATGTTTGCTACCCCTGCCTTTTTTTAAAACTTCAGCTGAAGCATATTAGATTTGCTCCAGTCCTTTATTTTAACTCTGTGTATGCTTTTCTGTTTCAAGTGTGTCTCTTTCTAATCTATTCTGCTGTCTGCTTCCATTTCATCCCATTCATATTCACAATTATGATTACTGTGTATTTCCCTCAATCCTATATTCTTCTGTTTATGCTTCTCTCTCTCTTTATTCTGTACCTCCTCTAAAGACTGTTTTACTTCTGACCACTGCCTTCCTTAATATAGCCTCCCTTTTATCATCCCCCATCCCCCTGTATCTCTTATCTCCTTTATTTTCCTATTTCCCTACTGGATAAGATAGATCTCTATACCCAACTAAGTGTGTATATACATTCTTCCCTCTTTGAACCAATTTTGATTAGAGTTATGCCTGTCTGCCACCCCTCCGTTTCCCCCTCCACTATAAAAGTTCTTCCTTACATGCCTTTTTTACGTGAGAAAAGTTTCCCCAATTTTACCTCTTCTCCCCCTTCTCCCTCTTTCTCATGCCTTCATTTTTTTGAGGTTATCCTAACATAATCGACTCACACCTATTCCATCTGTCTATGTATGCTCCTTCTAACAGCCTCAGAAATGATCTAGTTCTTCAGAGTTATGTGTCATCTTCCCATATGTGGATGTAAACAGTTTCACTTCACTGAGACCCTTATGATTACACTTTTTGTGTTTACCTTTTCATACTTCTCTTGAGTCTTGAGTTTGAATGTCAAATTTTCTATTCAGCTCTGGTCTTTTCATTAGAAATGCTTGAAGGTTCCCTATTTCATTAAATAACCCTTCCCCTCCCTCTGGAAGAATTACAGCCAGTTTTGCTGGGTAAGTTGTTGTTGGTTGTAATCCTAATGCCTTTGCCTTCTAGAATATTATGTGTCAAGCCCTCTGCTCGTTTAGCATGAAAGCTACTAAATATCGTGTGATCCTGACTGTGGCTCCATGATATTTGAATTGTTTCTTTCTGAATTTCTTGAATTGCTGCTTGAAGTATTTTCTTCTTGACCTGAGAGCTTTGGCTGGAAACTCTACAAAGTCAAGGACAGGATCTTATCCAAGCTTAGTTATCTCTGTCTTTCAGTACTGGGCATTTTCTCTATCTGTCCTTTATGCCTGGAATGCTCTCCATCATCTCTGTCTTCTGGATTCCCTGTATTCCCTTAAGTCTCAGAAAAAAAAATCCCACCTTCTATAGGAAGCCTTTCCCAATCCCTCTTAATTCTAGCGTCTTCCCTCTGTTAATTATTTTCTATTTATCTTGTATAGAGCTTGTTTATACATATGTGCTTGCTTATCACCTCTTTCACTGGACTGTGAATTCCTTCTTGAGGGCAGGGACTGTCTTTTGGCCCTTCTTTTTATCTCCAGAACTTAGCACAGTGCCTGGCACACGGTACCAGTACATAATAAATGCTTATGAACTAGTAGTGCCTTCCAGTGTCTAGCCAAATTCAAAATCATAGATTTTAAGCTGGAAGGGATCTTAGAGGCCATCAAGTCCAACCGACTCAAAGAAGTTAAGTGATTTCCCTAGAATCATATAATGTACCTAGTTAAGGCAGGATTCACATTCAGAGCTTCCTGACTTCAAGTCACACCCTTGGCACTACTTGACCTACCTGCCAAATGATAATTGCTTAATAAAGATTTTTTGGAATGGTGAATTGAATAATTAAATTAAATTGGACTGGGTCCCATTTTGGGAAATTTGTGTGGGGATTTCAATGATGCCAAGCTACTTCTGACTTTTTGTGTGGTTTCATTTTTTTCTGTTTTATTTTTAATTTTTTTTTTTTTGCACCAGTGATGGTCCTGGTAAGCATAGGGCCATGCATCATAGAACATTACAATTTCAGAAGAACTGAAATTGCAGGTGATCCAGAGGGCAATTGAATGAAACACAGTGTGCCATAAGGTAGCTTTGGCATATTGTCGATGGTGACTTTTGAGTTTGGAGTAATGCAAACATTATTTAAGATGGGTATGGCTGAGAAGGGGTTGTGTCAAGCATTTGTGGAGAGTGAGTCTTCATAGTTCTTTAGCCCAAGTGCTACACTGTTAAGCCACAAAATATTAAAAAGAATTAGAGAAAGGCCTCTAGCATATTGGGTCAATCCTTTATGCATGATTAGCAGAAAGACAGTGATAAAACTAATTTCCTAGACTATAAGCTCATGGAGGGCAGGGGCTACTTTGCTTTTTGCTTTGCAGCACCAAATCCTAGACTTTAATAAATGTTGATTCATTGATTCATCGACAAGAATAGTACAGAATGAGAAAGCAAAGAAGACCTGTGATTTGTTCCATACCATTGGGATGAATATCTAGGGAGATCAGATATCTATAAATGCCTCTAAAAATGCTTATAAGGAGCCAGGAGGGCAACAGAATGGATTATTGATCCCATATCAACAAAAGTGAGTTTTCAGAAGGTTAAGTGAAACCTCTTCTGCCCTGCAGGCTCCAGGGTTTATGTCTGTTATCGTTTTGACAAAAAAAAAAAACCTTCATGCCAACTCAAAAACAACCCATGTTGTCCTGTCCTGTCCTACCGGGCTCTGTCCTGCAGCAGGGATAGAAGGGTAATAATACATCTGTCATAGCTAACTGCCGGCACCAAATGGCCTTCTCTTTGGCACGATGTAATTTGGACCACCTCTGCAAACTTTTCTTTCCATTTTCCTAAAAATAGTGCCTCAATTAAAAAGTGATGCAAGCAGAGCAGGGGGAAGGTGTAAGCAGCCGTGGGCTCACAACCTGCACAGCTCAGCTTGGAAAGGAGCAGGTGAGACCCCTGTGGATGATCAAATGCCAAATGAGATAGTATAATGAATGGTAATTGGTTATTATTAAAATATTCTATTGCTTATCACACGGGAACTAAATGGCCTTTCAGTTGCTATATAATTACCCAATGATTGATGATCTGTTTTCTTTCTTTGTCATCACGCACCAAAGGTGTAAAAACAGCCGTCTCCGCAGAGCGAGAGCAGAGCAGGAGGGGAGAGCTTGGAAAAGCTTAGCCTGACTCTCCCAGCTGGCTCGTGTCTGGCTGCCCAGTGACCAGGCTTATGGGAGCTCATGAACCCAGAGGAAGTCCATTGGCTGGAGGACGTAAGACCCGATCCAGCAGACCTTGGGTGTAGGCAGCCTACTAGGCAATAGAGAAGAGAGGCCTAGGAGATAAGAGACCAGGTTTTTAGTGCCAATTCTGCCCCTCTCTTAATGAGTGATCTTGAGAAAGCTAATTCAATTCAATTCAACTCTTTCAATGCAATGAAGTTCAACAAATTTTTTTTTGTTTTTTGTTTTTTTGTTTTTTCCTGTTTGGAGCACCTAATATGCACTAGGCACTGGGATAGGTGCTGGGATTACAAAGACAAAAACAATCACACAAAAAAGTTCTTGCCCTCAGGAAGCTTAGTTTCTACTAGGCAGAAGCAAGATGTAGGTGGATAAATAAATAGAAAATATGTAGAGAAAGAAATACAACTTTATTTTGGGGTAGGAGGAAAGAACATTAACCGCTGGAGATTATGAGGGAAGGCCTCCTTTTTACCTGAGTATTCTTTGAAGAAAGCTAAGGACTTTCAGAGATCGTAAGCATGAGGTTCCAGGCAAAGGCCAGGAAGGGAATGAAATGGTACGTCTAGGCCTGTTTGTCTAGAATGCTGAGTGCCTGAGGAGGAGGTTGGTGCAATAAACCTGGGGATATAGTTGGACCCCAATTATGAAAGACTTTAAATGCCAGACAGCAGAATTTTCATTTTATAGAGACTGCAGGGAACATAGGAAGTTTCTTCCCTTTATGGATTTCACTTTCTTCATCTGTAAATAACCTCTTACCTTTGTCTGGCTTTTCCTGGCAGGGCCTCTGCTCCTGACCAGTCACAGTTAGTGATTTTGGGGCCTGGGGCAAGCTGTAGGAAACATGACTTCAATTTATTTAAGAGGAAAAAAGAGAGGGCAGAGACCCCAAGACGTCACAAGGCCTCCCCTTGGAGAACTAGGCTGGGGAGGGGGCTCAGCAAACTGCAAGTGGAAGTCACAATCTGGTCACTTACTATTGTAACAAATTATTCTTGCTGACTAGGTGCTAATTCAGTTATTTCTGTGATGTTTCAGTTCTTTCCAATGAACACATGTTCAACATTCCTCTGAATACTGGCTCCCTGGCAAAAAGTCCAGTTGTCCCCACCCTCGTTATGACTCTGTTGCTGACATGGCCTCTCTCTCTTCCCCACTTCTTCTGCAGCCCCATTCTTACTTATTCCTTCTGTGTCATTAGCTGAGAAATCTATGTGTGTTAATGTAACAGCAAATGAAGATGGATTAAAGTGGTACCCTTTCTAGATAATTTATTTTTTATATTTAACAAATTCAATTCAATTCCCAAAACATTTACTAAGAGTTGGAGTTCTTAATCTATAACCTATGAACACATATGTGCATATACATGTGTATATATGTGTATATATACACATACACACATACATGTATATATACATATATATGGTACTAACCTTATTGCATTATAATTGGTTTCTTTTGTAATCCTATGTATTTTATTTTATGCATTTAAAACATTATTCCATGCACAAAAATAGTTAAGGACCCCTAATTAAGAGTTGTCTCCATTTAGAGCCCTGTGCTGAGGAATAGGGGTGGGGTGAGGTGGGAAGACTACAGAATTTCCTGTTAAGCAAAAACCCAATCCCTACCCAGTTTACGTGTACAATCTGGTGGAGATGACATAAATGCAAATAACTGTAATGTGTAATAATATCTAAGAAATGCACAAAAGTGTTGATGTATGAGACAAGGAGACCCATGACTGATTGGGGCAATCAGAGAAGACTGACTCTGAAATGTCTTGGGCCCTCAAGCTGCTCCCCACAGGATCTTGAGGTTATAATTGAGAAATTATACCCCAAGCATGTGAAGACTTTCGTGTTGGAATGGGTGGATGAGAACAATTTGTTCCAATGGCCATGAAGGCAGCTGAAGCAGGAGCTGTGGAGCACTTAGAGCTTGGCTAGACATGGAAGATGCCAAGATCATCCTCTGCCTTCTGAGCCATAGCCAACTGTCTTGACTTTTTCCTGCCCCTGGACTTTGATGACTCAGGAAGAGAGTGAGACTGAAGACTTTGTACAACTCTGCCTCACTTAAATCTGATTCACACAAAGGTCACGACATCACCCTATGATAACAGTGGTCCTCTTCCAAAACAAAGAAAACAACAGCAATGGCAGCTCTGGATGGAAGGTGACACACATACATATTATCATATCCCTAGTTTACAGATGAGGAAACTGAGTCACGTGGAGAACAAGTGTCAGAGGATTTGAACCATGGGGTTCTTGACTTCAAGTGTAGAACCATACCATGTTGCCCAGAGAAAAGAAGACTTTGGGGAGTCATGATTCCTGTCTTCAAATATTTTAAGGGCCCTTCTATAACAGAAGCTGGCTCATCTCAGACACAGAAACTAGATTTAGGAATAATAGGTGGGAGTTGCAGGGAGATATAAGGATAAACAGCCAGATTTGTCCAAAAGTGGAATGGACCACTTCAAGAGGGAGAGAGGGAGTTCCCCATCCCTGCAGGGTTTCAAGCAAGAGCTAAAATATTCATATATGAGTGACGTCATCAAAGGAATTGGTTTTTAAGTAGCACTGAGTGTTGAAGGAAAGAAGAGATTCTTTGAGTAAGGGATGGGGAAGGGCTGCATGCCAGGGATAGGAAACAGCCAATGCAAAGGTGCAGAGGGAGAAAAGGATGTGGAACTTCCTATCCTCTGAGGGCCATTCTAGATCTGAGATTCTAAGATACTGCAGTGGCAACAAAGCATTGCTGTGGGGGAAACAGGTGATAACCATCAGAGGGACTGCATTTCAGTTAGATGGCCAGATTGGAGATTTTTTTTTAATTTAAAAAGATAGACCCATTTGATGTTCGGACAAAAAGCATCAGCTTTCAAATAGCCCTGGAAAGAAAACCCACTGTTCTCCAGACCCAGTCCTCTTACCCCAACAACTTCCCAGCCCCATCCTTAGGGCAGAATCTGTTACGGGAGGTTATGGGATATCTAGCAGCAAGGCAGTTTTTATCAGAGCCTCAGGTGTGTCTCACAGAACCTTCTTGTCTTCTTGAGAAAAGAAGTGCTAAGAAGAAAATGGAAATAGCAACTAAGTGGGAGCCAGAGAACCTGGGTGAAAGCCTGGCTTGGCCACTTCTTACCTGTGTAGCTTTAGAGAAGTCACTTGACTTTTCTGTGCCTCAGTCTCCTCATCTGTAAAATGAGAGGGTTGAGTGACCCTTTATGTTTAGTGAATCAGCAAACATACATCAGGTGCCTACTGTTACTATGGACCAGGCACTGGGAATATTGAGGCAAAACTGAAAGTGCTTGCCTATAAGGGGCTTATATTATACTTGGGGAGACAACCAACTGTGTTTGTGTGTGCGCGTGTGTGTGTGTGTGTGTGTGTGTGTGTAGAGACAGATAGGTAGAAACAGAGAAAGAGAGAAAGAGACAGAGAGAGATAGAGACAGAGAGGGAGAGAGAGAGAGAGAGACAGTCAGAAGACCAAGATAGAGAGAGAAAGAGGCAGACTTGGAATCCAAGAAGACCTGAGTTTGAATACCACCTCTCTAGCTGTGTAATGCTGAGCAAGTGACTTAAATTTTCTGTGTTTCAGTTTCCAAATCTGTAAGGTAATAATAGATATTAAAATTAAGATAATAATAGCATCTACCTGCTACTTCTCGAGGTTGTTGTTAGGATGGAATGAATTAGCCCATGTAGAGAAAGTATTTTGCAAACCTTAAAGTGCTTTCCAAATGTTAACTACCATGATTATTATACATTAAATACAAGGTCATGGGGGGAAAGGGTGGTACTACCATTTGCTAGGATCTGGAGATATTTCACGTAAGAGGTGGTACTTGAACTGTCTGAAAAGAAACAAGGGATTCCAAGATTTGAGCGTGAGGAGGGGGCATGTTCCAGCACTCTACTCAAAGGCACAGAGAGGAGATGGAGTATTTGTGTGTGAAGAACAGCAAGAAATCCAGTCTTGCTAGACCCCCCATAGCAGAAAGAGAAATTTATATGTAAGTTCAGAGTGGTAGCTTGGAGCCTAGTTTGTGAAGAACTTTAAAAGCCACGTAGAGAAATTTTTATTTGTTCTTAAAGTCAATAGGGAGCCGTTGCCGTTCATTGAGCAAAGGAGTGACCTTTCAGACTTGGCTATTAGGAATATTTCTTTGGCATCTGTATATATCTCAGCTCTAAGTCTATGATCCTACCACTCTGGTATTTGGTCATCAGACTGTATTCTGAGCAGAAATCAGTATTCCTTCTGAGGATTCACATTGGGTCCTCTGAAAGATTTTAATTGGACCTTGTTTGCTTAAGATAAAGCAAACCCATCTGGTGTGATGAAAAGAGCTGGCTCCTCATGGCCAACTCTGCCCCTAGTTGGCTTTGTGACAAAGCAATTCAACGATTCTATAAACATGTATTAATTAAGTGCCTACCGTGTGCCAGGTACTGTGCTAGGTTCTGAGGTCACGATTATAAATTAGTGAATGCATTTATTTAGCATTTTTATTAAGGGTTTAACATAGGGGTGGGGAATCTGTGGCCTCAAGGCCATACGTGGCCTCTAAGTCCTCAAGTGTGGCCCTTTGACCGAATCCAAACTCCACAGGACAAATCTGGATTCGATCAAAGGGCTGCACTTGAGGACCTAGAGGGTCACATGTGTCCTCGAGGAGGAAGGTTCCCCACCCCTGGATCTGTGCTTACCATGTGAAAAACACTAGGGAAATGAAGTAAGACAGTCCCTGCTCTTAAGGGATTTATAATGTAAAAGAAGAAGCCAGTAGAGGTGGAGCTGACAAGAGCATAGGACAGTGACATGTCTTAGAGATGGCTGGGGAGGTCGGCGTGGACCTGGGAAGACAAAAGAAAGCTTATTAGATGAAAGTGACAAAGAATGCCTGATTTCAAGGAGCTTGCATTCTGTGAGAGCTACCATTTGTTTAAAGTTTGCAACACACCGTTCATGTCTTATTGCATTTGATCCCCCAAACAACCCAGCGAGGGACGTACATTTAATTATACCCATTTTATAGATGAGGAAACTGAGGCTGAGTGACTTACCCAAGATCGAACAGCTAGGAAGTGTCTGAGGCTGGATTTGAACTGAGGTCTTCCTGACTCTGGTCTAATTCTCTTATTTACCCACTGTGCCACCTTGCTTCCTTTTGATGATTACATTAAAAGAGACAAGTAAATTAGGAAAGTGAGGTCAATAACAGCTAGAAAGCTCATTAGTATCTCAATAATGGATGTGAAAGTATTTTGGAAAGTAGGAAACCCTTGACAAAGAGTGCTCTGCTACCACTGATATCACTACTGATACTGCTGCTAATTCCATTATTCCTGATCTGCTACTATGACTGCTACTGTTGCTACTATTACGATTACTAAATAATGACGAAGATGGTGGTGATGAGCTGGGGTCCAGGTCCCCAGATTTGTTCATATGGACGAGGTTCAGCCATAGGAACAGCCCACACCTCTCTCTATTGGCTTGTGTCCCTAGCCAGGCTGTCCCTGGGAACATCAGACTATGGCACCCGTCTGGGTATAGAACGAACCAATGCAGGGAAAGGTCAAGATTTGCTTCTTGGTGTTAGGCTCTTAATGTTTCTTCTAGGTCTAAGAATTTCTTCTCCTCTTTCCAGACTTGGACCAGGAACTCCTTAGTGGGATGGTTCCCTGTTCAGAAATTCCTTGGCTACTCTGTCTTCCCATGTTTGCTACCACTGAGGCCAAGAAGTTGCCTGGGAGAAAGGGGTGCTGCAAGGATGATCGGGCCTCTTCTTTGCCAATGGGGGATGTCTTTCTGTTTGTAGATCCTCTCCCATATTTCTCAGCCCTGATCTCTGTCCATTCACAAGAGATCTGTGCCTCTTTGGGATAGGTGAAGAAGTTGGACTAGATGAATGAATGAATGAATGAATGAATGAAGCATTTATTAAGTACTTATGTACACAGCATTGTTGTAAACATTGAGGATACTAATATAATAGTAAAAATAGTAACTCGTCCTCAAGGATCCATATCTCAATAGGGATAATTAATACGTATAATACTCAGACACCAGCAGGGTGAACCTGGGCAAGTCACTTAACCCTGTTTGCCTCAGTTTCCTCATATGTAAAATGAGCTAGGGAAGGAAATGGCAAACCACTCCAGTATCTCTGCCAAGAAAACCCTAAAAAGGAGTCATAAAGAGTTGGACATGACTAAAAATGACTAAATAGCTAGCCTGGGAAGAACACTACAATCCAGAAAATTACCCGAATGGTGATGAAGTGAAGTAAATTGATATACCCCAGCTAATTTGATCATGGTCTATGGTTCCAAAACTGGGTATGATTTCGGAGTGAGGGGGAGGGAGAGGAAAGGGTTTTCTGCTGGCAGCAAGTGCATTGTGGAGGAGATGGTAGGAGAGGAGAGAGTAAAATGACACAGGATTGGGGCTTTCCTGAGAGTGTTCCAGGACAGGCCATCACCAATTAGGAGAGTGAGGTACAGGGGGAAAATGATCTGGATGGTCTCTACGGTTCCTTCTGTCTCTGATGCTAAATGATACCAAACCTGTAAAATGCTCTAAAATAAGTTTTAGCCCTTTATGTGAATATCAGGTTGTGTTTTTTCCTTAGCATAATGGTGATTTGGAATATTTCTACACTGCCTAACACGGCAATTGAATCCTTGGGTGGTCTAGGAATGTGCCCAATCCCCTTTACATTATTATTACCATTTCTATGGAATATTTGCATTTTGACCAAATTTTGATTATCAAAAATATTTATTTCCACTTTAACCAAATTACTATTAGCATTTTCACGGAACATTTACATTTCCACCTAATTTGAACATTTGCATTTCTACTTAATACAGTGTTTGAAACGTAGTAAATGCTTAACAAATGCTTGATGACTTGTCTAACCAGACCCCAGTGGCTTTTCCCAAAAGAGTGAATTAGGTAGAACTCTTAGTCCTAGGAAGAAGTTATAGGGAGTTATGTTTAAGAGGACACATAGCTCACTACGTCATCATGGGCATGTCAAATCTCCTTTCCGAGCCTCAGAATAAAATAAATATAGTAAGAAATAAATATACAAAAATAAAAAGAGCTGATATTTACAGAGGGTTTTTAAATTTCCAGAGCATTTGATCAACATTTACCTTGCCTTACCACAATCCTTTATTCCCATTTTATAGATGAAGAAACTGAGTGTCAGAGAGGTGAGCTGATCCTGATCAAACAGCATATGTCAGAGTTGGGATCCAGATCCAGGCCTCTCTTAATTCTGAGTCTGGGTCTCAGTCATTATCAAGCTGTTATTAGCTGTTAATACCACTCTCTGGGAGAGGAGGAAGGGAAAGGGGCACAAGAGAGTTAAGTTTTTAAGGGGAAGAGGGAGCATAGATCACTTCTGGGAGGGCTTCCCGAGCCAGGGAAGGTTGGGGATGGGGGAGCAAGGGGAGCAGCTCCCTTTGGACCCTCAGATCTCGGGTTACCTTTTCCAAGAGGGACCTGGCTTTTACTTTTGGCCCTGCTGATGCAGGGAATTGAAGAACGTTTGCTTTTGCACCCAAAGAACTCTAGTTCCCCCATTGGGTTGACTGATGTTTTAGCCCCTGCTTCTAGATTTGGGGAGGGCCGTGGGTGTTGATGGAACATCTGGGCTTTTGGTTGGCTTCCCACGTCTGTTCAAGAATGCCTCTGAAATGTGCTTGGGACTCCAAGTCTTAAAATAAACTCCAAGGCGATTTCTCAGTTGGCTGTGATTGAGATGCACTTCCACAAAATAGCGTCAGAAAAGTTTTCTCTTTTAAGGAAATAGTATTAATAGTGCCTAACAGCACCCAGTGTTGACCAGGGAGTTGGATTTAAAAACTGGGAGGGAGGGGAAGGCTTTGGTGTTTGTATGAGGGCAGGAATGGGAGTAGAGAAGAGGGGGAAACACTCCTCTCTCAGCCTCAGTTTTATCTTCTATAAAGTGTGGCTACCTCCCCAATAGACTTGTGCTGAGGAAACTGTTTGGGAAACCAGAAGGCACTTTAGAAATGGAGGCTTTTGTTACTACTTATTCTCAGTCATTGTAACCCAGTATATTGTAGGTCCTCAGTAAAGATCCCACCTTGGGGGTGGTGGGATTTTATCTGGGAAGGACAATGGTAGAAGTAGAGCAGGCAGCTAAACCAGGGTCCCCCCTCTGCAACTTTTGTAGAAATAACGGTTCTTCTCTCCTGGAACTGGCATTGCTTCCAGCTGAAAATCCTTTGATCCTTGGATGTATCTCCTGGAAGTCCTTCCTGAAAAAAATGGGACAGTGCTCCACCTGAAACATCAAGCCCCCCCCCCCATCTTTGCTGCCAGCGCTTAGGGTCCTCAGCTTCTCCCTCTTGCCTGGACCTTCCAGAGATCTTTTACAAAACAGCTGGCAGGCCATCGAGCCCAGAATTGAACATCTGAGTGCCAGATGCTCCCAGGATCACATCCAGCTGTGTCTCTGAGAAACCATCTGCAGGAGGGGGTGCAGGCCAGGGTCTGGCGAGCAAGATGCTTGAGAGAGGAAGCTTCTAGCACCCTCAGAGGTGTGAAGTTTCTCCGCACCCCTACCCCTTTCCTCTTCCTCCTTTCCAGGCTACATCCTGGTGGCAGATGCCAACCATCCCTTAGAAATCCCATTGATGATTCTATTTAACATTCTCTAAATAATAACAGCTCACCTTGCTGTGCTCTGATATCGTTTGGGAAACCCTTTCCTCATGCAGAGCCTGTGAGGTCAGGAGAGCCACTTCACAGACGAGGAAAGCAAGACCCAGAAAAGTCACAGAGCTAGTAAAAGAGGAAGAACCAGGCCTCCTGATTCCAAGTCCAGTATCCTCTCCACCAGGCCAGGATGTTTCTCTGGGCAGCTTTGTGTGACTATATGGGACCATATCTGTTGGTGCAGTACCATGAAGCTAACCAGGTTCACCTCCCTACATGCCCCACCTAAAGCAACCAGAACAGGGGTCAGCAAACTAGACTGTGACAGCCAAACGTAGCCCAATGCCTGTTTTTGTATAACCAGAGCTAAAAAAACAATTTTTAGATACAATGAAATTTTATTTTAAAACATAAAAAGCATCCTTAGCTGGGGGGTCATACAAAGGTAGGAACATTTTGCCCAAGGGCTATAGTTTATTGAATTCTTAGGAGACAAAGGTCACGGGGTACTTGGAAACTGAAGCACACTCCATTAAGGAGACACTATGAAGCCTGAAAGGTTGGAAGGAGAATGATGCCCTCAACAGAATATGAAAGTTTGGATGAAGGGCAGTGTGTGTGTGTGTGCGTGTGTGTGTGCGCGCAAGTGTTTGACAGTGAGGGGCAAATAATGAGTTCCATTTTAGGCATGTTCATTTTGAAAGGTCAATGGGACACCAAATGGAGATAACCAGTAAAGCTAGTGTTGTGGGACTATAGTTCAGGAGGTTAGGGTTGAAGATACTGGTTTGGGAGGATAAAGGAACCCATGAGAACAGATAAACTAACCAATAGAGGACTGAGAGGCTGCATAATAATCAATAACCATCCTTTACAAGGGCACATCAATGAATAGTTTACAAAGCCCTGTACAGCCATGACTCTTGATGCATGTCTGTGAGGGTGGAAGGGCAGAACTTATCTTCTCCATTTCACAGATGAGGAAACTGAAACCCCGAGAAGGGAAGATCACAGGGTAATAGTGGCAGGACTGGGGTTAGAACCCAGGTCTCCTGACTTCTAGTGCATGGCTTTTAAGATGTTCCCTCCTTGGGAACAGAAAAGGGAATGACTTTCCTAACCACACTCAATAATATTTTACCTAATCAGTGGCTCCCTATCACACATTATTCTATATTTTAAGTACTTCCCTGTACCAGGCTTCTTCCCTTCATGGAGAGAAAACCCTAATTCCTTCCTTCCTTCCTTCCTTCCTTCCTTCCTTCCTTCCTTCCTTCCTTCCTTCCTTCCTTCCTTCCTTCCTTCTTCTTCTCCTCTTCCTCTTCCTCCAGGATCAGTGCTCTATCTACTGTGCCACCTAGCTGCCCCTAGCCTAGTTCCTTTCTTAGGATGTGATTGACAGCCACATGTGCTCTATGCGGCTCAGTTCCAAGGCTGGAGAGTCCAGCATTCACAATAGAACTCAAGGTCTGGCACATATGAGGCCCTTAATTGATTGATTGGTGGGCAGAGAGGAGTTTGGAGAATCATTGGTTGAAGGGACATGTACCAATGTCTCTCCCAATATCTGTGCATAAGATGGAGACATATTCAATTATGTGGTGACATTTTAGGAAAAGACATCACTAAACTGGAGTATGTCCAGAAAAGGATGAACAGGATGGGGAAGAAGAAAATATGTGGGTAGGACAAGATAACTATCTTCAAGAAGACAGGATATATAGTAGAAATTTGCAGTGAGAGGACTAGAGCTTTGTCTTTAACATTACTTCTGCTACCTTGAGCTTGGACTCATCTGTATAAAGAAAGCATTGAAATAGATGACCCCTGAGGAAGGGCTTTTTCAGTTCTAAAATCCCATGAAAGTATGTGAAGGACCAGCATGAGGAAGAAGGAATAGGCTTGTTCAGCCTGACATGGGCAGAAACAGGGACAATGGAAGGAAGATATAGAGTCACATTTCTTATTAGAGCTGTCCCACAATGCAATAGGGCTCCAGAGGGAATTTGAGTTCCCCATCATCTGAGGAGTCTGAGTGGAGGTCAGATGACTGCTTTTAAGATGTTCCCTCCTTGGATGGGGATTGGATCATGACCTTGGAGGTTATTTTACTACTCTTTGCCAGCCGAATGATCTTCTGGACATTGTGGTCCAGTCATCTCTTTTCTGTGCATATCTGTTTTTTTAAAGATCTGTTTCTGGTCCTTAATCTAGCGTTTATTACCAATGATAGCTAGGAGTTTGTTTATTCATTTGCTTGTTTATTTGTTTTTCTTGGACTCCCTACAGCAAAACTCAGAGAGAATCTCAGACTCACAAAATGTCAGCCAGAAGGGAATTGAGAAGCCATCTAATTCAACTGACTCATTTTTATCATGAAGAAAACTGCAGCTCAGAGAAAAGATATGACTTGTCCATGGTCATCCAAGCCAGCACAGAGGCCAGAACTAGAACCTGTGTTGCCTGACTCCCAGTCTGGATCCTTTTCATGCCAAACATTGCTCCATCAGCTCTGATTTGTTTCTGGTTTTCCTTACAAAATGAACGTCTCAGGAATGGGGATCCTTCCTTTGGGAAAATTGGCTTCTTCTATCTTGCAAGAGGTATGGGAGGTGAAACTGTTGGGAAGGCAAGGGAGTGAAGAGAGACTGAAGTATTCCCTGAAGAAGCTAAATTATTTATTCATGGATAGAATTTTCTCTCTGTCACTATCTCTGTGTCTTTCTGTCTCTGTCACTATTTCTATCTCTTTCTCTGTCTGTCTGTCTGTGTCTATCTGTATCTGTGTGTTCTCTTCTCTATTTTTATCCCTTCCTTTCTCTGTCCTTTCCTCTATCCCCTCCTCTTTTTCCCTCTTCTCCTTATCCTTTCACTGATCTCTCCCTCTTCCTCCTCCCTCCTTTTTCTTCCCCTTCTCCTTTTTTCTCTCTCTCATTTCCTCCACTTCTCTTTCCCTCTCTCTGATCTTTTTTCTTTCACCATCCTCTCTTTTCCATCCTCCTATTCCTCCTCCTCTTGCTTCCTCTTCTTCATCATCATCTTCTTCTTCTCCCTTTCCCTCCCTCTCTGTTCCTCCTTCTCTCTCTCTCTCTCTCTCTCTCTCTCTCTCTCTCTCTCTCTCTCTCTCTCTCTCTCTCTCTCTCTCTCTCCCCTATTTGTTCCCCCCCCCACTCTCCTTGTTTTCTCTATAACAGTCCCAGAGCAGCCACAGTTATGTTTTTGTTTCCTTTTCTTTCCCATTGATGTCTTTGCAGGTGCAATTGTGTGAGACTTTGTCTTTCTTGCTGACAAATGTGATTCCTTTGATATGACAGGTGTCTGAACCTGTCACTCTTGCACCTTCGTTGAGAAGTGCTTTATATCTTCAGCATCTGGAAATGCTGGGTCAGGCTGGGCAAGGCTGATAAGAGGGTGGGAGGGAGAGTTAATACTATAAGACAGAACCAATGATGATGATAACAGTAAAGGTATAGTAATAGTAATGATAATATAGATTACTATGACAGCGTTTAAAGGTTTATAAAGCACTGTTCTCCTAAAAACCCTATTTGGTAGATAGGACAAATATTTTTGTTCTCATTTTGTAGATGGCAAAGCTAAGGTTTAGAGAAGAGGGAATGACTTTCCTAACCATATTCAATAATATTTTACCTTATCAGTGTCTCCCTCTCACACAGATGCCAGTGTTATTCCATATTTTTGAATACTTCCCTTTGTCTCCTCCATCCCTGTTGTTGGCACTATAATCCAGTGAGTCACCCAGGATCATAGATTAAGTATGAACTCTTGTCTCTTCATCTTCTGAAACATCTAATCAGCAGCTGAGTCAGATTATCCATTCTACCTAGAAGGGGAGAACTGGAAAGGATGTCAGAGGTCATTTTGTCCAGTTCCCACATTTTAAATATTAGGAAACTGAGGTACTGGAGGGAAGTGATTTGCCTGTAGTCATACAATCAGACAGGTTTTAGACCCAGGAATCAAATGCCATCCATGATGACTCCAGAGCACTGAAGGGTTAGAATAAAAACAATTAGCATTCAGAAAATGCTTTAAAGTTTGCAAAATATTTTATAAACTATATATAATGTAGGGAGTTAGACATTGTATTTTTATGATCCACATTTTGCAGATAAGGACATTGAGGGTCAGAGAGTTTCAGTGATTTTCCCAGGGTTTCATGGCTCATTAGCATTAGGGGCAGAATTTGAACCCTGGTCTTCCTGAGTTTAGCTAAGTGCATCACTGCGTCCACCATCCCATGACTTACAACTTAGGCATGAGGCAAGAAATGCTGCTGCTGAGAAAAACTATCCATGAGGGAATCATCACAGCTGAAGGGAGGCCTCTGGGAAGAGAATTGGTATGTAGATTCTTTCCAGAGAGAGGGAGTCACTGCCCACACCATTTCTGACCTTCTTTGGGGAATTATCTGCCAAATCCTGTGTCATGTTCTTTAATATCTCCCCCACAGGGGTCAATCTTCTTTCTTTGAGAGTGTGTTTGATTTATGGCCATTGTTGAAAGTGACTGGAAACCATTTGGCCCCCTAGGATGATGGATTCTGTCCCTGGAAAAAAGCACAGCTTCCATCCTTTGCCAGGTCTACAGTCACGGTCAGAAGATGAAAGAAACACCATAGAGCTAATGAGGCATTGGGAGAGCTGTGTAGTTTGCATACAGTAGAAGTAGCAGCTGTTCAGACTTGGAATCTCTGAGATGTGTCCTGGCTCCTGACTCAGGCTGAGGAATCTGGTATTTGGGCCAGAAGCATGGTGGAAGATGTGGGAAGGGCCATAAGGGATGAAATTCAGCCTGAGTTTTTTGTGAATGTGTGTGCATTTGTGTGCACATGTGTGTCTTGAGGTGAGGCTTCAGCCAGGTGTATCAGGTCATGGAGAGTAAAGGTACCATTTCATTTCATAGATACCTATTGAGCAGTACAGATGCAATGACCAACTGGGTCATCCAGGTTCCAGGGAACTTGATTCGAAAGCTTTAGACAGGAAGAGGCAGTGAGGTATGGCATTTGGAGGGTTATATTTGGAATCAGGAAGGCTTAGGTTTAAGTTCTAATTCCCAATAGGTATGTGACCATATATATCTCTTAACATCTTGGGGTCTTAGGCAATATTTTAAGACTCTAAGTTACAGAGAACTTGACTAATCTGCATCAGTGGTGGGAGTTTTCATCCTAGGAGACCCTAGGTCCCAACCACCCCCAAGACCCAAGTGTTAAAAATATACAAGAAGTTGTCTCAGATTCGACACACTTTTTCCCTTCTGCCCTTATAATAAGTTCCTCTTCTTGATGGTGCACTTAGGGGCTTGGCCCTTGGCTCAAAACTTTGGAGTAATTTCCAATAAATCCTTCTTTACTCCAATCCAACCCACCATTCAAACCTTCCAATGTCCTTTTTATCAGTTCTCTGACTCAACCCTGTTCTGTCTCTCTTTTAACCACCCCCAGATACACCACTGTAGTGTAGACCATCATCCCCTCATGTCTGTGTAAGGTACTACATGTGTAGGTTCCAGATGTCCATACAAGTTTTCTAAATATGGCTTGCAGGGAAACATGAATAGACATCTTTGGAATCTTGCCCATCAAGGGAGACTGTGACTCCTGTTTTAAGGGGAGTAGGAGAAGGGGCTGTTATACTGGCCACTTTGTTATCCTCTGAGAGAAGGGCTAGTAGACTGGAATATATCTATTCAGCCTTCTAAATATTATTGACTTAGGGGCATGATTTTTAGGTTTAAGAGCCACCAACTTTCCTAGCTTATATCCCTTAAGAGAGGAGGGAGGATAATTCAGGGTTAAACCCATTGGCTTGACTCCCTCTCACCAAATGATAGTTACACAGAAGACCATTACAAGTAGTGAATATCAAGTAAATTAATTTATCTAAGAGATACTAAACAGAAATCAGAGAAGTTCTACAGATTAGAATATACCAGAAAAGTATATAAGAGTGAAGGAGTTCTCTGGAAGACAGAGATCTTAACTCAACCAAGAAAGAGGTCACAATCTCACCCAAGGGAAAATTGTTTAAAGTTTCTGAACAGGTAAGATGAAAATAAAGAAGATTTGTAAGGAACCAGCCTCCACTTTATTGGAGGAAGCTCGTACATCAGCAATCTCTTAGTTCAGGTTTGATGTTGGATCAAATGAGGTACTCAAAAGTCAGCAAACAGTTGACAAAATGAGGCTTACTTTGCACAGCAAGGATATGCAAAAGAATATCCTGCCCCTTTGTGGCACGAGAATACAGTGATACTTAGCTTCTCTGGACATGGTCCCCATCATCTCCATATGGACAGTCTTCTGGTCATCAAGGGTAAGATATGGAAAGGGAAATGGTAATTCTTGTAACTATCAGAAATCCATTGAGTCACAGGGGCCCCAAATGTACCTGGATAGAACTTTTCATGCCTTCAAGACACCAGGAAGCTGCACCAGAGAAACAGGGGTCAATCAGGTCCTTGGACCACTTTTTCTCCTTTTATGGAAAACTAATCTCTATCACAGAGGGGAAAGAGGAGGGATGGAGAAATACTTGTAGATATTAATCCTATCTCAGTCTTTCATGTCTGTAGCTTTCCAAGTCTTCTCTCCCCACATATATGGGGTTGGTTTTAGAGAGAGTCTGGAATCATGCATGCCGTCTCTAAAAAGAAGTGGGAAAAGTGTTTTTCTCCAAAGGTTTTGTGCCAATTCTATACGTATCATAATTTTCACCAATTAGAAAGTGATCTAGATTTGTATGGAAACCCAGTTATACTTGGATTGCTGAAGTGGCCTCATAACCCATTGTCCTACCTTAAGCCCTATAGACTTCAATTCACCCAGCCTTTGCTTCTAGGGCAACTTTCCCAAAGTGCTACTTTTAAGGTATCCACTCTCTACTCAAGAATGTAAGAGCATCTGTCTTCTTTCCACAACCCACTTATGCCCCTTCTCCCTTCTTCTTCTCCCTTCTTTCCTACCCATGCAAACACACACACACACACACCTGTACACATGTGCACACACACACATCTATAGTCAGCATTGCCCTTGAGCAGGAGACTTCAGAAGGGAATCTTCAGATCCAACAGTGATTCCCACATTCACAAATCAAAACAAACTTCCTGTAGGGTTTCCCAAGCAAGCTACTTTTAAAATGATTTTATTTGTACATTATAGTCAAACACTAGAAGGAAACTGCAAGAAAGCCCCCTGTAATGTCACATGCATGTGATTTTATTTCAGTAAAACTAGCTATCCCCTCTAATTTCACTGTGCTCAATGTCTCTGTGATTGTTTTGCAGAGAATCAGCAATACATTCTACAACATATCTGAAAAGTACATTAAACCTTGGGTCAGAGACAAGAAGTGAGGGGGAAACCATTACCTCCTCAGCCAGCCTATTCCACCTTGGGAGAACTCTAATTGCTAGCAAGTTGGGTTTTTCTTTCTTTTTTACATCAAGACTAAATTTGCCTCTACTATCCATTTCCCCTAGTTCTTCGCTCTAGGACCAAACAATTCAATCCTTCTTGCCTATGTTGTTTTTGTTGTTATTCAGTCATTGCAGTTGTGTCTGATTCTTTGCAACCCCATTTGGGGTTTTCTTGGAAAAGATACTGGAGTGGTTTGCCATTTCCTTCTCCAGCTCATTTTACAGATGAGGAAACGGAGGCAAACAGGATAAAGTGACTTGCCCAGGGTTACCCAGCTAGTAAGTGTCTGAGGCTGGATTTGAACTTAGGTTTTCTTGACTCCAGGCCTGGCACTCTGACCACTGCACCACCTGTGCCAACTTTCAAATACTTAAAGCAATTCACCCATTCCCTTATCCAAATATCCAGGCAACACAACACCAATTCCTCTCATGATGTGGTTTCCAGCTAGCTCACTGTTTTGGTCATCTTAATCTGAGTGTACATATATACATATATAATGAGGGACTGGCCAATAAAGAGGTCCATGTCTTTACTTTATTAAGTACTTCCAGAAGTAGGTCCCCCAAACACACATGCTCTTAGGGCTGAGGCCTCATTGTCCAGAAGCCTGGTACAACAAGATAGGCAGGTAGATAGATAGATAGATAGATAGATAGATAGATAGATAGATAGATAGATAGATAGATAGATAGATAGATGGAAGAATGGAAGAATGGGTGGATGGATGGATGGATGGATGGATGGATGGATGGATGGATGGATGGATGGATAGATGGATAGATATATGGATGGATGGATGGATGGATGGATAGATAGATAGATAGATAGATAGATAGATAGATAGATAGATAGATGTGAAAGTAGATAGATGGATACATGGATATATAGCTGACCCCAGAATGAAGAATGAGGGGAATATGTAGAGATAGATGTAGATATAGAGATGGATAAAGATAGGTAGATATATATATATATATATATATATATATATATGGATATAGATATAGGTAAATATATGAAAGGATACATAAATATAGGGCATTTATTAAGCACTCACAGAATGTGTCAGACACTGTACTAAGTGTTGAGTTTATGAATACAAGCAAGGAAGATAGTAGCTACCCTCAAGAAGCTTGAATTCTAATGGAGGAAGACAAAACATAAAGGGGAGCTGGAAGAGGGGGTGCTCCCACAAGCACTTGAAGCAGCATGGTGACCAGCTGACCAGGTAGAAGTGGGGAGGCCTGGTTCCACACACAATAAAGCCAAAGCTCACCTATCAGACAGATCCCCAGGGAAGCTGGGGCAGGTCCAAGGCTACGAGGGGGAGAGGAAGGTGATGTCTAGAGAGTGGTCAGCATGGTAAGGAGGTGGCTAGAAAGTGCCGCAAAGGGTCAGTTTTAGGGAAGACAGTACAAAATCTCACCTCTCAGAGCCAGGTGACCCCTTGGGCAGAGTCCAAGGTGTGATTATGTTCAAGTTTATCAGTTTTCTTCCTAAAATGTAGGACATAGACTAGACAATGTCTGAGACACCTTTCAACCCTGAGAGTCTACAATTCTAGTAATCAATGAGGGATCTTGCATCCGTCATAATTATAGGGAATAGACAAGGGAGGGAACACAAAGGAAAAGACCAGAGATAATGCTGGTAAATATTTAACAATCAGCTCTCTGAAAAAAAATGTATGCACAACCCACTTTTAATCTTGATCTGAATTCAAGTGGATAGAGCACTGGCCTTGGATTCGGGAGGACCTGAGTTCAAATCTGGCCTCAGACACATAACACTTAATCGCTATGTGATCCTGGGCAAGTCACTTAACCCCGTTGTCTAGCAAAAAAAAAAAAGTGGGTTGTGTATACATTTTTTTTCTTTTTCTCCCTCACTTTCTTAAGTCTAGACCAGGGGTCAGTAAACTACATTGGCTCCCTTGAGCTGATCTATGCTAGCTCTAACACATCACTGAATTAATGGGCCCTGAAAGGGGAGGATAGTGGGGGCAGAAAGCTAACCCGTCTGACATTATCATTTTGCCAAGAAGTGACCATAATGATTGGGACTAGGGCCATGAATCCTCAATCCTTTCTCCCAGTCCTCTGTCCACCACTCGCACTTCCTAGAGTACTCAGGCATACCCAGAATGCATCGGGCTATTGACTCATATCCTTCGAATAGGGAAGGGCTCAAAACCCCTCCAAACCCAGCTGTGAGGGCCCTGAGTAGACCCTGTGGGTGGGAGGGAAAGACCTTGGCTGCACAATTTTATTGGGTGAGAAATACTCAGTGGATCTGGCAGGACAAAAGAGCCAGGGCTGGCATTTCTCAGCTATTCCAGAAGCAAAAGAACTGCTTACTGAGGACACAGTGTTCCAGCAGCAAAGGAGGGTCCTGGAATTTACTTATAACCAGTGGGCTGCTAACTATGGAAAGAGGTGAGCCTGGAATTCATTCCAGCAAAGGTCTTAGTCTTGTTAGATGGTACCCAACAGAGGCTGAGCTCTGCCAGTAACCCACTGTGGGACTCTGAGTGACTCACAGCCTAGGATCACAGATCAAGAGCTGGATGGGATATTGGAGGCCATCCAATTCACCCTCCACCCCTCATTACATCGATAAAAAATATCGAGGCCCCCTCTCTTGTGGTGGCAAAGAATTGGAATTCAAGGGAGTGTCAGTCAATTGGTGAACGGCTGAACAAGTTGTACATGATTGTGATGGAATACTATTGTGCTTTAAGAAATGATAAACAGGATGCTCTCAGAAAAACATGGAAAGACTTGCATGGACTGATGAGAAGTGAAATGAGCAGAACCAGGAGGACATTGTACACAGCAACGTCAATATTGTATGATGGTCTACTATGAATAACTTAGCTATTCTTAGCAATATAGTGATCCAAGACAATTCTGTAGGACTTAGGATGAAAGGTGGTGTCCATCTCCAGAGAAAGAACTGGTAGAGCCTGAATGCAGATTTAAGATCCTTTCCCCTTACTTTCTTTATTTTTCTTGTTTTTTTGTCTCTGGTTTCTTTCATAGAATGACTTAAATGGAAATGTGTTTTATATGACTACCTGTGTCAAATTGCTTGCCTTCTCAATGGGAAGGGAAGGAGGGAGAGAATTTGGAACTCAAAATTTGAAAAAAAAAAAAAAGAATGTTAAAATTGTTTTTGCAATGTAATTGGGAAAAATAAAATGTTAAATGAGACTAAGAAATAAGAAAAACAATGGTAAAAACTTTAAAAAATGTGGGTTATTATAATGAAATACATATTGAGGGCCTTCATTATATGGGTGATGGGAAAACTGAGTCCTGGTGAAGTCATGTGACTTACCTAAGTAGTAAAAATCAGAGGTAGAATTTGAACCCAGGCCCTCTAAATACACAACCAGGATTCTTTCTTCACTGTAGCACATGGGTATTGCTCCTCCTAGTAACAAAATGAGGGAGTTGGATTGGATCTCCAGGGTTCTTCTCAGCTTGTGTGTTCTAAGCTCTTCTCTAGTTCTAACTAGTCTATGGTCCATATCCTAAGGTTCCTCTGCGCTGTCACATTCTAAGTTGGTGAGTGTAAATAGAAATTGTTTTCTGGTCTGGCAAGAAACTTTGAGAGTCTTTCCTTCTCAGATTGATATTTTTGTGACAAATTAGTAAATTAGTCCATCATTTCTCTTAATTCTTGCCTAGCCCTTAGTCATTGAATGGGCATTGCACCAGGCAAACTGAGGCCTGGGAAATTACCTTGATTCAGAAAGGCCAAGGTCATCCACCGCATCTAGGCCATTGCCAGTCATCTAGACTTTGTCTTGCCATTCACCTTTGATGATTCTGGAAGAGAGAATGAGGCTGAGGACTTGGAGCAGCTCTGCCTCACTTAAATCCAATTCGTATGCAAGTCAAAACATCACCTTTGTGATATCATTGGTCTTCTAAAACAGAGGACAAATAATAACAGTCTATGACAGCCAGAACCCCTACCTCAAATGCCGCTGGAATGTTGGCCTGCCAAGAGAGGGAAAAGGCATTCCCTCAGACAGGGATAGAAGGCAAAGGACACTGTCCTACCTGAGCTGTGCGCAAAGGGCCTTTAACTGTTACAGTCATAGACTGTAAGAATGAACATAAGTCTCAGAGACTTATTCTTAGAGAAAATAAGTCTCTAGTTCAATTCCTTCATTTCCCAGAGGAGGTAATTAAGGGCTAGAGGGGTGAACCCTAGATTCTTGTGGCACCAATTCATTGGTTGGTTTTCAGTTGTTATTCATAGAACTCTGGGTCTTCCTTTCTTTCTCTGGGAAATGGACTGAATAATCCTACCTTCTATGTCTCATAGGGTCACACTCTAAAATAATAAAGTACTGTGTACAATCAAGAAAATGATACGATACTTATTATAAAAGGAAGACCCACAAGAAGAGAGGCACAAACACTCCCTCAGGAGAGATACACTTTCAGCTATATGAAGTCACATCTACCCACCTATCCACCCATCTCCATATCATATCCATTTCTGTCTCCAAATCCCAAAGGCAAACACAAATAGATAGGGAGAGGTAGGGACATAAAGCAGTGCTCATACTTAGGCAGACACTTGTGCAGCCAGAAGGAACCATTGCCCCTAGGGATAGGCAACAGATGGAAAAACAGAGGAAAGATGGAGCCTAGAGAGAAGAGCAGAGCAGAGAGGAGATTCAGAGCTTAGATGAGAAAAGGTGATAGGAGAGATGGAGATATCCGGCATCATTCAAATCTGGAGAAATGTTCATTTGTTACATGATCTACATGCCCCCCAAATGAAAGAAAGTTCATCATTGCAGTAAACCTTTTACAACTTAAGACTCTTTGCTGGTAAAATGAGTCATGTTGACTATATAGGTCCAGAGGGGAATGTGAGGACAACAGAAGGGAGATGTGTTTGATACTCTCTGGAAAGGGAGAAGAATTATTCTGACTGTAAGAGAGCTCAAGTTTAACCCCATTCTCTATGTATTTATTTCTGTCAGGTTAAAAGACAGATTGCTGTCCAATCTCTGATATCTTGTCAGCCTGGCTGGACTGAGTGGTCTTAGAAGCTCCTTCCAATTCCAAGATTCTGCGATTCTATAATTCTCTGAACCCTGGGGTTCTTGTCTGTGTAATGGGCATAAAATATTTATTTCATTTAACTTACAGGGTTGTAATTCATAATGTATCTAACTTACATGTAGGGGTGAATTGGAACCAGCTTGGACTGGCTCATGAGAGCCAATGGTTCAATTTTCAGCACATACATTTATAGCTCAGAAATCAGTAAAGGTTTGCTACCAATCAGGGCTTGATTTATTGCTTTGCAGATTGTCTAGACTTAATAAAATGATAGAGAAAATGTTGATAATGCCAATTAAGCCTAAAAGTATGTCTTGCATTTTTTGGAGAGCTGGTTATTAAATATTTATCAGAGCAATGCTGTATATAAAGGGCTTTGTAAATTTGTGGTATTAATTTAGATGTAAAAATTTAAAGGTAAGTGGGAAGAATTAAGGAAGGTTTCATAGTGGAAGAGGGACTTTGAACTAGGCCTTGAAGGACTGACAGAATTAAAACCAAGAGAGAGGATTAGACACAGGGTATATCAGACAGGAGGCAGATCTTATGGAAAAGAAAGGAGGCAGGTAGCAGTGAAGTCCAGTCCATACAGGTAGCAGAACAGTCTGGAGTGAGGGGACCTTTTGGGCATGAGAGTGGAGGGAAAGATTTGGGGATGGTATCACCTTGCTCCTTTCTTTTCTTTGTCTTCTTCTCTTATCCCCTTTCTTATGTCTTCTACCAACTTTCTTAAAACTCTGGTCCCAGCACGGGAGCAAGTCGGGGAGTCAGAAGCTACAAACCAGGATTATAATTAATCAGCCTAGTCAGGCCAGATGAGCCTGCTCTTCTCAGCCATTTGCAGATTTGTCTGACTTGCTACGGATATACTGGCTTGTTTTCATACTCATAATGAAATATCACTGGTACACAATGCAGAGACAAGCCAAGTCCACCTCCTGCCAGGCACATGAGTGTGATCCTTGTGCCCCATCTGACATGGCCTTTCTGGAAGAGCTGCATGTCCCTCCTTGCCTTGGCCTTTCTTGGCCGCCAAGGCACCAAGGAGCCAGCACATTAACATGATGGCCTTGTGATGCACGCGCTCACGGCTCATGTCATTTTCCTCCAACACATTTGGTCGAAGGGCAAGTTCTACTTTGTAAAGAGCATCACTTATTTTGAACTGGAAAAAACGTAATTTATTTGGTCAAAATTTCTCAGGTTTTTCAGTTAAGGGTATGGATTTCCCATTTGCAATGGCAAATAGGTCTTTCTTTCCATATAAACCTTCCTGCAAATGCTTCCTATAGAAGAAAAAAAACTACAAAATACTAAACCATAAGACAGAAATTTCTAAGTAAATCTCCCTTACAAAGAGAAGTGGGCCCTGAGCAGAGGGCTTTTGGTCTGGCTTTATTTCTGGGTTAGCTACTACTGAGTCCTTTGGAAATAAGAGGGAAGAACTCTCCCAAAACTGTGAACAAGGTCCTGGCACAGTGGTCAGACCAATGAGGTGGGTTGTCTACCTTTCACCCTAGTGCCCTAGGTACCTGGATTTGAGTAAGACAGGTTGCATTCGGGTTAGCTCCTGGGCCAGATGTCCCACCATCCACCAGGATTGAAATGACATCTGACTAAGTCTGAGGCATAGTGAAGGTATCCTTACCCAAAAATTCTTGGCATAGCTTTGGGGGTCTCACTGCGGGCTAGATCTAGGACTACATTACCACAACAGCACAGGGTAGAAGCAGGAAAAACCCACCATCCACTTATAAGGGAAGAAACTCTGGGGTAAGGAATTGAGACAGGATCCTCTGACATGCCCCATATCTCACCTTCTGATCCAGAGCTGACCTTGCAGACTACATTTCCACTGCTGCAACCTATTTGCTGTCCCTTGGATTTGGTCTCTTCGTAGAAGCTCTGGGAATAAAACAAACAAACAAACCACCCTGTGGTATTAACATTTATTGACTTTTAAGATGAATACCAAGAACACAGTATTCTCAGAGGAGCAATTTTCCCAAGCATAGATCCTGACCCTTTCCAACAGAAGAAGATTGCTGCCCCTGCTCCTGTGACAGTATTTGCCAGTATATGGTGGCACTCCCTCAGGTGAGATGTTTTCTTTCATGAGGGTTTGTAAGGTGGGGCATTACATACATCTAAGCCAATCAGAGTCTGGTTATGTGAAAGGTGGTTTGGAAAGATGATGGAAACATTACTATTTCTATCAGCTTGTTTAGTATTTACCAATCCTGGCATGCCATGTTCCCCCCTAAAATCCTGGAGAGAAAAAGGGGCTTAGAGAATGGCTCATTCCACGAAAAACAAAGTTGAGCTTCTGGGAAATGGGGGAAGTAACCCATCTCTCCCAGTGACACCCTGCCTCCCAACCACACTCTACTTTGGCAACCAGAAGGCTGGTCATCATTCTCTGCTGGGTACTAGATGTCATCACTAACCTTCTTGGCTTTGCCAGGTTCCTCATGATCCAAAGATCTTGCAGAGAGAAGACAACAAGAGAGAAATTGTAACAGATGAAGAGTAAAAGGATTTGCCAGTTGCAAGAAGTAGGGAGCACAGTGGAGGAAGCACTGTATTTAGGGAGAGGAGACCTGAATTTCTAATCATGACACTAAAATATATTAATTATATGACCATGGACAGTCACAGGATTTAAAGTTGGATGGGAAAAAGCTCTTATATGACAGATGATGAAGCAGAGTCCCAGAGAGTTTAAGTGATAGACCCAAGGTCACACAAATAGTTAAATGTTAAAACCAGGTTTCAGACTCAGAGGCTTTGACCCTAGATTCATTGCTCTATCCACTATCCCACACAGCTTCCCCTCAGAGCCTCCTTCAGAGACTCGGGAGCCAATCTTTTTACCTATAAAATAGGAACAGTAGTATTTTCACTATAAACATCACAGGTTTGCTGTGAGGAAGACACTTTGTGAAAATGAAAGCATTGTAGAAATGTAAGTTATTATTCGTATTGAATGGTCGTGTGCCTCTGTCATTTACCACTTAGGTGACCTCCCTTAATTTCAGGTTTCCTATTGGTGAAATGAGGATGATTATATATTACTTGCCCTCATAGGGCCATTTCAAGTGGAGGACTTTTAATTTTTAAAAAATGATACAGAAATGGGAGTAGTTATTATCACCCCAGTTTTATGCCATGACTTCAGGGATTCAGCCTTCCCTTCTCAGCCTCCTTTTCTCTCCTACTTGGCTTGCTTCCATCTGGGTTGACTCTGCTGTTATCTCACCTCTAGCCTACTGATGGTGGATTGGATTACAAAGTTTATATCTTAGCCTTCCTGCATCTGTTTCCCCCAATCATATAGTACTTTAGTATTTCAATAATGTGTGAGGTTCTCTACAAAAGACTTCCTCATTGTCATGAGCTGCTGTGATATTCAGAAACAAATACCTCCTTACTTGATGAGTCAGGCTGTCCTCAGCTTTGTGAACCAGAAGATGACTAGTCACTTCTAGGAACTTGTGACCCTCTTGCCCTTCCCAAGGTTTCCATTATTTGTATAATAATCAATTCTTGCTGCTCAGAATAACATCCAGGATGCCATTTCCCTTCCTTATTTCCTCTGCCTTTCAAAGAATAAAATTATTGCTTAAACAAATTCCAAAGAACACATTTCTTGACTAGTTCAGTCCTTAGTGGTTACATTGCTTTCTCTACCTAAGCCTCATCTCTAGCCCTGGGTTAGTTGGCCAAGTAAGATACAGTGCTAGGTTTGGAGTCAGGAAGATCAGAGTTCAAATCTGGCTTTAGATACTTACTATCTATGTGACTGTGGGCAGGGCAGAGTCAAAAGATTGTAGAATGAAGGGAATATTTTCCTGTGTTCTCCTAACACCCCTCTAAACAACTTTACAAAGCATATCAAACCAAATTCTGAGTGGGAAAAATAACCAAAAAAAAGTCACATGAGTCATTTTTCCAATGTAGGGCTGTTTAGAAAGAAAAAGAGGTCTGTAGATATTGACTGGCCAGTGTGGGCTGGCTAGAACACAGTAGAAGTGGCATAGGCTATGGGCCTTGGAGGTTGTGGCAGCAGTTGGTAAAGGTACTGGGAGTGGCCAGTGCCAAGGTGGGGACTGAACACCTGATCAGAAAGCATTTCCAGGATCAGGCACCACGTGGCAGCTCCATTGTTTATTACAGTTCTGGATCATAGCTCCAATATGGAAAGGAGTGGTTGCTGTCACAAGGGAGCAGGGGCCCTATCTCCAATGAAAACTTAGAGACACCCAGTCCTAATTGTGAAAGCAGCAGGACATAAAACTCAGAAGAACAGGCCAGATATATCCTCCTGCCCCAGAGGTGAGTCCAATTCTAACATGAAGTCCAAACTCAAGAAATAGGCTGGAAAAATAAACAATAAAGTAAGAACCTGGCCATAAAAAGCTACTATGGTGACAAGGAAGCTCAAGACACATGCTCATGTCAATGATGTCAAGACATCTATAAGAAAAGCATGAAAAAGAAAATGCAGGTTGGACACAAGTTCAACAAGAATTCCTAAAAAAGATAAAGAAAAAAGATAAATAAGAACAAAAAGAGACTTTTAAAAGTCAAATAAGAATGGTAGAAGAAAATGGGAAAAGAAAGGAGAATAATGCAAGAAAATTATGAAAAGAGAATTAATTAATAGCTCAGTAAAAGAGGCACAGAAATACTGAAGAAAGTAATTCCTTGAAAGTCAGACTTGATCAAGCGGACACTAATAACTCCAATGGGCAGTTAAGTGGCACATTGAAAAGAGCACTGGGTCTGGAGTCAGGAAGACTCATCTTCCTCAGTTCAAATCTGGCCTTAGGTACTTATTAGCTGTGTGACCCTGGGTAAGTCACTTAACCCACTTTGCCTGAGTTTGCATCTGTAAAATCAGCTGGAGAATGAAATGGCAAACCATTCCAGTATCTGTGCCCAAAAACCCTCAAATGAGATTACAAAGAGTCGGACACAACTGAAACAACTCAACAACAACAAAATGATTCCAAGAAACATTAAGAAACAAACAAACAAACAAAAAATAAAAAGAATGAAAAAATAGATGAAAATGTGAGGTATTTCATAGGAAAAACAACTGACTTGAAAATAGATCAAGGAGATGTAATTTAAGAATTATTAGACTACCTGAAAACCATAAACACCTAGACATCATATTTCAAGAAATTATAAAGAAATTTTAAAACTTCCCAGATAGCCTAGGACCAGAGTGCAAAATAGAAGTTAAAAGAACCCACTAATCACCTTCTGAAAGAGATCCCAAAATGAAAACTCCCAGGAATATTATAGCCAAATTCCAGAGTTCCCAGGTTAAGGAGAAAATCCAACAAGCAGCTAACAATAATTAATTCAAATAACATGGAACTACAGTCAAGATCATACATGATTTTGCAGCCATTCCATTAAAGGAACAGAGGGTTTGGAATATGATATTCTAGAAGGCAAAAAAACCCTAGGATTATAAACAAGAATAGCTTACCCAGATTCAATGGGTGTTGGGGGGGATGAATATTTAATAATATTTAATGAAATAGAGGACTTTCAAGCATTCTTGATGAAAAGACCACAGCTGAATAGAAAATTTGACATTCAAATACAAGACTCAAGAGAAACATAAAAAGGTGAAACGTGAAAAAGAAATCATAAAGGAATTAATAAAGTTAAACTGTTTATATTCCTATATGGGAGGATGATATTATTATTGTTGTTGTTATTACAATATTATTATTCCTTCCATGAGCATGACTTTAGTTAATGCTACTATTCTTATTAATTACTGGAATTTATATAGCACTTTAAAGCTTACACAGTATGTGCATTTCATTTGCTCCTCACAAGAGGCCTTTGAGATAGGTGCCACATGCAGCTCCATTTTCCAGATGAGTAAATTGAAAGTCAGAGAAGTTAATTAACCACCTACAAGCACATAGCAAAGGTTAAAGGTTGCATTTGAGCCCAGGTCTTCCTGACTTTTGTTCTGGTGCTCTTATCCTCCACTCCATTATGCCTCTCCTGTTGACTTGGCCAACATATCCCAGGACCAACACATGCTGGACCTCTAACCTTGTCCTTAGTGTTTGTCTCCTATCACCTTCTGTCTATTTATAATGAGTCATGACCCAGGCTCAGACCTTTCCCCCAAGAAGCAGAACCACCACAGATCTTGAGTTTGCTGTAATGACTAATACAAAGCACATGAGCCTATAGTAATAGCTATATAGTCTTACTCTTCCTGCCTCTCCCAACCCCCATCCTCCAATAATCAAACTGGCTCCTTTCACCACAAAACTCAGTAATAATCCTTACCCTCTCCCACAGCGAATTCTGGTGATAGACAGTTCTGATTGTTACAAATCACACTTCCTCATAATTAATTAACCAGAATCTGATTTTTGTGTGTGTTTTTAAATTAAATTTTATTTATTTCAACTGACTTTTTTTTTTACTAACTCTCACATCTTCCTACCTCATTTTAAAAAAGAAAAAAAAGTAAGCTCTTCAACAAAATATGCATAGTGAAGCAAAACAAATATCCACACTTGCTTTGTCCAAAAGAAATACGTTTCAATTTTTACCCCTTCTCTTGGTGAGGAAATAGATCACATGTTTCACTGTGAGTCCTTTGGAATCATGGTTTGTAGTTGTATTGATAATAATTCTTAACTTTTACAATTATTTGTCTTTATAAGTTTTGTAATATTGTATACATTATTCACCTGGTTCTACTGACTTCCTTCTGTACCTATTCGTAGAAGTCTTCCCATGTTTCTCTGAATCTGTCACCTCTGTCATTTCTTACAGCATATTAGTATTCTACTACATGCACATCTCATGATTTGGGAGTGTGTGTAAACATATGTGTTCTTTTCCTCTTTCTTTGATTTCATTTGTGTGGACAACTATAGTATTGTTAGGTCAAAGGAAATGTATAGTTCAGGCAGAGTTTGGGCAGAGTTCCAAATTGCTTTCCAAAATAACTAGAGAAATGTATTAACATACCTGTTTTTCCGTAGCTCCTTCAGCATTTGAAATTTTCCTTTTTTGTTAATTTTGCCAATCTGAAGAGTTTGAGACACAACCTCAGAAATGCTTTATTTTGCATTTTTTTCAAAGTATTAGCGATTTGAAGCATTTTCCCCATATGGCTATTGATAAATTGGATTGCTTCTTCTTAAAACTACCTGCTCATATCTCTTGATTAATTATAAATTGGGGAATGACTTTTTTCTTTAACAATTTGAGTCAGTTGCCTGTATATCTCAATAATGACACTTTCATCAGAGAAACTTTCTGCAATTTTTTTCCAATTACCAGCTTTCCTTCTAATTTTAACTGCATTGATTTTGTTTGTGCAAAAACTTAAATTTTATGTAATCAAAATTGTTCACATTATTCTTTTGGTCCTCTATTTGGTCATGTATTCTGCTTCTATCCATGGATGTGAATAATAATTTCTTCCTTGTTATTGTAATCCATTTATGATGTCACCATTTATGTCTGCTATGTACCAATTTTGAGCTTATCTTTGTATATGGTGTGATATGACAGTCTATACATAGTTTCTACAAGGTTGCTTTCTAGTTATGCCAGAAGTTTTTGTCAAAAAGTGAGTTCTTACCCCAATAGCTGAAATCTTATCAAACACCAGACTACAATAGTCCTTTGCTTACATACTTATTCTGTTCCACTGATAGACCTCTCTGTTCCTTTTTTTAAAATTAATTTATTTTTAGTTTTCAACATTCACTTCCATAAGCTTTTGAGTTTTAAAATTTCTCCCCCTGCCTCCTCTTCTCCCTCCTCAAGACATTGTGCTATCTGATATAGGCTCTACATATGCATTCGTAGTAAACATTTTCACATTCGTCATGTTGTAAAGAAGAATTAGAACCGTTAGGAGGAACCATAAGAGAGAAGAAACAAAACAAAACAGAAGAAAATAAAAGAGCAAATAGTGTGCTTTGACCTGCATTCAGACTCCATAGTTCTTTCTCTGGATGTGGACAGCACAGAACCTGATCTTTATGCAGGTCTATCAGACTCAGCCTACTGGTTTCACCTCTTATCTATGTTGATAGGAGTCTGTGCCTGGGGTGGAAATTCTGAGAGCTGAAGGGAAAATGACAATAATCCAATTTGCCCATTGGTCCTTGCTCCACTGACCCAGATCACAACTATACCATCTTGTCCTTTGTTAAGACAATAATTTTTTTTTCTGTAAATTGCTCCTGGAGGTTCCACCCAATGCTTAGGAGGCCATTGCCTGGTTCTCTTCCTATTTTGGGTCCAGTGAAAACACTTGGGTTGCCCTCTCATTCTTGCTATTCAATTGGTCTATCTCAGTAGCGTATTGGTAATATTTAACACCTAGTTTTCTGAAAACGTCTGACACTTTTAGGTTTAATCTTCATTATTAATATTTTCTCCATCACTTCTTAAAGTTTAGACCATCAATAAAACAACAATTCAAGCTGTGTTTGTGCATTTGCTACAAAATGCTCACACTGAACATTTAACAATTCCAAGCTTACTCCTAGTCTCTCTGCTTTCAAAGTTAGAGATGTCCTTCATATCTTTTCTACCACTTCTCCGAGCTCAAATCAGCAATGATGATATGAAGTAGCCTGCTTGGACCTGCCATGTATCTTCCCATTGTCCATTGGGTGACCTGCATTTCAGATTCTTCAGAGCTCATGAGGTACCATGAGTATTTTTTCTCTTACTCTGAGGTTGCCTGAAGGTAACAGATAAAAGCAAGGAAAACCCAGGACTCTAGACTGGCATTTGTAATGGCACTGTAGGAATAAGTGTGTTGACAGGAGGCAGAGTAAGAGAACTAGGTGAGACTGTGTGGCAAAGCAGGATGGTTCTGGGAAGTGTGGTTACCTGGATAGCCTTCCCTGTCTGGTTGGATCAGGCTGTGCTATCTGTTGTCTGAAGCCTTAGACATCGAGATTAACAAGGAACTGGGCAGCCATGACTCTCTCAACAGGTCAGCAATAGCTATATACTTGACCACACCCTCTAGGACCTTCCCTGTTTTCCTGGGTATGCCTTTGTTTACCATTACAGGTTTACTGGTCACTAGTACTAGCTACTCCTTTCATTCACTTCTCTAGACTTCATTTCCCCCTCCAGTAAAATAATTGTGTTAGACTAGGCAGCCTCTGCAATTGTTGATAGATTTAAATCTCTGATCCTGTGATCACTTTTCCCCTCATTCATGGTTCATGGGCTTAACACAAAACATGTTAATGCCAAACAAAGCATATCTACATACAATATGCTAGTATTAAAACATACTTTCTTTTCACCAACAAATCCTCCATTGTCTCAAATACACCACTCTCCTACTTTGCATTTAGTCTGCATTGTTCAGATGGGGAGTTGATTTCTGTATATACTTTATTATATATACTCTTCTGGTCTTTCATGTCAATGAGCACTGGCTCCCCAGCCAGCAGGAGAACCCCCTGATGACAATACTTTATTCTCTTCTTCCACTTTCTCCCCACTGGTGGTATCACACATAGGGCTAGGCACATAAGATCTGCTGCATAAATCTGATCCAGCCTTAGCTTTATAGCTGGAAGGAACCTGAGAGGTCTAGACTGAGTCCAACCTTCTTACTATGCAGGTGAGGAAGAGGTTGAGTGATTTGCCTAAAGTCACAATGTGTTCAGCCATTGCTGAGTACAATGGAGGTAAAGGGAATTTATGTCAAGCCGTTGAAGGATTTGCTGGTCACCTGGCAATGCTGGGATGGGATTTTCTTTTTTTAATGGGGAGGGGAAGAAGAGGCACTGTTCAGAACACGATGTCCACGTATTGGCAAAGTCAGGTGCCCGTGCGGCTGAATCTGTCATTTAATGGATATTCTCTTAGCTTCCATAGCCCTTCTGATGGCGTCTGCTTCCCAGAGTATCCCAGACGATGAAATACGCATTTGCAGAGAGTAGCCAACTGTATCAGAAATGTGCACACCAGGAGGATCTTAAAATGAAAGGGGGGGGAAGGAGAGGAGAAGAAAGAAGAGGAAGGATGGGGAAGAAAGAAGGGAGGGAAGAAAGGAGTGAGGGGGAGAAGAGAAAGATAAAAAGAGCAAGGACAGAGGGAGAGAGAGAAAGACTGAGTGAGTGAGAGAGAGAGAAGAGAGAGAGAGAGAGAGAGAGGAGAGAGAGAGGAGAGAGAGAGAGAGAGAGAGGAGAGAGGAGAGAGAGAGAGAGAGAGAGAGAGAGAGAGAGAGAAGGAGAGGAGGAGAGAGAGAGAGAGAAGAGAGAGAGAGAGAGAGAGGAGAGAGAGAGAGAGAGAGAGAGAGAGAGAGAGAGAGAGAGAGAGAGAGAGAGAGAGAGAGAGAGAGAGAGAGAGGAGAGAGAGAGAGAGAAGAGCAGAAATCCCAAATGCAGTACCTCCCCAGGAGTTGTCCTGTCCTCCCTCCCTCCCTCCCTCCCTTCTTCGGATGGAGCACCCACATTTGTTTTTAATAACAACTCTGAGCCTTCTCTGCTTGGCAGTGGTCATTGAGAAACCATGACAGAAAGAAGGTATCTGAGAGATAAAGTTGTGCAAGGGATGATTAGCAGCACTTAAGTTTCCTTTTTGTTGAAAGGAAGAATCCCAGATTGAACAGTGCATTGAATGCTACGACAAGCGAGTACTTGATCCCTGCCCAGCTGGAGGGGGAATTGTACCCATCAGCAGCTTTCCAGCGGAGGACGCCTTTATATTTTCAGTCTTTGTCTGAGTCTCTCCAGTTCCTCCCTTTACTTCATGTCAGCACTATATAGTAGGTATGCCAAGTGGTTTTGAAATTTAAATTACAGTCTCTTTTTCAGATGTTATTGGAAAGAACATGTAATTTATAACCACGTGTTAGGGGTACAGGATGTTCATGGTTCACTGCCAATTCTTCCTTTGTAAAGTTAATAAAACTTTCATAAAACACTTATACACTTGTATATTTCATGGTAAAGATTTTTTTTATCTCATAGACTAATGTAAAGATTTATTAAAACCATTTTTTTGTTAAGAGGAGTGTCAATAGTTTGCAGCTGAGTGTAATTTTGAATCCCCAGTAGATGACGGCCTGATGGAAAATGACAGTTACAGCTTTGTTGATCTAGCACTAAAAATAAAGGATTCTTTCAAGGGATATAATACTCTGGTATCCAGAGTGGGCTGGGGGTATACTTGAGGAGCAGAAGGAGAGCTATATGGAGCTGCTCACCCCACTCTGGCTCTCGATGTAACCAGCCTTGAAATCTGGCAGGAGCCCAGGATGCCCACAGAAGGCACTGTCCTGGGGATCATCAGACTTAGTCTGTTGGCCTATCTCTGGGGTGGAGTCTTGGTGTCCAAAGCCAGCAGATCTCTGAGGTGGGTTTTTCAAGCTCAGAGTACCTTACTGGAGAAGACACGATGATAAACCAAATGGGTTTGGAACTCATAGCCCCAGCGGACTAGTATCTGTACCAATAAATAAACAATCCCAGTTGGCAACCATTTTTACTTCCTCTGTTTTATTTTTTTCCTGTCTATAAAACTTGGTGCCTGGGAAGATGCATCACTGAATTTCCCTTGAAGTCTATAAATGTGGGGGTTTCTTAAAGTGCTAGCCAAGAATCAAGTCTCTTCCCAGATGAATGGATGCTCTAGGGGAAGAGCAGGGGTGGTAAGCTAGGGGGTGTGGCCAAAAGAGCCCTGAATCTGGAGTTCCAGGATCTTTTGGTCCTAGGTTTAGAGCCAGAAGGATGTTCAGAGGTCATTGAGTCCAACCTGTATTTAAAACCCAGCACTTCTCTGAGTACCTGGGGGCCTTAGTTTCCAAAATTCAATCCATCTAAAACATTTAAGTATCTACTGTGGATAAGCCAATGGGCTAAGGAGTGGGGATACATATACAGAAACAAAGCAATGCCCCCATCACCACCACGAAGGAGCTAATACCCAAGTAGGGCAGGGGTCCATGAACTTAAAAAAAATTACACATACACAACACACACACAGAGGACTAAATACACAGGATTACAAAGGAAATCAATTATACTGAAATACAGTTATATATACACACATATACCTATATATATATAAAACTATATTTGTATATATATATGTATATATTTATGTATATATAACTGTATATGCATATATTTGTATGTATATATGTATGTGTGCATATATATACATTTATATATATATATGTATATGTATGTAGTATTTCAGTATTATTGATTTCCTTTATTATTTGCTTTCTTTTATGCATCTGAAAACACTCTTCTGAAAAGGGAACCACAGGTGTGGCCAGCCTGCCAAAGGGGACCATGACACAAACAGAGCCAAGAACTATGTGGGAGGACCCAGCGTGTCTGAAGATAAGTCAGTACCATCCAGCAGCCCATGCTCTAGGGTTAAAGAGACTGACCGCCATCTTGGAGGCTCCTCACAATTGTGTCTTCTTGTCTCATTACAATCCCACCCACAGTTTCCTCTGGGAACATTGGTCTGGGTTTCCATAGAGGTGAGTAAAAGGAGCATGGCTCCAATGCAAAGCACTTTAGATAAAACTACATCAGATACAGGATAGCCTAGATATTTCACAGAAATAAGGGAAGACTAGGATTTTCCCCTTTCCATAACAGGTGATGAAATTGGGGCCCAGATAATAGAAGTAATGTCTGTAGGGTCATACAACTGGTAAATAGCACTCAGAATTCAAACTTGGGATATTTATCCCCAGAGCACTCTTTCTGCTAATCATTCAGCCTTGAGGTTGGGACCAGATCATGAAGGGCCTCGAACGCTAGCCTAAGAAGATTGGATTTTGTTCTATTAGCGATGTGATGCCATTGAATGTTTTGAGTGGGGGGGGGACAAGCATTTATTAGGCACCTACTATGTGCCAAGTGGGGTAGCTAGATGGCTTAATAGATAGAGCGCTGGGCCTGCATTCAGAAAAACCTGAATTCAAATCCACTCACTAGCTGTGTGACCCTGGGCAAGTCGCTTCACCTCTGTTTGCCTTAATTCATGGGAGAAGGAAATGGCAAACCACTCCAGTATCTTTGCCAACAAAAGCCCATGGACAGTATGGCCCATGGGGTCATGAAGAGTCAGACACAAATGAACATGTGCCAGGAGCTGAGTGTCCCTCTAGGTCCTCAAGTGTGGCCCTTTGACTAAATCCAAATTCATTTGTTCTATGAAGTTTGGATTCAGTCAAAGGGCTGCACTTGACCCTGAGAGCCACATGTGGCCTTGAGGGCACAGGTTCCCCTCCCCCACTCTGAGGAGTTATTATCCCCTTTTTACAGCTGGGAAAACTGAGGCTGGCAGAGTTTAGGTACTTGCCCTCGGTCAGATAGACAGTAAGAGTCTGGAGCCTGATTTGAACTGAGGTCTTCTTGACTTCAAACCGAGTTCTCTGTTCACTGTGCTACCTAGTAGAACAAGGAAACATCTGTTATTAACTAATAGTTTAGCAAGAAGAGGTCAAAATGAGACCCGGGAGACTTAGGATTGGGGAGGGGGTAGAGGTCAGGAAAGAGGACTGAGTCCCTGATAAGGAAAGCAGGACAAAGTTCCTCCATATCCTGATTTGTTAGCGACTGTGATAGTCCAGTTGCTAGCTAGGAGGATCTGGTGGCCTCTCATGGCAGGGTTGGGTCTCTGGACATCTGAAAGTTGGCTATGGTGCATTTGGATGACCTATAGCCATGAGTCACTGTAATTCCCCAGGCTGGTGACCAGGGATGGCTTTAGGGAGTAGTGGTGGTGAGGAGAAACCCAGGAGATGTTGTCGCTGAAGACCCGAGATACATAAGAAATAGTGCACAACCCTAACTCATCCCTTCCCATTATTTAATTTTCAGAACAACCCTTCATTTAAAAAAAATTAAATTATTTGCAGTTCCAAATTCTCTCCCTCTCTCCACCTCCTCCCCCACATCCTTTGACAAGGCAAAAAATTATGATACCCATTACACATCTGAAGTCATGCAAAACATATTTCAAAATGTGAAAAAAAAATAAGCTTCAATCTGCACTCAGAGTCCATCAGTTCTCTCCCTGGAGGTGGATAGCATTTTTCACCATGAGTCCTTCAGGACTGCTGGAACAATACTTTAAAGCAAGCTGATGGTTGCCATTTGAAGGTGTGGAAATGGAGTGTCAGAGAGAGGAAAGGACTTGTCCCTGGTCACAGAGCAGGTTAGAGGCAAGGCTGGGCCTACGACCCATGTCTTCTGATTCCCAGCCCAGGAGCTCTTTCCGCACTCTCAGCCCAAATCCCATCCACCTCACCTTCCGTGTAAGCAAGAATACACTAAAATTGCTGTGGATCTTTCGAACGTGGACTCTGAGACCCGCCAAGCAGTCAAGCGCCTTCTGAATTCTCTGTTCATGCCAATCTCCAAATTTCTCTGGGATGGCTGAGGTGAGACTGGCTAAGACCAGAAGAGGCTCCTTTTACCTTTGACACTTCATCATCTTTTGCTCTTTATTTGTTTGACGTCAATGTCCTTCTGCCATCAACCCACCATTTAGAATACATTCCCAAAGTACTTACTAAATGCCAGTCTCCGCTCTAAGTGCTGGTCATATTTTTTTTTTTTAAATGAGACAGTTCCTGCCCTCAAGAAGCTTATATTCTCCTCCAGGACTTCAGTCCCAGGCTAAACACAAATGGGAATTTGTGATATTCTAAGTGGAGGTTTGGCTCACATTTACCTTTACTTAGCAGATTTTATTTCATAGAGCACATGAATGATTTATGTAAACAAGACTATTGAAGGAATGTTTGAAACACTTCAGAGAAGAAACCGTTTTTCTATACTTCAGAAGCACTTGTTTACATATGGATGTGTTTCATTACAAATGATTCTCATCCATTCTTTAATTCAAGCAGACAAGGCTCAAAGATCGCTGCTTGGTAATGGTTTGTTAGCCTACTTTAAATTATTACGCGTACCATAGGATCGCAAAGGGGCAGCTAGGTGGCACAGTGAATAGAGCACTGGGACTGGAGTCAGGAAGACTCATCTTCCTGAACTCAAATTTGGCCTCAGACACTAGCTGTGTGATGCTGGGCAAGTCACTTAAGCATATTTGCCTCATTTTCCTCATCTGTAAAATGAGCTGGAGAAATAACTGGCAAATCACTCCAGTATCTTTGCCAGGAAAACCCCAACTGGGGTCATGAAGAGCAGTACATGGGGGGGGGTGGCACAGAGCCAAGATGGTGGAGTGAAAGCAGCAACTTCCTTAAGCTCTCCCCCAAACCCCTCCAAATACCTATAAAAATGGCTCTAAACAAATTCTAAGGCAGCTTAACCCACAAAAAGACGGAGTCAAACAAATTCCAGCCCAAGAAAACCTGGATGATTGATCAGAAAGGTATATCTCACAAGTCGGGGAGCAGAGCACAGCACAGCGTGGGCACGCAGGCCGCAGCAAACCTGGAGCAGTCCTCAGAGGACTGAATTGCGGGCAGCTGTGGAGGTTTCTAGACTCCTCAATCCAGGAATGCCAAAGACAACTTAGAAGGTCAGTGGGAAAAGTCTGTTTCTGTGGTGCTGAGAGAGGAAGGTGGGGTCTCAGCTCCATTCCCCAAGAGCATGGCCCTGCAGTGGGCAGCTGCTTCCCAAGCTTCAGGCCCACAGACTGAGGGGGAATCAAGTGGCTGATCAGCAGTGGATTGCAGGGATCTCTCTGCTGGTGCTGAGGCAAGAATCTCTTGCTTTGCCCGTGCTTAGATCTGGGTCACAGTTCTGGACGGGGTAAGGACGAGCACTGGCACAGTGGAGCTTGTAGTAGCTATGGATGGGAAACCTTCCTCACAGTTCCATGGCAGAAAGAAGTGCTTATGGTCACTAATAGACCACAGCACAGGCCAGGAAAGGAGTAAACACCTCACCCCTTATCATACCACCTTGCAAGAACTTAAATTTACAGGTCCCTACAAGTATCTCTGAAAACAGCTATATAAACCCCCGAAGCTTGGGACAGTACATTCTCCACATTGGAAGCAGACTCTTACCTTAACAAAGAGTTTAAAACTCAAGTAATTGGCCAGGATCATGAGCAAGCAGCAAAAAGAGTCAGACTATATTATCTTACTTTGGTGACAAAGAAGATCAAAACATACAACCAGAAGAAGACAACAAAGTCAGAGCTCCTACATCCAAAGCCTCCAAGAAAAATATGAATCAGTCCCAGGCCTTGGAAGAGCTCAAAAGGGATTTTGAGAAGCAAGTAAGAGAAGTAGAGGAAAAACTGGGAAGAGAAATGAGAGTGATGCAAGAAAATCATGAAAAAACAGTCAACAGCTTGCTAAAGGAGACCCAAAAAAATACTGAAGAAAATAACACCTTAAAAAATAGCCTAACCCAAATGGCAAAAGAGGTCCAAAAAGCCAATGAGGAGAAGAATGCCCTAAAAAGAAAAATTGGCCAAATGGAAAAGGAAGTCCAAAAGATTACTGAAGAAAATACTTCCTTAAAAATTAGAATAGAGCAATTGGAAGCTAGTGACTTTATGAGAAATCAAGACACTGTAAAACAAATCCAAAAGAATGAAAAAATAGAAGACAATGTGAAATATCTCATTGGAAAAACAACTGACCTGGAAAATAGATCCAGGAGAGAGAATTTAAAAATTATTGGACTATCTGAAAGCCATGATCAAAAAAAGAGCCTAGACATCATCTTTCAAGAAATTATCAAGGAAAACTGCCCTGATATAGTAGAACCAGAGGGCAAAATAGAAATTGAAAGAATCCACAGATCTCCTCCTGAAAGAGATCCCCAAAGGAAAACTCCTAGGAATATTGTAGCCAAATTCCAGAGTTCCCAGGTCAAGGAGAAAATATTACAAGCTGCCAGAAAGAAACAATTCAAGTACTGTGGAAACACAATCAGGATAACACAAGATTTAGCAGCTTCTACATTAAAGGACGCAGGGCATGGAATATAATATTCCAGAGGGCAAAGGAGATAGGATTACAACCAAGAATCACCTACCCAGCAAAACTGAGTATAATCCTTCAGGGGAAAAAATGGTCATTCAGTGAAATAGAGGACTTTCAAGCATTCTTGATGAAAAGACCAGAGCTGAATAGAAAATTTGACTTTCAAATACAAGACTCAAGTGGAACATGAAGAGGTAAACAGGAAAGAGAAATCATAAGAGACTTATTAAGGTTGAACTGTTTACATTCCTGCATGGAAAGACAATATTTATAACTCATGAGACCTTTGTCAGTATTAGGGTAGTTGGAGGAAAAAAATTATATGTATGTATAGGTAGATAGATAGATAGATAGATAGATAGATAGATAGATAGATAGATAGATAGAGGGCACAGGGTGAGTTGAAGATTAAGGGGTCATATCTGGAGAATAAAATTAAGGGATGAGAGAGGATTATATTTGGAGAAGAAGAAAGGGAGAGGTAGGATGGGGTAAATTATCTCACAAAAAAAAACAGAAAAGAAAATGCTCTTACAGTGGAGGGAAATGGGGGAAGGTGAGAGGGAATGAGTGAATCTTATTCTCATAGGATTTGGCTTAAGGAGGGAATAACATACACATTCAATTGGGTAAGGAAATCTGTCTTACCCTATGGGAAAATACGGGGAGAAGGGGACAAGGGAACGGAGGGGGTGATAGAGAGGAGGGCAGATTGGAAAAGGGGGTAATCAGAAGCAAATACTTCTGAAGGAGGACAGGGTCAAAAGAAAGAATAGAATAAATGGGAGGGCAGGATAGGATTAAGGGAAATAAGAGTTAGTTTTTCACAACATGTCTACTATAGAAGTATTTTGCATAACTACGCATGTATAACCTATATTGAGTTGCTTACCTTTTCAATGAGGGTAGGTGGGGAGGGAGGAAGGGAGAAGATTTGAAACCTAAAGTTTTAAAAACATATGTTTAAAAATATGTTTTCACACGATACTGGGAAATAAAAAATACAGGAAATGGGGTACAGAAGTCTGTCCTGACCTACAGGAAAATAGAAGGGGAAAGGGATAAGAGAAGGGGGGAGAGATAGAAGAGAGGGCAGACTAGGGGAAGGGGTATTCAGAATGCATGCCATCTTGGGGTGGGGGGGTGAGAAGGGGTGAAAATTTGGAACTCAAAAACTTGTGGAAGTGAATATTGAAAACTGAAAATAAATAAATTTATTTAAAAAAAGAGCAGGACATGACTGAAATGACTGAACAACAACAAGGATCTCAAAGATGGAGGGAACCTCAGTGGGTAACTGAAAAGAATTCTCTGTATAGTATAGTTCACGTGTCTCTCAGAAAAATAGAAGAACTTTATGACCACAGTATTTGAAGATGAAATTTGCAATGATGCCCAACTATCTTGAATATCGCAAGAAAAAAAAAAGTCAAAGAGTAAGAAAAATAAAGTGTATCACAGAAGGGGAAAATAGCTGTTGCAAAGTCCAAGCACTTTTTAAAAATTTTATTAATTTATTTTGATTTATCAACAATCACTTCCATATGCTTTTGAGTTGAAAATTTTTCTCCCCCTTTCTTCCCCCACCCTCCCCAAGACAGTGTACAATCTGATATAGGCTTTACATTTACATACCCATTAAAAATATTTTCACATTAGTGAAGTTGTAAGTAAAAATTAAAACCAATAGGAGGAACCATCAGAAAGATGAAACTAAACTCAACAGAAGGTAAAAATAAGTGATAGCGATTCGGCTTCCATAGTTCTTTCTTTGGATGTGGACAGCATTTTCCATCCCGAGGCCTCTGGAGATGTCTTAGATCCTTGCAATGCTGAGAACGGTTCAGTTTAACAATCTTAGTCATTGCATAATGTGGCTGTTATTGTGTACAAAGTCCTCTTGCTTCTGCTCACTTCACTCAGCATCAGACCTTATAGGTCTTTCCAGCTTTTTCTGAAGTCAGCCTGTTCATCATTTCTTATAGCACAATAGTATTCCATTACATTCATATACCACAACTTGCTCAGCCATTCCCCAATGGATGGGCATCCTCTCAATTTCCAATTCTTTGCCACCACAAAAAGAGCTGCTATGAATATTTTTGTACATGTGGGTCCTTTTCCCATTTGTTTGATCTCTTTGGGATATAGCCCTAGAAGTGCTATTGCTGGATCAAAGGGTATGCACATTTTTGTAGCCCTTTGGGCATAGTTCCAAATTGTTCTCCAAAATGGTTGGATCATTTCACAACTTCACCAACAATGTATTAGTGTTCCAATTTTCCCACATCTTCTCCAACATTTATCATTTTCCTGTTTTGTCGTGTTGCCCAATCTGATAGGTGTGATGTGGTATCTCAGAGTTGTTTTGATTTGCATTTCTCTAATCAATAACGATTTAGAGCATTTGTTCATATGACTACAGATGGCTTTAATTTCTTCATCTGAGAACTGTGTGTTCATATCCTTTGACCATTTATCAATTGGGGAATGGCTTGTGTTCTTATAAATTTGTCTTAATTCTCTATATATTTTAGACATGAGACCTTTATCAGAGAGACTGGTTGTAAAAATTCTTTCCTAATTTTCTACCTTCCTTGTAATCTTAGTTGCATTGGCTTTGTTTGTGCAAAAAACTTTTTAATTTAATGTAATCAAAATTATCCATTTTGCTTTTCACAATGCTCTCTATCTCCTGTTTGGTCATGAATTCTTCTGTTCTCCATAGATCTGATAGGTAAACTATTCCTGGTTCTCCCAGTTTACTTATGGTATCAGCCTTTATATCTAAGTCATGAACCCATTTTGACTTTATTTTGGTATATGGTGTGAGATTTGGGTCTATGCCTAGTTTCTGCCATACTCGTTTCCAGTTTTCCCAGCAGTTTTTTTTCAAAGAGTGTGTTCTTATCCCAGAAGCTGGGGTCTTTGGGATTATTAAATAATAGATTACTATAGTCATTGACAACTGTGTCTTGCATATTTAACCCCTTCCACTGATCCACCTCCCTATTTCTTAGCCAGTACCAAGCAGTTTTGATGATTGCTGCTTTATAACACAATTTAAGATCTGGAATTGCTAGGCCACCTTCCCTTGCATTTCTTTTCATTAGTTCCTTTGCTATTCTGGACCTTTTGTTTTTCCAAATGAATCTTGTTATTATTTTTTCTAACTCTATAAAATAATTTCTTGGTAATTTGATTGGTATGGCACTGAATAAGTAAATTAGCTTAGGTAGGATTGTCATTTTTATTATATTAGCTCAGCCTACCCGTGAGCAACTGATGTTTTTCCAATTATTTAGATCTGATTTTATTTGTGTGAAAAGTGTTTTGTAATTGTGTTCATAGAGTTCTTGGGTTTGTTTCGGGAGGTAGACTCCTAAATATTTTATAATGTCTACAGTAAGTTTAAATGGGATTTCTCTTTATATCTCTTGCTGTTGGGGTTTGTTGTAATATATAGAAATGCTGATGATTTATATGAAGCCCATGCATTTTTGTCAGGGAAGTGTGGAGCAACCCTGATGTTCTTACTGTGTAGTAGAGGTGATAAGGTATGTGAACAAATGGCTATAATGGAAAACAATGTGGTAAAGGCAAACGAGTGGTACCAAGCGGGCATTTCAGAGTGAGAAGAGGAGCATCTGGAGAGGGAGGTGAAAGGAAGGCAGTCCACCTTGCAAGTCTTATCATGCATCCATTTGCCCACATTCCATCTCCCATATCCATGTCTTTGCATGGATGTCCTCCATGCAAACCATGACCCTTATCTCTACCTCAAAGAATCTCTAGCCTCTTTTGAAACTCAGATGCCATTGCCTATATAAGAATTTGCCTGTTTTCACCCAGTTGGTAGTGCTCTTCCCACTCCCCAAATCACCTTGTATTATAAAAATATGTTTTATATTTACTCAACTATAAAAACATGGCACTGTTTCCCTAACAGAGTCTAAGTTTCTTGAGGGTAAGGTCCATCTTGCTTTTGTCTCTATGGCTAGCACTGGGCCAGGTATATAGTAGGCCCCTTGGCTTTCTGACTTTGGAGCTAGTACTCTCTCCACTGTACCATGTTGTCTAATGATGGCCCTGATTTCTATCGCCCGATGGCCACTTTAGCTAAGTGCTAGGGAGCTTCTCAACAAAAAATAATTCTTTTGGGCTGCAAAAGCTCCAAGAGGTTTGAATGCTTGTAACTTTCATCATCAGAGGCACTGAAATCAGAAATATTTTGAAGTATGAGAATGAGGACTTTTTTTTTGTCTAATAAGGAAAAGATATAGGAGATCAGAGAATATCCAAACAAAAATGGATCTCAGAGGTCATCTAGACCATCACCTTCATTTTAGAGGTAGAGGAACTGAAGCCCAGGTAGAGACAGGGATTGGCCTAGAGCCACACATCTATGGCCAAATTGGGAATTGACCCCAACTTTCTTGATGCCCCTGTCCCCCTTCCTCACCCCAGTCTGGGGTTCTTCAGGATTTCCATCCAAAGTGGTCTATTTTTCTTCTTAAAGATATTTAATGGAGCAAATGTTGTTATCTGGACAACTCCCTTTTGTGGTCTTCCCCCTCAAAAAGACTTTCTGGAAAATCTCAGCCTGACATGCAGGGCCTCCTGATTCATCTGGAGAAGGTGGGGAGAGAAACTCCCTTTCATATGGGAGACACTATTCAATTAGGGAAGAGAATTCAACTGCCTTTTGGCTTGTTATAAGACCCTTGCTTGCATCTGCATTCCAGGTGTTTCTATTGCCACTAGGGAGGCGGCATGTTTTCCTTATATGTGTATATCTGAGCTTTAAAAACAAAACAAAAAACAAAACAAAAAACCAACAACCACATCCAGATCTGCATTATACACTCTGTGAGCTCCATGCCGCCATCCACCATCTCTGGGTCCGGGCTCATGTTCTGGGTAGTCAGCCATCACTAGAATGTTGGAAGGAGAAGGCAGCTGCCCCCAAATCTCTCCAAACACTATTAAACCCTATAATTAGCAGCACAATCTTCCTGGAGGGCCTCTGCCTGTGTTGAATGGTTTGTTGTGGGGTGGAGGGAGAAGGGAGGGTTGGGTAGTTTAGGGAATGATAGTATTATGTTTTGCCATAGCTTCCTAGTTTAGGGTTTGTGACTACTTGGCCGTGGGACCTTGAGCAACTCACCTTTCCTCTATGAGAATTAACAGAGGGAGACCAAAACAGATGGAATCCTTTTTCAGATCTTTCAGGTCCCTTTTCAGTTTTTTCCCAAGACAGGGTGATCAGAACCTCAGGGAAACAAGAGGCAACAAATACATATTTTGATAATTTCTATTTTGCTGTGAACCAACCCAGAAAGCAGGGTTAGTCTCTGGAAATCAGGACTTCTGGGTTCTTTGGAATTTTTCCTGAACTTTCTGATTAGTCATGAACATAGTTCCTGATATTACCCTACATTCCAAACTAGGTTGCATTTCCACCTCTTGTCTGATTCTTATTAGACTCAATCAGGGCAGATATGATAGCTTAGTCATTTTTGTATCCCTAACACTGAGTAGAGAGTTCTGCACATAGGTTGTTTAATCAATGTTTTATTGATTTGAATTGAGTTTCCCACATCACCCACTTCCATGCATCCTGGACTACAACCCACTTTTCAATTTTCATTTTCCCAATAGATTAATTCAATAGTTACTAGATTATAGGGTCTCTGAAAGCTAGACCTTAGAAGGGCCTTTGAAGACCATCTAGTCCAAACAAGGTGATAAGATGTGGTCAAAGTTATAGAGTAAGTTAGTGATAGAGATTAGATGATATAGAATCTTAGAGTTCTAGGATTCTTGAACATCACCTAGTCCAACCATCCCAGACCAGGAACCTCCCCTTGTAGCAGGAATTCCCAACTTAGGGTCTGTGAACTTGTGTTTTTCTAAAAAATATATTTTGATAACTGTATTTTAATATAAAAGGTTTCCTTTGAAATCTTACATATTTTATTTTATTCATTTAAACATATTGTTCTGAGGGGGCTATGGGCCTCGCTAGACTCCCAAAGGAATCCTTGACACACAAAAAAGGTTAAGAACTCTTCTTTTCCATGCATCTTGTGTAACCAGCGTTGAGGCCACATATGGCCTAGGTCCTCAAGTGTGGCCCTTTGACTGAATCCAAACTTCACAGAACAAATCCCTTAATAAAGGACTCAGTCAAAAGGCCACACCCAAGGTCCTAGAAGGCCACACGTAGTCCCGAAGCCATTGGTTCCCCACCCCTGAATAAGACTATGGGCAGCTAGGTGGCCCAGTAGATAGTGAGGGACTCAGGGGTCAGGAAGACCTGAGTTTGAATCTTGCTTCAGATACTGCCAGACCCAGAACAAGACACTTAAAGCTCTCTCTCAGTCCCAGGTTCATCTGTAAAATGGGGATAATAATGGTCCCTGCCTCATAGGGTTGGTGTAAGGATAAAACAGAAAAAACAAGTAAAGTGCTTTTTGAACCTTAAAGCACTATATAAACGCCAGTTATTGTTATTTTTGTAGTGTGTAAAGTACTTTGTAGCTGTAACATGGAACATTGATGCCACTATCATCATGATTATTGCTGTTATTATTCTTCTGCATTAACTTCATCCTCTGATGTCTCACCAGAGCTTGGAGGTGGCCCTGGCTTCTTAGAGATCCTACCAGTAAAATCCAAGCCAGGTGAGGAAAATTTTCAAGTCAGAGCACCAGACAACCTAAGGCTTGACAAAATTATCACCCAAGAATTGGCCACTAGAGGATGACTATTTTTAACAACTACAAGAATACTGTCTCTAATTGGAAGAAGCAGTTATGGTCACAATTGGCAAAGAGAGGAATCAGGATAATAAAACCACACGTCCTTGAGGTATTGATGTGGAAGTATTATTATTATTGTTATTGATGATTTTATTGTTATTATGATGTATCTGACAGGTCATCCCATACCAGACTTCTGCTTGAACACTTCCCATGACCAGGAGTTTATTAACTACCAAGATGGCCCTGCATCTCATTGTTGGAGAGTTCTAATTATCAGTTCTCACTTTTGGAGGACCCCCGTTCTCTTACCTTTTCAGCCCAGTGCTGATTCAAGTGTTTGGCCTACTACTCAGTGCTGTCGCTATTCAAAGATTCTTCTTCCTTGAAAATAGAATCTTTGGGGGCAGCTAGGTGGCGCAGTGGATAGAGCACTGGCCCTGAAGTCAGGAGGACCTGAGTTCAGATCTGCCTCAGACCAAACATGACACTTACTAGCTATGTGACCCTGGGTAAGTCACTTAACCCCAATTGCCTTAAAAAAAAAAGAAAAGAAAGTAGAATCTTTGGATCCCACTGAAATGTGGGTATTGCTTCCAATTCACCCTGTACAGACCAATAAGAACAGGGACAGGCCCATGCACAGAGATGAGCTAGTCTGTCTGTGTCGGCAAAAAGAGAGAAAAATAAATGAAATTAACAGAGAGAGACAAAAACAGAGGGAAACCCGGCAATTAGATTAATCATAGACTTCCAGGAAATTGGCCCAAATTTCTTTAAAATATTGTCCATTGTTATTCAGATTGAAGGGTTCCCTTTGCAAGATTAGCCAAAGCCCACCAAGCTTGCATACCAATCCTCCGAGCTCACAGAATAGAACCTCTCCAGGCATAAGCACTAGGGCCCATGCAAAGTTTCTCTTCTCTGCAGACCTTGGTTTTGGTTTTAGGCTTTGTCATTTAGCTAGCAATGGGAGCCTCAGCCAATTCATTCCTTCATCTTTCTGAGCCTCCATTTATATTTTCAAATCTTTCAAATGGAGATGATAACCCTAAATGTCAGAGCAGAAAGGGAACTTAGAGTTCATGGAGTCAAACTTTTTCATTTTGTAGCTGGGGAAACTGAGTCCCAAAGAGAAACATTTGGCCCAAAGTCACACAGTTAGTCAGTGGCAAAGCTGAGTCTCAGACATTCTAATTTCAAGGCTTTACATGACACCAAATTGCCTCTTCTACCCTGCCCTGCCTTCCTCATAGGGATTGGAACAAAGGAGATAAAGGATGTGGACAAACTCTTAATTTTTTTTTTTTTTGATAAAATGCTCCTGAAGGCCTTGCTCCTAGTTAGGCTCTGGATTTCAAAAGAGAAGGATACTCTTTGTTTGAATAGACTTTGCTACTAATTCACTGTGGGACCAAATCACTTCCCTACCCTGGATGTCATTTTCTTCCTTTGTAAAATGAGGAAGTTGGGAAAAAAAGATTCCTACAGACCCTTCCAGTTCTTAATATCCATGGATGTAGACTGGGTTCTTAGGAAGTCCAGGGTCTGTGATTTATCTGCAAGTCAATTTCCTTCTCTGGGACTAAGTTTCCCTATTTGGAATGTCTTAGCCCTGATTTTCTGTGAGTCTAAGCATTTCTTAATTTGTGACATCATTGTTTCGGTCTCTCCTCCCCCAACTTATGGATGTAAAATGGCCAAAATCAATAGTTTCTTTAGTAGCTTAGGGGTCTAGTTGACCATTGAATGACATTGCAGCAGCACCATCCCCACTGTACAGTTGGTTTTTTTCTTTTTTTTTTTTTGATTCATTATGTCATTTAACCACGACAAGACATTCCATCTCTTGGCTCTGGGCATTTTCTCTGGCTGTCTCCTATGCCTAGAATGCTTTTTCTGCCTTCTGGCTCCCCTGGATTCCTTCAAGTCCCATCTAAAATCCCCTCCCCCTTCTACCGGAACCCTTTCCCAATCCCTCTTTATTCTAGTGCCTCCCTTCTGTTCATTATTTCCTGTCTATATTGTAGATACAGCCTTTTTGTACGTATTTGTTTGCTTATTGTCTCTCTCATTAGACTATGAGTTCCTTGAGGGCAGGGACTGTCTTTTGCCTCTTTTTGTATCCTCAGCACTCTAACACAGTTCCTAGCACACAGTAGACACTTAATAAATGTTTATTGACTGATTGACTTGTGCTACCTGAGTCCTTAATCTGTCAAAAGTGGGGATCTCCATGAGACCTCCAACTTCACCAGTCACCTAAATAATACTATAGATTTGCAATGCTCACCACCCACCCCCAAAAGGGGGAAAACAATTCTTGTGCTAATCAAGTGGATCAAACCTTTCCAGGTGCGGGCCTTAGCCTCCCAAGGAGATATACAGACCTCAGTATGACCTGCCAGTGGTCAATCCCTTGGTGACTCACAGCCACCCTACTCAGCCCATGTGGGGTATATTTATGAATACTAGCCTAAGTAGACACCACCTACAAATGGAAAGAACTCAGGTTTATCAGGAGTCAAGCAGTCCACTCCTATAATGAGCCCCACATTCTCTAGGGGCCTATATGGACTTAGAGTGCTTACTTGAAACTGTCTCCCTCCCTCCTCATCCCAGTAATTATTTCCAGAACTGTACAGTCACATCACCTACCTTAGGAAGAGATCTAGGTTGACTCATAGGTTCTGCCTAAAGCCCTTTTTATCTCCAACTCTATGATGCTGTGAGAGAACAGTCACATTCTTAGCATTCATGGCTAGCCCAGAAGAGGGAAGAAGAGAATCAAAGCAACAGCAGCAGGTAGGGCTCATTGGAATGGCCCATCTCATGTCTCTCTGCCTAGGAATGTGATCTAATTCACTCCTCCTAAATGTCAGCCAGGATGGTCAGCCTAGCCTACCCCTACCCCCACCAGCTGGGGACCTACAGGAGGGAGAAATTCATCTCAGGTGTGCATCTGGAGGAGTTAATTGGCTCCTCCAGACTGGTTGAACACTTGGGGTGGTCATTGGGGAGAACAGAAAATAAATGGAAAGAACTTTGATCCTTAGCATAGACAGCTTCTTTGGGAAATTTGAACAGATCAAACATAGACGGCGGAGCAGGCTCTGAGAAAGGTTCTGAGTTATAGGAATCCAATAACTTGATAAGCAGCTGAATGTTATAGGAGTCAGAACAGGAAGACTGCCAAAGAGAAGACAGGAAGACTGAGAGAGCTTACTTACATCATGACAAATGGAAAAAACATAAAGATAGATATTATGCCCCCCTCATACCTGAGGCCTCAGTGTGACATGGGGATGACACCCCATGCCAGGAAAAATGGTGGAAGGTCTCATTGAGTCAGGAAAACCAACATGGAGGACCGGTGATATACCCATAAGAACCCACCGAGCTCGGCCTAGAGAAGTTCCCAACTAGTGGTGATCAAAGCATTTATCATGGGGGAAAGGAAGGAGAGGAAGGAATCAATCACTTCTTAAGCTCCCATTGTGTGCCAGGAACTGTGCTAAACATCTTATAAATATTATCTCATTTGATCCTCACAACAATCTTGGGAAGTAGGTGCCATTATTATCCCCATTTTACAGTAGAGGAAACTGAGGCAAACAGGGGTTAAGTGACTTGCACACAGCCAGTAAGTGTCTGAGGCCAAATTTGTAACTGAGGCCTTCCTGATTCCAGACCCAGAATTTTATCCACTGCACCACCTAGCTGTCTGTAGGTAAAGAGGTAGAGAAAGAAGCAAAAATTAATTAAATTGTTTCCTTAGTCACAGAGGAATGGGGATGTACAAGAGAGGAGTTAGAATCCACATGTAGAAAATCATGGCTATCTGGAAGTATGGAAATTACATATTTTATAGGGAAGAGGTACATTAGAAAAACATCTTTGGATTGCATTTATGCACATAAGGTGTGTGCCTAGGCCCAGCGTACTGTCATGTTAAAAGTTTTCATTTTTAAGTGTTAATTTAGATAAATTAAGTTTATTATTATTAGTTCATTTGATGAATAAACATACTCATTTTGTGTCTTCTCCACTTATTCTTCCAGCCCACTCGTAGGAGAGACTTTTTCTCACCTCTGGGTACCGTTTTTCCAGAGTGAGAGACAGGTATCCTCAGAGACAAAGCCTTGGGCTCATGCTTAGCTGGCAGAGTTTCAGGCTGCTTTCATCACCAACAGTCTGTGACTAGCTCTGGGTAGATTCCTTCCTTCTCCTAATAGGTAAACAGAGCCTTCTAGTTCTCCTGCTCAGACCTCTCAGGTTATTATAAATGCGTAGCATCACAGCAATGAGGAAGAGCTGCTAAACAATGATCTCTTTTTCCATATCTTTGGACAAATGACAATTCGACCTCCATGTGAAAACGTCCAGTGTTTGGGAATATATTATCTGCAGAGGCATCACATTCTACTTTGGTGGTAATCTAATCTCACCCCCTCATTTTACAGGTGAGGAAACTGAGACTTAGGAATGTTAAGTGACTTGCTCGAGAATAGCTCTTCGTTTTTAGGAAGTTCCTCCCCCCTTAATTCTACTCAATTTAATAACCATTTATTAACATCGTAGTATGTGGGCACTATGGTAGGCAGTGGTAATGCACAGACAGCAATGGCCATAGTCTCCACCCTCACTGTGTTTACACTCTACTGGATCTCTAGTATTTTATATTTATTTCCATTTTCCCCTAGTCTACATCTCACAAACATCACCACGAGGGTATCATAGGAGACTTTGCCAAATGCTTTGCTAAAATGAGTATGTATGTATGTATCTCCCTGTATTTCAGTCATTTTTCAGCTGTGTCCAACTCTTTGTGATCCCATTTGTGGTTTTCTTGGCAGAGATACTGGAGTGGTTTCCTTCTCCATGATGAGGAAACTGAGGCAAACAGGGTTAAGAGACTTGTTCAGCATCACACAGCTAGTAAGTGTCCAGGGCCAGATTTGAACTCAGGAAGATGAGTCTTCCTGATTTCAAGCGCAGTGCTCTATCCATTGCACCACCTAGCTCCCCATAAAATGTGTATTGTATTCCTCTAACCTGGCTACCTAATAACCTTGTAAAGAAAAGACATTCACTTACCAACAAAGTCCTAGAAGAGGTAGGGGAAATGGAACTGAAAACATGGGCAGAGGGATTAGCCTTAATAGGAATATGGATTCTTTCTTCTGTTAGCAGAGGGAGGGAGGAGAAGAGTGGATGATACTAAGAAATATAGAGGAATGAAAAATGATCTGAGAGAATTTTCATGAAATGGCCTTGATCTTCTCAACAAAGTAGATGTGCTCAGTGAGTCCATGCTGATTATAAGAGATCATTGCTTCCCTCTGTAAGTAGCCTGAAAAACAAACATTCTAGAACTTTGCCATGGTTTAGAGTTAGGTTCACTAACTGGTGATTAAAGAACCTTCTCCTTTCTCATTGAAAATTGGGATCATATTTGTTCAACTTGAGTTTGAAAATACATCTCCTATTTTCCGTGATTTTTCCGAGTTCAGTAACAGTGGTTCAGCAATCATATCCGACATTTCTGGTTGGACATGTGGCTTCAAGGATGCATGAAGAGGGGCTGACTTTGGTGAGAAGGGCCACCTCTTCATCAGAGACTGTGGTAAAGGAAGAAGTGGGAGCGGAGGGGTCAGGAGGTTGTGCGAGAAGGAGGAAGGGCTGTGAGCTGAGCAGAAGGGGAGAAGAGAGAATTCTCAGCAGATAAACTTGATTTTGCAGATACCTGATTCAGCTTCCTATAATTACCTTTTTGTTCCGTTTCATTGAATGACCTTACTTTGGATTCTGGTTTGGTCGGAGGAAGGAAGCAGCAATAAAGACACATAAGCTATGGATTTGAATGGGTAAAGAGCCTAATCCCATGACCTGGTTGTAGCTGTGGAGGGGGTCACACATCAATTAGCCCCTTGCATTGCATTTGGAGACAAGCATCTCATCCCCTCTAAGTATTTTATTCTTTAGGCTAAATATCCTCAGCTTTTTCAGCTGATCCTATGTGAATCAATTCAACTAACAGCTCAAATCCAATATGAAATAGAATTCAACCAATCCTATATTTTCTGTTTGGTTCCAGTCTTTCCGGCCGTGCACTTCTCAACGTTTTTCCAGCTTATCAATAACCTGTCCATGATCTCCTCTGTGCTTGTGTTTCCCATATCCATAGCTCTATCCAGGCCTCAAACCCAAGTCTTCTGACTCCTCCACAACACCCCACCCACTGCACCACACTGCCTCCTCGTTTACAAGCTCTATGTTCATCTATAGTTATTATGTGTTTTTTCTGGCCAGGGATGAGAGAGTTAACAGGCTTCTGAACCTCAGTGCTGTCTGGCTTATTGTGCCTCAGTCCCTGATCATTTCTTAATGCAACTAACTACTTCAGGAAATTTCTAGTGCTAATAATGTTAATGTCACTTATTCCCGCACTGCTCACGCCCCGTGCTCTCAATCACTTCAAAACAGAGTGATTGAAATTTCTCAAAAGTCTTTGATTTGGAAGTTGTTCTGGAGAAGACTAGTCAAGTATAAATATGGCAGAGTGATTTACGGTGGTTGGAGCAATCCAAGTGTTTTAGCTTGTTTCAAATAATTATCAATCATTCTGTGCTTTCAAAGCCCCCATTCATTTGAGAGAGGGCCCCTCGGAAAAGTGTAGAGCATGCTGCTGATTCCAAGTGCTTCCCTGTTTCCCACACTTGTCTGCGTTGTTATGATCACATTATTAAGTAATTAATAGCATTTTCTCTCTCTGGTGGCAGCCCCAGGACAGAGAGACACTGGCGGTGGGAGCTTCCAGAAGAAAAGAATCATTAGGACAGTTTTCCTTAGGTTGAGCATAGATTGACCAAAGGAACTCTCCTCCAATTGGTCCTCATTGCTGCTCTCTGGGACCAAAAAGAATAAACCCATAGGACAGCCCTATAAATATTTGCAAAGAAAGGCCATGTTGCCCCTGGAGCTATGTGATCTGAGGCAGTTTACTTAACCCATCTGAATTTCACCTGTAAGATGCAGATAATATTTGTGCAAGCCATGTCCCAGGGTCTTCAGAAGGCTCCAATGAGATAATGTAACATGAAAATGCTTTGTAAGCAACCATAAAGAGCTACAGAAATGTCAGCTATTATTTCTGTGCTATTTGACATTTTTATTAATAACTCGGGTGAAGGCAGAGATGGAATGCTTATCAAACTTGCAAATGAAATAAAGCCGGGAAGAAAGAATTGCTAACACACTGGATGGCAGTCAGGATTTAGAAAGAACCTTGGTGGGCTAAATATTGAGCCAAAACTAGTAAGATAGAATTCACTGGGTGAAAGCATAACATCTTACGTCTTACAAACTTCCCAACTTCTAGATAAGGAAGGTGTGACTATACAGCGGAAAATGATCTGGGGGGTTTAGTCAAGGCACCTATTGTGTTCCAGGCACCGTGCTAAGTGCCGGGGATATAAAGAAAGGCAGAAGACAGTCTGTTCTTAAAGAGCTTGCAGCCTGATGGGGAAGACACCATGCAAACATCTATGTACAGACAAGAATACATTCAAGCTGAATTGGAGATAATCTCAGAGGGGCAGCAGACTCAGTGCCCCTGCCCCGCCAACCTCATAGCGGGAGACTTCCCTTAAAATTTCTTATTGTTTGTCCAGCTCTCCATGACCTCATTTGGGGTTTCCTTGGCAGAGATACTGGAGGGCTCTGCATTTCCTTCTCCAGCTCATTTTACAGATGAAGAAACTGAGGCAATCAAGGTGAAGTGACTTGCCCAGGGACACACAGCCAGTAAGTGTTTGAGGCCGGATTTGAATTCAGGAAGATGAGTGCTCCACTGTGCCATCTAGTTGCCCCTTAAAGTATTATGTAAATGCTAACTTGTTATTATTGTTATAGTTGCTCATTAAATCCAGCTCAAAGACACTTCTTGCAATGCCCATTGTGTGTAGAGCACCGTACTAGGCAGTGGGAGAGACACATAAGGCATACAAGATCGGTTCCTGTTTTTAGGTAGATATGTCACATAAATAATTGGTAGTGCGAGGTAATGCTGACCAGTGTGTAAGAACTGTGCAAAGTGCCTCACGGTACCTGAGGGAGGGAAAGGCCACTGACAATTGGATACATCACAGGAAGCTTCTCTGAAGCAGCATCATTAGACTGCACCTAACCCAGTCTGATACCTCAACATCCAGAGACTGGAATGAAATGCACATTTGTACAACATCAGAAAGCAGCTAGGTGGCACCCTAGTGCATACAGCACTCATCTTCTTGAGTTCAAATCTGTACTCAGACACTTAGTAGCTGTGTGACCTTGGGTGAGTCACTTCACCCTGCTTGCCTCAATCTCCTCATCTGTAAAATGAGCTAGAGAAGGAAATGGCAAAGCACTCTGGTATCTCTCCCAAGAAAACCCCAAATGGGGTCACAAAGAGTCAGGTATGACTGAAACAATTGAACAGCAGCAGCAGCAGAACTTCTGATAGTTAATGAAACGAGGCTGAAGGATGAGAAGGACATTCAGAGCAGGGAGAGGATATTTAGCAAGGATGTAGCCTTGACTAAGTTGTGCATGGCTTCCTTGTTTCTTGGTCACCCATGGTAGTCCATTGGCTAATGGGCTCATTCTTTTCCTTAAAAGGTATTGAAACCATCCTTGCAACTTAATGAATTCAGGGGACTGATTCAGGCTCAAACCTTGGCCATAACTTCCTGGGAGGTATTTCTAACAGGGCCCCCCTAATGTATAAGGACCAGCTGTTCACTGAAATGACCTATCTGGTTTGTCTCAGTATTCACCAGTCATCTATGAAACCAGGAGACTGGACTAGCTGTTGTCTCAGGCCCCTTTCAGCACTGGATCTATGGTCCTACAGCCACAGCAGAGATGACGTACCCCAGACCTATAGGCCCTACCCATCTGATAACTCTGCTGCAGTGGCCGACCCGAAAAAGCCTGGCATAGCAGAAAGAGAGCTCAGTAAGTGAATGAGCATGTATTAAGCACCTGGGGATACAAAGAAAGGCAAAAGACGGTCCCTGCTCTCAAGGAAATCACAATATATGAGGGAGACGAGCAAACATATGTACAAACAAGCTATATACAGGATAAATAGGAAATAGTGAGAGGAAAAGAACTAGAATTAAGAAGGGTGGGGAAACGCTTCCTGCGAAAGACAGGATTTAGTTGGGATTTAAAGAGAAGCCAGGAGGCAGAGATGAGGAGCGAGACATTCCAGACATGGGGGACAGTCAGAGAAAACGCCCAGGACTCAGAGATGGAATGTCTTTATTCATGGAACTGCAAGGAGACCAGTTTCATTGGACTGAAGAATACACAGAAGATTGCAAATAATACAAGGTGTGACTTTAAAGCAAGGCCACTGATTTATAAAGATACCAAGGCTTCTGCATCCAAATGTACAGACCCCTTGGCAGGCTGCGGACTTGTTTCCGCCAGGTGGCATTTTCTCCAAACATTTCAGGACTCCTGGAACAGCCTTCAGAGCTGGTGGCGTATTGTTTGGAAGGGCCTCAAAGGTGGAGTATCTTTGTCCGCTGAGGGTGGGTTTGATTTTGGGGAAAATATCAAAGTCTTTCAAACCCTGAAATCCCCCTTGATTTCTCATCATGGTGTAGAGGTGACACTGGGCTCTTGAAGGCTGCGCCAGCAGAGCCTGAGCCCTGGCAGGTCTGACTGAGCTGGAGAGGTTTCAAGCATGGCCATGTCATGCCAGGACCAGTCTCAGTGAGTTCGAATAGGCTCCTTATCCAAAGGTTCACCACAAGAGAACGAATGTATTGGCCACAATAGCTCATAAAACCCATCCACTGAAGTGGGGAGAGTCTATGACCCACTGTCATTGGAGAGAGACTTCACCCTCATGAAAGCATGGACAGTACCGTAATTCCAAAGATGTTGGGAGCCAAGTCTAGTGAATGTGATGGAATTTCAGACTGGGGGATCATGAATATGGTCACACAGTATGATTCTAGAATAAAAATGTATGATTGATATACAGACACTTCTCTGTATTTTTTTAAAATAAAAATTTGTGTTTTCTTTCTCCTACTCTATCCCTTCCCATTGCAGATTAAATTAAAAATTAATTTAAAACATTAAGTTACAATTAAAGACAATCAAATTAATTGATTATTTAAATTAAGATAAATTAAATTAACAATTAAAAAAGAAATAAAAAGAAAACCTTTATAAAAATTACATACAATCTAGAAAAAAATCCCACATTGGCCACTTTCAGAAATATATTATCTCATTATGCAATCTGAGTTCATTACACCTCTACTGGGAGGTGAGGACCATTTCATTTCTTTACAATGCTGTTGTTATTGCTTAAGTAATTCTGCTCACTTCACCCTGCATCAGTTCACAGAGATCTTCCCACTTTCCTCTGAAATTGTCCATTTTATTATTTGCTCCAGCACACTAATAGTCCATTATTCATATGTCATAATATGTTCTCATAGTTTCTAATTTGGGGCTATCATGAAAGGGGATTATTATAAATATTTTTTGTACATTTGAGTCCTTTTCTTCTTTCTTTGTTCTTTGGAGTTGTAGACCTTCTAGTGGTATTGCATGGTCAAAGGATGTGGACACTTTAGTGACTTTTGGAGCATTCCAAATTGTGATGAACATGCGCTCAAGACCATTTTTTAAGGTATATTCCTGCCATGGTCTGAACATTAGCGGCAAGACTGATATAGGCATAGAGTTTCTCAAGAAGATAGTGTATATTATCCCTATGCTAGATGAGATAACTGACCCTCAGAGAGGATCAGGGAAATTTCTAGGGCTATGAAGTAATAAATAACAGATCTAGAATTTCAGGTGGGAAGCTAAGTGGTGCCATGAATAGAGAACTGGTCTTGAAGTCAGGAAGACTCATCTTCATGGGTTCAAATCTGGCCTCACTTACTAGCTCATTTACTAGTGAACCTGGGCAAGTAATTCAATCCTGTTTGTCTCAGTTTCCTCATCCATAAAATGAACTGGAGAAGGAAGCGGCAAACATTCCAGTATTTTTGCCAAGAGAACCCCAAATGGGGCCACAAGGAGTTGGACACAACTGAAAGGACTGCACAACCAAAGAACTCAAGTGTTCTCTTCACTGTATCATGCTGCTTACCAATAAGTGCTATAGGAATTCTGAGAGATAATGGATCAGTGTGGGCTGTGGTGGTCAGGGAAGACTTGAAAGAAAAGGTTAGGTCAGACTCAGGCCTTGTAGATATACAGGGAGCCATCTTTCTATGTCATCTGATGAGTATAACATTTGTCAGTAACTCTCTATTTGGGAGGAACTCAAAGAAAGTGACCAATGCGGGGGTAGGTGTGGAAAGGACAGTAGAAGGTAGAAAAGTAAAGGGAAGGAATATAAAGTATCATGACAACTAAGGGTCCTGGCCCCAAAATCTAAGTGGGTAAAAACTGAGTTCCAAATATTTCATCGTTAGCACTTTCAACATTACCTAGAATGCAGGGGGAAAGTGGGGGGAGAGTTTGAAAAGTTTGAGAATTAGTATTATTAAAACAGGGGGAAGTAGAGACAAGCAAACAAACTCTTATGTGAAAAATCCTGGTGTAAGAGCTCTTTGCCATAATGGCAGAAGTTCAGAGCACAATTCAGCACCTCCATCTCTTACCATTCCGTGTTGCTAATTGCCTTCTGTGTGGTTGATTGCAATTTCAGGGTATTTAGTCTAGCTTCACAGGATATAGTAGAACGTAAAAGGAATTACCCAACCCTAAGGAGTGAGGACTGGGGGGACTTGGAGAGGAGAAAGTCTTGCCTGCTTGAGTGACAGCTGGCATAGCAGACCTGACTAATATTGATTAATCCCCAGGCATGTTGGCCTAGTGAAGTCACACAGAAGAGTGATAACATTCCTTCTGAGAAAGAATAAACCCTAGCATTGCATGACAATTCAATCAAAGGGGTGGCAGCAACTTGGTCAGGAAACAGCAAATGTTACCTTAAGAGTCAGCTTGTGAACTCTTTGAGGGAAGGCACCTTTCTTTACCTTTCTTTGTAACCCCAGTGCTTAGCAAAGCGTCTGTTCTCACTCACAGTAAGCATGCAATAAATGCTTGTTGCTTGCTTGCATTCTCTGAATGAAATCACAACTGTGGAGTTGTAATGAATTGTCAATAAAGCATAACTAGTTGTCAAGAGATAGAGAAAACAAGTGATTTCCAGCCACAAGACAACTCTTCTTTACCTAGGGGCATGTGTCATGAAGGAGGGATCTTCTCTCCCACTGGCACGAGAGGCCATCCCTCTTGAAGGAGAGATTAAGAATAATTCTACAACCTGATAAATATCTTTTTATTTAGTTTGCTATTCTGTCTTAATTAAATGATTTGCAATTTGATGTATGGTTCTAGAAAAGGTACTTTATATCTGAATGAAGTCATTAGTTGCATTTAAATAATTTTGATTATCCAAAACACACTACACTGAAATTGTGATAGCAAGGGGTTCAAGGGTACCAGAATTGTTTCACTGGAGTTACAGTCAGGAGATATGGATTCAAATCCTAACTCTGCCCCTGACTAGCTGAACAACTATAGGCAAGTCATTTCTACTCTCTGACCCTTCATTTTTTTTAATCTATAAAATGAGTGGGACTGGATCATCTTTAATGTTTTTTTTTTCCATCTCCAAGTTGAGTAACAAGGCATCTATATCATAGTTATTTGTCCTGTTGTATTTTCTTGTGCAGAATCCCCAGAAAATGGTCATCCATTGTTTGCTTAGAGACCTCCAACGACAGAGAGCTCGCTGCTTCGAGAGTTTTTGGACAACTTTGGACAGCTTCCTAAAAATTTGTTAGAAAGGTTTTTTCCCCCTCTGAGCCAAAATATATTATGAAAGTGTCACCCATTGCTTTAAGTTCTCTCCTCTTGAAGAAGAACAAGTTTAATTCTTTTTACTTATGACAGTCTTTGAAATGCCTGAAAGCAAGTATGATGTCTCCTCTAAGTCTTCTTTTCCCCAGGCTAAGCAAGCCCAGTTCCTTCACCAGTTCTCACAGAGAGTGATCTCCATTTACTTCATCATCCTTGTTCCTTTATGTGGACACTGGACAAACCAGTGTGTCAACATCCCTCCCGGCTCCCTTCTCCCCATCTAAAATGTGATTCCTAGAACTGAACATGTCGCTCTAGATATGGTCTGACAGGGACAGGACAGTATGCTGTCATCTTGCTTGATCTGGATAATAATAATGTACCCTGAGATAGCATTAACTTTTTTAATTGAGCTTGTGAAATTCTGAACTATCTCCTAGCCACAGGAGCACTGTAAGAGTACTCCTATCTTACACTTGTATGACTTTTTGGAGGGGATTGCACTCATTTGTAGAATATTTTCCTCTTTAGATTGTAAGCCCCCTAAGGGCAGGGCATGTGATATAATATATGCTTAATAAATGTTTGTTGAATTGACAAGCTGGTTGTTTAATGATGACTGTTGAGTACTGGAGGGGAGGGATTATTTCAATTTTTTTTGTCTCTGTATCCCCAGGACTTGGCCCAGGGTTTGTACACAGTAGTTTCTTAATAAATGCTTGTTGCCTTTAATCAACTGAGTAATATTAGAGATACCTTTGAAGCCAGAGTCTCCTTTAAGCTAAGAAAGTGCTTTGAAAAACATAAGGCACTATATGAATGTGAACTACTATGGAATGGCATTTATAAATCAAAGTGGGGCCAGCATTAGTGAAAGAGCCAGATGCAGACACTTATAGGATGTTATTGACATGGCCATGACATCATCTTCAGCCAATCCCAGAACTCCCCTTTCTTGCTTATTTCCCTATTGGGTTTGGGAGTTTATGCTCTAGCCAAAGCTGGGTCTACATAGACTACTCCCCTTCTTCTAAAGCCTGTTTGAGTCAGTGGAATCTCTTGACTGTTTGCCCACTGTCACCAACTGAAGCTAGTGTAAGTAAGCCAGAGAAAATAAGGATTTATGGTCTTAGTGAAAAACAGCATAGCAATAGTGGAGCAAATCCTAGCTTGAGAGCTGGGAACCTGGATTCTAGTCCTGGCTCTGACACTAATCTGCTGTTGTGGGCAAGTGCCAATTCCTTTCTGGTCCTCAGTTTCCCCTTTTTAAAATAACAGGGTTGGACAAGAAGAGGCAGGACGGCCCCCCTAGCTCTGACATTCTGAGTCTAGGAGTTGACGTTTCACACGACTAGTGTTTACTGAGGAGTCGCTCCCGGATTTGCGTCTGTCCAGGGTTTGCGGTCTGTGGTTGTGGTTTTGCACCCTATTTGGGGAGGGGGAGGGTGTCCATTTCACTTGGCCAGGTTAAATGACTGGCAATAATTAGAGATGGTGACAGTGCTGATCAGAAACAGACCGCTGAGCTAAGAGTCTGTGTTTCTATTAAGCTTGGGCCAATCCCAGCAGCTTGCTAGGTCTCTTTGGGCAGGCAGCCTGCCCATACAATCCAGTGCTGGGATTGAAGCCCCTCAGCCTAGGAAGAAAAACTGTCCAATGTTATCCTTCTTCTTTTCCCTTTCTTTCCTGGTGATCCCCAAATATACACAAGGACATGTACATATATGCACGTTATATTTCATACATGTTGCTGGGTAAAGATGAGGGGGTGAACACCCAGCAACTGCTATATAAGGATGGTGTTCCTTATCCCATCAAGAGGCTTCATGTTTCCAGTAGCAGCCATCGGTTGCCCATACTCTCTGTACTCAGCATCTATAGAAGGAAGAGAGAAGTGCTAACAGCCCCAAGAAGGAATGAACTCCAGATTCCTCAACAAAGCCCTACTAGATAGCTAGTCCCAGGCTAGGCACATCACAAAAAGCCCCTGAATATCAGGTTGGCAGTTTATCCGAAACACCTTCTTACTACATTTCAGAATGTCTCTCAAACAGCAGTGGGGAGCCCAGGGACATTGCTGTGCATACAAGCTCCTCACTTCATGCACCTTAGAACTCAGTGTCATTTCACTCTTGTCTCTGCTTTGACCTAACTGGACTATCTCCAAAACTAAGCCAACCATAGAAATCTATTCATACTTGTAATTCATTTCTCTTTGATGCCCACCTTTCACCCAGCTCTCTCCTGTGGCCCCAAGAAGCTGTAGCATGTGCAGTGGCCACACCCTAGTAAAACCCTCTCTGCAGAGGGACTGGTGGGCCATAAACCTGCTGGTGAGGTATGGGGTGTCTACCCCAACTATGTGAAGACCTCCCCCAGATAAATGGGCAGATGAGAAAAGTTTGCTCCAAAGGCCATGAAGGTGGAAGCAGGTACTGTGGAGTGCGTAGAGCTTGGTCAGACACCAAAGATGCCAAGGTCATCCACTGCATCCTGGGCCATCACCAGTCACTTAGCTTTGTTCTACCACTGGACTTTGATGACTCTGGAAGAGAGAGTGAGGCTGATGACTGCGCAGCTCTACCGTGCTTAAATCCAATTCACGACTGGGTCAAGACATCACCCCAGGAGGGCATTGGTCCTCTCTGAAATGAAGAAAGAACAATAAATTACCTTGATAGTAAAGTGTGATGTTTCTTTTGTTTTATTGAAGGGAACTTGGTAATACAAAATCTGCCCTCAGCCCTAGATGCTGGGCAAAATGCAACCTCTCCAGGCTCCTTGTTGACTCACAGGGTTCCATACCATAGGCTGACTTGACCTTTGTCAGTGATGAGATCTTAAACCCTTGTTCCTCATAGACTCATAGATTTAGGGTTGGAGGTAAGGGTGTGCTGGTAGCAGGACACACTTTTAAACCTAATCAGCATTATTAACATTTTTCTCCATCTATTTCCCAAGTCTAGACAATCAACAAAACAATAAGTAAAGCCCTAATTTGTACCATTTGCTGATTGAATCAGCAAATAAATATTGAAAAAATTAACAATTAGCTCTCTTAAGTAGGATAAGCAGGCTCCAGAACCCCCCCCTGCTTGAAGGGGCTCTGAAGGGGCTAGGGTAGGTCTCATGGAATGCCACCCTAGGGCTTTAGGCATAAAGAAACTGATCCCCAGAGGGCACCAGGCTCCACTAGAGTTATATAGTTGGCAACAGTCAGAATTGAGATTTGAATTTAGGGATCTAAATCCAGAATTCTTTCCATTTTGCCCTAGTGCATGTAGCCCGGATATCTGCTAGATTTTCCTGTCTTCCCCCCCTTCCCCCTACTTAATCAGGCCTTCCTAATTAGTGTGATGGTTGATGAGGAAGGGATGAGAATCCTTTTCTTTTGAAGCGCACAATCCCAGAGCTGGAAGGACTTCTGTTTGTTGCTGTTTCTCAGTCATTTCAGTTGTGTCGGACTCCTTGTGACCCCATTTGGGGTTTTCTTGGCAAAGATACTGGAGTGGCTTGCCATTTCCTTCTCCAGTTCATTTTACAGATGAGGAAACTGAGGCCAAAAGGGTGAAGAGACTTGCCCAGAGTCACACAGCTAGTCAGTGTCTGAGACCAGATTTGAAGATGAGACTTCCGGACTAATACCTTAGAACAATGGTGTCAAACTCAAGTAGAAATGGGGGGAGGGGCAGCTAAACCTTTCATAGGGATCCTTGTGGACCACATATTCACATAGAAAACTACAAATTTCCATGACCTGTGTTTTGTTGCATTATTATTTATTTTGTCAGATATTTCCCAATTGTATTTTAATCTGGTTTGGGCCATACCCCCACATAATTGACACCTCTGCCTTAGAACATAAAAGCCATCTTTCAAGAGTACTCCACATTTTTTTTTGAGGGGGGGATCTCCTTTGATGACATCTCCACATTGTCGATGAATAAGCCCAAGCTCAGTAAAAGAAGACTTTGCCAAGAAACATATATGGCTGAGTTTCAGAGCCAGTATCCAAACCTAGGGCTTCTGACTACTAATGTGGTACTCTTTCCATCTGACTATAATATCTCTCTACATCATAAAGCACAGGATGTCAGAGATGGAAGGCATTTAGAACAGAGAAACAAAGCAATTCAGAGTTGGGATAGACCTTAGAGACAATCTAATCAGCACATTTGAGAAGACCTGGCTCTAAGGACTGCCTCTGCCATTTACCACTTGTGTGATCTTGGGCAAGCCATGTCTTCACTCTGAGCCTCAGGTCTCTCGTCTGGAAAATGGGTACATTGTGGGAGATGTGTATGGGGAACATCGAAACAGAAAGCAAGTTACAGAAGTAGCACTAGAGGATGGGTCTCTCAACTCCCAGCCTATAATTCTTTGTGTTGCAAAATGACTTGGTCTCTCAACAGAGAAACACGATTTTCCATGAGCCTTGGTGAAAGAGAGGAAGTTTGAAGTTGTGTTCTTTTTCTTTCTTTCTTTTTTGGAGATATATCATGACTTATCTGTCTGAAGGAAGCTGGTGACGTTCCAACATCCATTTGATAAGCATGACAGCCAAGTCTCTGGACCATGGGAACCAGAGGGAAATGGCGTGTGGGTTATACAGGATCATTTGTGTTCCTGTGCTGGGTGAGTGGGGCAGTGGATGACACAGACCAGAGCTCAGTGTGTAGGCATTCTCGGCCCTTCTCAGAACATAAGCTGTCTCTGGAAACTTCCCTTTCAGATGAGGTCAAAGGTAGCCAAGTGGTTTCTGTCCACCCTCCTTCCTCAAAGTGCCTTTTCTCAGACTCTCTCTCTGGGAAAATATTGAGGTTAGAAGCATGCCTGACACTCTCTCCAGAGCTAGAGCTGATTAACTTTGGTCCACAGGAGTGAGAAACTGCAGGGATGTGTGTATCTGGGTGACTTGGAGTCTGGACAGGCAGCTGAATGACTGGAAGGCTTCCTGGAGCTTCTGACCTTACCATTCAGATCCCAAGAAGGGAAAGATTTCCTTTGGGAGCCAAGCCTTTCTCCTGATCCCACTGAGATTTCCTTATGGGCATTCAGAAAGTCAGCTGCAGAGCCTAGAACCTGGTGTCCTGCCTCTAAGCCCAGAGCTCACAGAATCATAAAAACAAAAACAAAACAAAACAAAACAAAATCTCATGAGCCATCAAAAATCAATCAACATTTATTAAGCACCTACTGTATGCCAGGCACTGTGCTAAGTGTTGGAAATACAAAAAAGAGGCAAGAGATAGTCCCTGCTCTTAAGAATGTTATCTATTCTAATCCTTGTCAGGATAGGAATTGCCTTGATAATATTCCTGGAAAATTATCATCCAGCACCACCTTGAAAGCTTGAAATGATGGGACAATCCACTATTTCCTGAGGCAGCCCTTGTTGCTCTCATCTATAACTTATACCCCCTGTTTCTAGTTCTGCCAAACAGAACAATTATAACTCCAATCCCTATTCACATACTTCAAGTACTTGAAGGTATTTATCATGCTTCCCCCTACCCCTAATTCTTCTTTATTTTCTCCAGAGTGAACACTCGTTTACCCTTCTACCAATCCGTGAATGATATGACTTCCATCCCCATCACCAACCTGGTCACCCTCTTATGGACACGTTCTTGTGTGTTAATATCCTTCTCCAAATGTGGCTCTGAGGACTGAACACAATACTACAGGTCTGCTCTGTCTAGGGTGGGACACAGGAGAACCACTTCCTTCCTTATCCTGGACACTAGATAAGTCTCTCTCAGTGTCATCTAGGATTATGTTGGCCTTGCTGAGCGTCCTGTCTCACTTTGCAGGCACACCATGCTGTCGACGCACATCACCTTTGGCCCAAGTCTGGCCATCCCATGGATTGATTGATTGATTTAGATCTACACCTGTAGGTAACTCCCCATGTGAAAACTCCCTCCAATGATGAATCAGAATTTCTCTATAGCTTAGAGGATTTCCTGGGATCCTGAGAAGCTAGATAACTTGGACAGGGCCACATATTGATATGTTTGAGATCAGGACTTGAACCCAGGTCTTTCTGACTCCAAGACCCGCTCTCTATCCACTATACAATACCATGTTATTTATAATAACTCTTAGAAATAAGCATTGTTCTTTGTCTTCTTTAAATTTCTGGCTAGATACTGCATCTCCCCCCCCCCCCATCCATCACGGTGGAGTCAATTATTTTACTTGGGAGTTAAGAGTTCCTCAGTATCAACCCTTTTAAATTGTAGCCCCACTTCTCTGACTTCAGTATCACCATTGCCCCTGGCCATGGTACTACCATAAGATTCTGCATACCAACCTCCCTCCCTATCTCCAGCCCCTCCTTTGTCTTCTACTAGGCCTTCTGGATCTGTTACAAATCAATGCATACATTACATGGCAATGAGATAGAATTGATAGTTATATGACCTTGGAGTCAAAAAGAGAAGATCAAGTTCTATCTCTGATCTAAAAGGACTTTGTGACCCCAAGCAAGGCAAGTAACCCTCCGTGGCGCAGTCAACCCTTCAAACTAAAAGTTTCAGACGATTTGCTGACCTAAATCAGTGGAAGGGGTTTATACATCAGGAATTCCCTACTGTTGCTTGTAGCAATAAATTAATAGGTGTATATAACATGGATAGGAAGGGGAGACAAGGACAGACAGAGAAAGAAGACAGAGAAACAGAGACTGTCTTCAGAAGGGAAGCAGATACACATACATCTATATCTATATCTACATACATACACCTATATTTTATATATTCACATCATATAGGTTCCATATATGAATGTATAGTACAGGGAAAGTAACTGTGATTTTATTGCTGTAAGGAACTCCCTGAGGAAACTCCCTCTACCAATACAGGTTGGTACCTCCTCTCCAATTTATAGTTTTAGAGAGTAGCCCAGGTTGAATGAGCTGCCCAAAGTCATATGGTCAGTAAATTTCAAAAGGGAGTTTGAAGTTCACAACCTTCCTTGGTTCAGAGGCTGCCGTGTGTGTGTGTGTGTGTGTGTGTGTGTGTGTGTGTGTGTGTATGTTCACGTGCTTCCTCAGCTGTTTTGCTGGTTGTGTGACCCTGGTCAAATCACATCTCTCTGTCTCAGTTTCCTTTCCTGTAAAATAGGGACAATAATAGTACCTACCTCAAAGTGTTGTTGGTGAGGTTCAAATGAGATAATACACGTAAAGAGCTTTACAAACCTTAAAACAAGTGAGATTGCTATCTATTCAGGTGAACTATGGAAAATGGCTTTCAGAAAAGAGGGAGAGGTGTAGGAGGGCTGAGGTAGCCAGGCAATGCTTCCTAGAGGAGGAGGAGGAAAGATTTAATCTGTGCCCTGAAGAACAAATCAGAATTAAGAGTGAGAAAGACAGAGTTTCTCTCCCTTTGTAGCCTCTGGTGACAGCCCCAGCAATGTCTGACTACCCAAGGCAGGCACTACTCCCAGTTGTTAGGTGGCTCTGATAAATGCTGAGCTTGCAATGCTGGGAGCGCGCGCGCACACACACACACACACACACACACACACACACACACACACACACACACACACACACACACACACGCACACGCACACGCACACGCACACGCACACGCACACGCACACGCACACGCACACAAGGGCTCTGAAATCCTGCCTGGATGAAAGGTGGCCCATAATTGCAAAATTCCATTTCCTTTCAATTAGCGGCTGATTACATTTGATGAGCTGCAACTTTGTTTCCTTGGAGCAGATTAGGAGTCAGCCCAGTCAGTGAGCTGTGAACATCTCCCCTCTTCACTGAAACAATAGGCAGTGATTACAACCCAGCTAATCCGATCATTATAGGCAAAACCTGGGAGCTTTGGGCCTTGAGGGGATCCCTGAGCCCAGGCAGGCCAGGCACTCCCAGATGATTGCAGGTGAAGGGCACCAGGCACAGGGCTGGGCACAAAGAACAAGAGATAAGGAGGTAGACCCTGCCAGTGGGAGGAAGGAGGCTTCTGATCACGAGGTCCAGCCCTCTCGTGGGGAAACTGAGTCTTGGAGAATTAAAGGGCTTTGCCCAGAGTCCCAGTGGAAGAACCAGGTTCTAAACCGTGCTTTCCTGACTCCTAATCCAGGGCCCTTAATACATATGCCATGGACCATAAACTAGGAAACACTGGTCTTGTCTAACCCTCCCGTTTCAGTTATGCTCAAAGAGTGACAATAACAGAGTTGTGATGAGAACCTGGGTGTCTTGACTCCTAATCACTCTGATGTATTTTATGGTGTTCTGTCACTGCTGCTTCCCATTTATTATAGGAGGGCAATGTCCCTTTCGGGGAAATCAGGAGGGCTTTTAAAAGTTAGAATCTACTAGATGGGCATAAGGCTTTCCCTGCACTGTTGTCCCTACACTAGAAAGACCCACCCCTTCTTCCCACTCTCTCTGGTCCTCTCGGGGGTGAGAGAGAAGGAGTCTAGAGCCAGCTTGGATGCATTAGGTTAGTAAGAAACAGGTAAAAGAAGTTTGCCTTCTTGAATAGGATCAACTGCAGATGGTATTTCTTTAAGAGGAAATAAATAGATGGGGAATGATTTAAATTGAAATCCAAGAATCTCAGAGCTAGAATGGTCCAGGAGATAGCCTGGTAGAGCAGGCCGATCATTGCCTTTGGAATCAGAGAAGCTGGGTTTAAATTCTACCTCGAAGGCTTACTACCTCTGGGACCTACTGGTCACTGAACACCCTTGAGCTCCCATTTTCCCATTTGTAAAATGAAGGAGGAGTGGACCAGATGGCCTGTGAGGTCTCTTTTGGCTTTAGTTCTAGGCTCCTATGACCTTCCATGTCGTCTGGTCACCCTGTCATAGTGGAGAGAGTGTTGGACCTGAGATCAACTCCCACTTCTAATGCTTACTTCTAATGCTTACTTCTGTCCACAAACAAATCGATCACTTAGCATCTTTGACTCTCAGTAAAATGTGTATAATAATACCTGTAGAATGACCTGATAGGGTTGTTGTGAGACTGTAGGAATCATATACATATGCATACATACATACATACATATAAAATATGCACTTACACACATACATATATTTCATACATGCATATTTGTATGTGTATATATGTCTATATAATTTTATAAATGGCATATATTTATATCTATATATCTATATCTTAGTTGTTTGGGACACCCTCTATGTATATACACATTCTTTATATGAATATATAAAGCATTTTCAATCTAAGAGCTAGATAAGAATTTACTATTAGTAGTAGTAATTATTAGACTAGATATTACAGTCCTATTCTTCACAACCTGGGTCCCAACCTACCTGTCTTGTATTATGATATAGTACTTCCTTCCCCACACTCTCCAATCCAGCCAAATGGGCTTTCTTGCTGTTTCTCATACAAGACCCTCCATCTTCCACCTCTGAAGCTTTGCCCTGGCTGACCTCCATACTTGGAATGCCTTCCCTCCTCTTCTTCACCTCTTAATACCGTGGAGACTCAGCTTAAACATTAACTTCTTCTGCATGAAGCCTTTGCAGATTCAATGCCTCCTAGGACCTTCCCGCCACTGAAATCACCAATTCTTTTCTTTTCTTTTTTTTTTTAACAGCCAAATTGCTGTCAAGTTATCATGACTTGTCTTTGTGGAGGTTGTTTTTTGTTTAAGATAATGTACTAGTCAGTCATGAGCTTTTGGGAATTCATGTAGTATCATGTTATCTTAATTTTGTACCACCTTGAGGTTTGGTGAACGTACCATCTACACCTTTATGTAAGTCATTCATAAAAATGTAAAACAGCACAGTTCTCTGGGACTCTATTGAAACCCTTCTAAGCTGACATTGAACAATTCATGACTGCTTTTTGGATCCAGCCTACCTTGTCTACCTTACATCTCTCCATCTTTTCCATTAAATTGCACGAGTAGCTTTGTCACAAACTTTTGTAAAATGTAGATAAAGTGCTTATAGAATTCTCATCTGCCAGTGTAATAACCCTGCCAAAAAAGGAAATAAGGTTCATCAGGATGAATTTTTCTTGATGAAGCCATGTTGGCTTTCTGTGATGACCATTCCTTTTTTCTAGGTATTCACTAACTATCCATTCAATAGTATAGTCTAGAATTTGGCCAGGAATCATTGGCCTCTAGTTTGCAAATTCTGTTATTTTCCCTTTGCAGTAGATGGTAAGGATGAAAACAAGGCTTTTTAATTTCTCCTGGCATGAGAAAGATAAAAGAAAGAATAGAACTGCTGCTCAGAGCAGACAGGCAGACAGTCATGAATGGCTTTTAAGACTGAACTAATCCAACTCTGTTTTCTATACTGAGAAAACTGATCTTTAAGCTGGGACAGGCAGAGTGCAAATGGGTAAGAAGGAATTCAGCCCTAAGGTATGTGAGAAGAGAGTAGAAGAGAGCAGTGAATTGTCTTCAACGACTTCAAGTGACTTACCCTAGATGAACTGCACCCCAGGTTACTGGAAACACTGGGGGGTGGGAGTTTTGAGCTGCTCATTGGTCTTCTTTGAGAAATCATAGAGAGTAGGAGAGATGCCATTGGACTAGAGGCAGGAAAATGTCACAATTTTCAAAGAGAAGGAAAATAATTTTTCAACGTATTAGCTAGTGAACCTGACTCCTCACAAAATGATACGTTTTCAGAGGAATGGCTTATAAGTAGTGATAAAGGGAAGCAGTGGTCACTGAGAACTAGCATAAGTTTATTAAGAATAAGTAAAGCCACACTAATCACCCTTCCCTTTCTTTAAAAAAAAAAGTAGCTAAATAGATGAATCAAAGAATATAGAATAGCATATCTGGATTCTGGCATGACATTTATCAAAGTCTCTTATGATATTTGTATGAGCAAAATGGAGGGATGGGAGCCCTTCACTCCAAAATGGATTGATTGTACTTTTAGGTAGATTCAGAACTGGTCAACTAGCTGGACAAAAGAATTGTGATGAGTAAATCAAGGATCTTTTTTGGAGAACTATGAGTCTACATTCTTGAACCCACTACTCCGTTCAAAATTTTTATCAATAACATAAGTGAAAATGTGGATGGCAAACTAGAAAGGAAGATAGATAACAGAATTGAGATCTACAAAGATGTCTTCAGGTTAGAACAATGAGCCAAATCTAAGAGGATAACCTTCAGTAAAAATAAATGTAAACTATTATTCTTGGGTTAAAAAATCATTTATGTAAGATTGGTAAGTGTGGTTAACAATCATTTCTGTGTAAAGAAATGTAGGAGTTTTGATTCCAAGTTTAATATGAGTGAAGTGTGATGTCCTAAGATATAAGAAGTTAGAAGTGAAAGGACTTTAAAGATCGTTTAGTCCAGCACTCTAATTTTACAGATGAGAAAACTAAGGAACAGAGAAATAGGATGGTTAACCAAAAGTCATACAATTGGGAACCTCTAAGAGCCTCCCAGCTCTAAATCTGTAATCATGTTAACTAGCAGGGTTGGAATCTGAACTCAGGTTTTTAAACCACAAATCCAGGCTTTCTACTATGTCATAAGTGCCTGCTGGTGGCCTAAAAATCTAATCTAATATTAAAATAATCAATAGAAGTAGTGGTGGGTGTAACCCATGTGCCACTCCTCCAACCCTGGCTCAATAGACTCCAGCTACAATTTTGGGAATGTTCTTATAAAATCTCTTGGTTTTGCCTCCACTCAAGGAAAACCTTAGGAATCATATCACCATAGGGTCATAAATTTTGAGCTGGAAGGGACCTCAAAGGTCATTTAATCTAACTACCTCATTTTACATATAGGCATATTGAGGCCAGAGAGTGTGAGTGATCTACATAAGGTTACAGAAGTAGTAAGTGACAGTATCCCAAGTCATCTGACTACGAATCCAAAACTCTTCACCTCACCAAGGTGCATCAGCAGTCTGACAGCAATTTAATAAACAAGAAATTAAATATAGAAAAAGTTGTATTTAACTTGACAAAAAAGTGAAGAATGAAGTTATGTATCCATTCTTCTAAGCCCATCACCTAGCAGGGAAACTTTCCTTCTCTTTCTATAAGGTTCCAAGCAACCTTCTCTGATGGGTCTGATCTTCCCTTAGAACTGATATCATTTCCATGACTCATAGGACAAGTAGAGAGATAGGTCTATATTGAGAAGTAGAGTTGGGATTGGAACTCATGTCATCTAATTCCAAATACAGGTTTCCTCCCACAGTGTCACAGTTGCCTCCTGGTAGCCAAAAAGGTCATGGTGCAGGTCATTCCTTTTTCAAATGATCTCTCTGTACTGACGTTGGACAAGGTCCACAGTCTGCTTGTCTGCTTCTCCCTGTCTGAACCGGTCACTCCACTTTCCATGGCTCTTCAGTGTACAACTTGGCATCTCTCTCTTTCCCCCAAGGCTCCTGTGGTCCCTCTAATACCTAGAAATAGATTCTGTCACTTCAAGGTTAATGGACTAGGAAGCAATGAGCCAGGTCCTCATCAGCCTAAACAGAGTGCCTCTGATGTATTTTCCCATGGGCTTAACATACAGGGTGATAGTTACAGAATGTCTACATTGGCTCCAGTGTTTCTCCAAGGTACTTCCATTTCACGCAATCACGAGTATCCCAGAAGAAGGCTTTCCAGTTTCTTCCAGGTGGAGAATTGCATCAGTGGTAATCTGCGCATGCTCATAAGGACTGGGCTAGTCTCCTATCATACAAGCAACCTCAGGGATGTCTTGTCAACTACAAGGTATGAAGGAAGAGTTTACATAAACAAAAAAGATAAGATTATGATATGATATGATAAACATTTATTAAGCACCTACTATATGCCAGGCACTGTGCTAAGAAAACAAGAAAAAGAAAGATAATCCCTCTCTTCAAGGAGCTTACAACCTAATGGGTGGAGATGATACACAAAAAATATCTGAAAAGTGGGGAGGGAGGGTATGAGAGAGTACCCAGAAAAGGGGGATGATGAAGATGATGATGGCATCAAAACCAAGCAGAGCAGATGGTGATAAATGAAGAGATAGCTGGTATTTTGATCCCTCTACAAAGGCTATGAGAAGAGGCTAGGGGAAGAGTTTTTTGCTTTGCCCTCCAGCCCTCAAATCAGAGAGGCAGAAAAAAAACCTAAGGGTCCTGATGAGGTGAGAGTAGCAGAGCTAAAGCAATTTCCATGATGATGTTTCCTGGTGATGGACTGATTGATGATTACCCACATGCCCCCTAGTAAGACTGGCTTCATTCATCTTAGCACTTTGGGGAGGGCACAGAATGGAGTTTAATGAGCTGTGGTCCCTATCTCCATAGGACCAAGTCCATTTTCTAGAACATTCGGAAAATCTGGTGCTGCTGATCTCCCCTTCCATTGTCCAATGGGTAATCTGGGGCTTGTGCTTAGTTTGGAGGGGCCAAATTTTCAAGGCTAGAAGCCAGTTGGGGCCAAGAGGTGGTGCCAGGCTCCCCCAGCTGAAATTGTTCTCACCTCTCAAAGGAATTCACTTTTATATGCGACTATTCTTGTGGTTCGAGCCTCTGGGTATTTGGAAGGAGAAATTCTCATTTTGCAAGAATCCACATTCTAAGGTCTTTAAAGAGCCCCTAGGACCTGTTAGGCACTCACTAGCTGCTGTAGGGTAGGCTAATTCAAAACACCTGAACCAAAACCAGCAGAACTGTAAAAGCAACAAGAAGAGTTGGCTCACGGTGGAGTGGAAAGAGACCTGGGCTGGGAATTAGGAAACACCGAGTCAAAGCCTGGCTCTGCTTCTGACTCATTGAGTGACCTTGGGCAAAGGTCTTTGAACCTCAGTTCCCTCATCTGTAAGTAGGGAGAAAGATTCCTGACTTATCTCTTTCACCTGGTTGATTATGAGAATCAAATAACAGAATAATTATTCATAATAATATTAATAATAGCTACCATTTTATAGCTCTCTAAAGTGTGTAAGGCATTTTGCACATATTAGCTCATGAAGTAACTTGACAAATTCTAAAGTTCTGTGCCAATGTATGGCATTATTAGTAATCACTTCCATACGTGGATGAATCCATGAGCTCACAGGCGTGGGCACTTCCTCCACTGACGCAGATACCCAATTTTCTGTGCCTTCCCATCCTGTGAGATGCTCAAGTGGGAGTCAGGAGACCTGTTTTTTTTTTCCCCTCTCCATTATGAATCTCATCCACTATTTAAACTTTGGGCATTATTTCCCTGTCTGGGTCTCAGCTTCTTCTTTGATACAAACAAGCAGCATTTAGGTGCATTTTCAGGCACTGAGGAGAGGAGATAGAGGATAGACACTGGATTTGGGATTTCTTTGGCAAAGGGAACTCCCAGATATAGCAACTGCTTTTGCCCTTGTAAATCAGAGAACTGCTCAAGATCTTATAACAGCTAGCATTTATGTAGTGCTTTAAGGCTTGTAAAATACTGTATACCTAAATATATATGCATATATCTACATATGTTTAAGATTTACAAAGCAACATAATGTATGCATACATATATGCCTGTATAGTATATACATACACAAATACATCCATATGCACACACTCACATATATATATATGTGTGTATATTTATACACATATATACATGTATGAGTGTTTATATCTCTACATCTAATTCCATCCTTATGACAACCTTGTGAGGTAGGTGTACCATTATGCTCATTTCACAAAGGAGGAACCCGGGGTTGAGAGAGATTGAATGATTTACTCAGGGAAGATTTGGATTCAGATTGTTCATATTCCAAATCCAGTGTGCCACCCAGGCATGTGAGTTCAATTTCTACCTGCATATGCCTCCATAGAACTTCCTTCCCCTCGATCTCCATTTCATTAACTATGAAATAGAGGGTTTGGCTTGGATGTCCACTGAGGGTCCTTCTGGCTCTATAACTACAATCCTCTGATTCCCTTAGAGGGACCATGGGGTAGGAACTGGGGCTTTGGGCTTCAAATCCTGACTCAGACACATTTCTTCTTGCTGTTGTTCACTTGTGTTTGATTCTTCCTGACCCCATTTGGGGTTTTCTTGGCAGAGATCCTGGCATAGTTTGCCATTTCCTTCTTCAGTTTATTTTACAGATGAGGAAACTGAGACAAATAGGGTTAAGTGACTTATTCAGGGTCACACAGCCAGTAAGTCTCTAAGGCCAGATTTGAACTCAGGAAGATGAGTCTTCCTTTACTGCAGGCCCAGTGCTTTATCCATCGAGCCAACATACCGGTGGTTTAACCTGGAGCAAGTTTCTTCACTTCTCTGTGCCTCAGTTTCTTTATTTGTAAAATGCAGGAACAGGACTTAATTACCTCTAAGCTTCCTTCCCCTCTGCATCCATTATCCTATGGTCATCATTATCAATAGTAACTTCAGATACATCTCTAAATTTTGTTCCAAATAAGTACCAGAGGCCCGGGAAGCCGATGCCCTGGAGTGACACACACTGCTCAGAAAGTTATTGTGACCAAAGCTATCTCAAGGCATCTCCCACTTCTCCTGAGGTGGCACTGAAGCCTTCCCCAAACCTGGGCTACCCAGTCATTGAGATGGGGGCCCAATCTTTGCTCCCTACTCCTGCTGCTGCTGCTGCTTCTGTGACTGCAGCTGCTGTCTCCCATGAAGGAAACGAGTTCGGTACATTTGACTTTATACCTTGTTCCCCACGTTTCTTTCTAAGGGCTGGAACTTAATGACTGTTGGGCTCTGAATTTCTTAGCATGTTGTTTATATCTAATAAGTGAATCACCCTGTTTTTTTTAAGTCAGCTTTTAAAAATACTGTGTTTGAACATCTGTCAAGGGCTGGAGATTAGCTGAATAGGCACTGGATGCCAGTATATTATATTCTCTGTTATCCTTTATACTGTAATTATCTTGATCCTCAAACAACTCTCCGCCAGTTACAACCACTTCTGCAGACTTGTTGTTACTGCAAATTCAAAAAATTATTTTATTTGAATCTAAATTAAACTGATATGTAACAAGGTTTTCTTCCCCATGCTAAGCCTCAAAAAACAGTATCTGCAGATGATTAAAAAA